>NC_142888.1:25463863-25767500 GCF_051225735.1 Oryctolagus cuniculus
AAGATAGAATGACTAGTTGGCCCCCTTCCCCGCCCAGGAGCAGGCTCCCAATACTGTCTTCTACCCTGGGGAGTTGGGGCTCCGCACGCACGCGTGGAATGGTGAGGGTGGTGTCTGCCCTGTGCCTGCTCACTGGAGCTCTCCAGAGGCTAGCCGAGACAGCAGCTCCTGCAGCCCGGATTGAGCCAAGGGACTTCAAGAGCCCAGTGGGCCGGGGCCAGTGCTGTGGCGCAGTGAGTCAATGCCCTGGCCTGAAGCGCCGGCATCCCATATGGGCGCCCGTTCAAGTCCCGGCTGCTCCACTTCCGATCCAGCTCTCTGCTATGGCCTGGGAAAGCAGTAGAAGATGGCCCACGTCCTTGGGCCCCTGCGCCCATGTGGGAGACCCAGAAGAAGCTCCTGGCTCCTGGCTTTGGATCAGCACAGCTCTGGCCGTTGCGGCCAATTGGGGAGTGAACCAGCAGATGGAAGATCTCCCTCTCTCTCTGCCTCTCATCTCTCTGTGTAACTCTGACTTTCAAATAAATAAATAAATCTTAAATCCCAGTGGGCCATCAGACAGCTTTGGTGACAGTCCTAGGTAGCTGTGGGCCTGGTGCCGGGCCACCGGGTCTCCATGGCTGGCCGGCCAGCGCTCAGCACAGGCTATGGGGCAGGTCTGACGTGACTCAGGGCTCAAAGGCGTCTGTCTCATAAACTCATTCCCCTGTGGCCCCGACATTTCCAGAGAAGCGGGGTCCGGTTCCAGCAGCCCAAGCACAGTTTGAAGAGCCAAGGAAGACATCACAGCTCGAATCAACCTGCAAATGTGTGCGGAAAATGCACGTGGCGTCCCTTCGAAACCCTGGCCACGAGCGGGGGTGGGGGTGAGGGGAGACAGCACAGAGCAGGAGTGGAATGGCTGGCCTTTCGCCTTTGGAGAGCAGGTGTTTCCCAAAGCAGGTGAGGCAGCAAGGCTTAAATTAGGCCCAACTACTCAGTGCCACAGTTCAGATCCTTCTTCTTCTTCCTTTTTTTTTTTTTTTTTTTTTTTTTTTTGAGATCTGGTGAAGTTTCTGAAAGCCACATTGGCTTGTTACTCTTCTTTATTTTCCTCTTTTTTTTCTTTTACCATTTCACGTGTGAGAATGCTTTATGTTAGTTTTTAAAATATTTATTTATTTATTTATTTGAAAGGCAGTATTATAAAGAGGCAGAGAGAGAGAGAGAGGTCTTCTATCCACTGGTTCACTCCTCAGATGGCCACAACAGCCAGAGCTGCGCCGATCCGAAGCCAGGAGCCAGGAGCTTCTTCCGGGTCTCCCACATGGGTGCAGGGCCCAAGGACTTGGGCCATCTTCTACTGCTATCCCAGGCCATAGCAGAGAGCTGGATCAGAAGTGGAGCAGCCGGGACTCGAACGGGCGCCCATATGGGATGTCGGCACTGCAGGCGGCGGTTTTACCTGCTACACTACAGCACCGGCCCCTACATTAATTTTTAATACGTACTATTACATCAGTTTGGGACATATTTTTATTTATACAATGAAAGGTCCTACCCTTATGTCTTGTCCCTGATCTACCCGGTGTCCCCGCATCTGCACACATCTACTAACATTAGTGTCTCCTTTCTCTTTCCACAGTTAGTTCATGCAAATCCAAGCCAATGCAAATGCACGTGTTCTTGTTTCTCTCCCCTTTTCACATAAAAGGTAGCATGCTGCAGACACACAGGCCCGGCCCTGGCTACTTCCGTGTAACGATCTACCTCTGCGAGTTTTCCAACGTGCACACGGGGACCCTTTGTCCTTTGTGTCAGCTGCGGATTATCCCAGAGGGTGGACATCAGAGGGTCCAGACAAGGAGCCTGCTGGCGGGCAGAGGCAAAGCAGCGCGGCGAGCAGAACCTGTGTGGGAGGCAACTCTTGCGCAAGCCGTGAGCAAGGCCATACAGTCACGTGCTAACGGTCCCCCTAGCAATCACAGGCCTACCGGGTGAGCATAAGCCCACAAGAGGAAGGTTCCCAAGGCCTAGTGATGCCGAGGCATCCAGCCCTCCTGGCACGATGCCCTGCTCATGTGTTGGTGGTAGTGCTGCTGTCAGCAAACTCACTGCTCGGCCAGTTTGGAAAACCCACAGCACCCAGAGTTATGGGCGGTACGTGATTCTCCGTCACGATCACACACAACTCGGCTTTGCTATCCTCTTAGTGCTTAGTGTGCAGTGCTCTGCTTAGGGCAAACAGTTGGCGGTAGAACGCTGTGCGTGGTGGGTGGGCAGCAGCCTCCCACACCTGCCCCATCTAGATTTGCGTGTGCACACTCTGTAATGTTTCCACAATGACAAAAATCACCGAATGACACATCTCTCAATGGCTCTAGGTTGGGCATCCCAGTGTATTCAGGAGAGAAAAAAAAAATGACACAGTACTCAGGGATGTTCTAGAAATGACTATCATTAAATGCCTACTGCATGTATCTACCCAGAGGCCCTATTAAAGGTTAGGCTAGGAAACACGTGTATTCCTCACGACCCAACCTGCCTGACCATTGCCGATTCGCCAAGGCCATATCCTTGATCTACAGCAGAAGCAAGCCCGACTCTGGAATGAACCATTTAGGCTCTGTTCTGAGGTTTTTGAACTCAGAGACTAAAATCAGTAGGAGAATGTTGAGCCCTGGTGCTACCAGACCATTTCGCAGAGTTTGCAGCGCCGTTGAGGTGGCCATTTGCAAGCAAACCAGTGAGCCAAGGAAGAGCCAGTGAATGGAGCAGTGGCCCGGAGAAGCATGGGAAGGCGGGTGACCCTGGCTCAGGCCCCTGGTCCTGGCTCAGACCGCAGCCCCAAAGCCCGGGGTCTCTCCAGTCCCCTGCCCCCGGGCTGTCCATGACCTCCAGCAGTGTCCCTGCACCTGGCCTCCTACCCTGTTATTGCACCTCCTGCCTCCCCGAGCCAATCCAAGCAGCGTCTGATCCTTGCTATCACAAGGTCTCTTCATATCAACTGAAAGAGATAATGAGGCCTTTTTACCTTGGGCGACATTCTTCTGCTCTCTCGAGCTCCATGCTTGCTTGCCGTCCAGTTCAGTTGATAGCTGGAGAACGTGGTGGGGGGGGGGGTTCAGCCAAGGTCTCCCCAAGCAGCTGTCCCCCTCCCCCCGCCCGCCCTTGCTTTCTGGGGGCCACAGCGCGATGTAAGCGCACGCTGAGACCAAGGCTGAGGCTCTCAGTGCAGACCAGCGCCTGGAGCTGGGTAGCAGGGCCGGCTGCAGCAGCCCCACAGGACTCTGCACCCACCCTGGGGACACTGGGGCTTCTCCCGGGCTTGTTTATGTGTCTGGCGCCTTCCTTGAAGGAGGGCTGATGCCTTTAGGCGAAATCCGAGTACTGATCTCCCAAGCAGACACGCGTGCAGCCCCTACGGAGGCCTGGCCATCTGGCCAGGGATGCGCGCAGCCAGCCACCCGCTGTCCCAGACTACTTTACACCGGAAGCAGGGGGAAGCAGGTGCACAGCCAAGTGGCAGGCCACAGGCCCCTCCCATCTGAACCCTCTCCCGCCTGACAGGACATGGGGCTAGGAATCTCCAGTGGCCTCCAACGTAAGCTTGTGGCATTCAGGTGGGGAGGGCCAGGCTTGGGCATGGGAGGGGAGAAGCCACAGGGAAGCTGGACACAGCCTCCCTCCAAAGCAAAGAATTAGCTCACCCAATCTTCCCTAAGACACCCTGGAGGGCACAGGCAGGCTTCTGGAAGCTTCCCAGGGCCTTCTCCGCAGGGGGAGGGGACAGGGCTGAGCCTGGGGGAGGAGGCGCCCGAACTGAACCCTTGCCAAACACAACCACCAGGGAAGCTGCACTTCCCCTCCCCCCTCTGCCTCCCCTCTCGGAGGCCTCACTTTTTATCTCTCTCCAATTACAGTTTTAAGCATTTAGGGTGTTACTGTTTTAGTTTTAAAATTTGTTAGGCTCAATTTATGCCACTTAGTAAAACCTCTATTCCAAATGAAGCCAAATTAGAACTAAAACACTGCAAGCAATAAAATGCGGGCATTTCATTTGGGCTGGGTTGGCTCTTTGATTGTGTAAATGAAGCCGAGAGGAGAGGAGAAGAGGGGGGAGCCTACTTGGGGGGGTGCTTCCCCAGCATCCCCCCTTTGGGGATACAGGTCTGCTGGAAGAGCAGGTTCTTGGGCAGCCTGGGGAAGAGGGAGTGCTTCCAAGCGGCTGCAGGATCACCCCCTGCAAAGACACAGTCTGGAAACATCTCCAGAAAATACAGCGTTACCTCTGATGACCGTCCCACTCCGCTGTGCCTCCCGGGGAGCCCACCAGGCTCGTGGTGAAGGAAGAGGGGGAGGAGAGGATACCCGGAGCTGCTAATTAGGCACCTGGTGTTCCGGAGAGGCGTTCTGACCAGGAGCTGGATCCGAGCCGCCAGCTGGGCCCCTGGGACCCTGCAGGGGAAACCACTGGGATTGCCAGGCTGGCCCCGCCTGTGCCAGGGGAAGAGGGGCAGAGGACAGCGTGAGGACTGTGAGCCTGAAGGGGAAAGACAGTCAGCGATGAGACAGCGACTAGGGGCGGCGTGCCTCTTGCCAAGCGACTTGGCTTGTGCCCATGCCAGCGGTGAAGGCCCAGCACTGGCAGGAGACCATCATTAAGAACAAGAAGAGAGAGCAGGCACGCCGGGCAGGGACGCCCTGTGGGAGAGGATGCCTGGTGCAGGCCAGGGTTGGGGCAGGGGCGGGCCCAGTGAAGGAGTCTATTATGTTGAGAAGAGGCTCCCAAAGGGACTGGAAATAAAGGACGACCAGTGGAGGGAACTTCGGGAACAACTTAAGGGCACCTGGGGCAAAGCTCTAGAGACTATAATAAAACGGCATCCATGACCCTAAGGTGTAGGCTCCCCTCTGCCCCAGGCCAGGCTCTGGAGACAGACA
The DNA here is from genome assembly GCF_051225735.1 of Oryctolagus cuniculus. Classification (NCBI taxonomy): domain Eukaryota; kingdom Metazoa; phylum Chordata; class Mammalia; order Lagomorpha; family Leporidae; genus Oryctolagus; species Oryctolagus cuniculus. Next base: position 25,468,787 of record NC_142888.1, read on the forward strand.
CAGAGATGGAGCCTGAGCGAGGAGTGTTTGTGGCGGGGGAGCAGGCCTGAGCAGAGCGGGGACTGGAGCCGAGAGGCAGGCCCCACGCAGTCTCCACTCAGGTGGAGGAAAAAGTTCTGGAATGACGGTTGCCTGGCACCGTGCCCTGCCTTGCCCTCGAATGACACGACCTTGTAACAGCCCCCATCCCACCCAGCGCAGCCCGGGATATGGCTTCCTCAAGGCAGTGCGGCCTTGGGAGAGACGCAGCAGCTAGGCAGCCTAGGGCTTCCTGCGAGAGGGAGCTGGGCATGGCTGACAAGAACGCTACTAGCACATCTGGGCCGATAAATCTCTCTTGCCTGCTTGCCTCTCATTGTTCTTCCGAAGGCTGATGTGTGTCTGGAACTCCCGCCTGCCCGCCACCCCCACCCCAGCCCAGGCGGACCCTAGCCCAGACCCGTGTTGGTGATTTGCTAAATTACCCCAGGCCCCGGCCTGAGCTGGTCTGATTTCTCCATTGTGTTTCCTTAGGAGCCAGGGGCCATCACAGCTTGTGACCACAGGGGGCCTAAGGCTGTTTGGGGGCTTGGCGTTGGCTCCAGCGCCTCCTCATTAGACTTCATTCTGCAGCCCACCAGGGCACCAGCCAGCGCAGGACAAGCCTCGGGGCCCAGCCGCAGTTAAATAGTACAAGCCAATCAGGGCCACAAAACGCCCTGGGCTTGGTGCAGCAGGCCCCAGCTCAGCCCCCTTCCTCCTGAGCCGCTCTCGCTGGCAGCCAGCTGGGACTTGTTTCCCAGCCGTGTGGCTTCACCTCCGAAGCATCCAGAACTCCAGCTCCGCTTTGGAGCCCAGTTCCTAGAATAACAGGCACTGTCCGGATGCCTGCCAGCTTCTCAATTCACCCAAGCTGTTCAAGGGGCCTCGCCTCTCCCTCTGGACTAATCACAGGGGTCCTGAAGAGGAATCGCGCAAGTCTGGGAAAACGTGGGGGCTGAGCTGAACCTCCAGGCAAAGCCCCAGCCCTCCCTGACATCTGTCCTAACCTCCCTGTGTCACAGCGCTCTAACGCCCAGCCAGGGTGCCTCCTTCCCCTGGCACAAAATGACCAGTGCTGGGGGCTGACCAGGGAAGCCAGAAGCAGCTTCTGGCTTATGTGATTGTAGGCAAGGAACACCTAGAGCCTTTCTCTGATACAAACTAGCGGAGTCGCCGGGGAGGGTGAAACCAGCCAACTCCAGCTGCATGGGGAGTGTGGGCTCAGCTATAGCTGGCCAGCCCACACTTGCTTGTGAGTTGGCTCAGCAGGAAGCAGTGGGTTTCTAGGGGTAGGATCCTGGAGGAGACCTCCTACAGGTCTACTTAACCTCCATTACATCCTTTCCCTAATATACTTTTCACCTTCAGCAAATAGTGCAAATTTGAATTTTTACTCACCGATCAAATATTTACCCTGTGAGCTGCCAGTCTGGCTGAGCTTGACTTCTGATTCTCTGTATTAGATGAATTAGCATTTTATTGTGGGCTCACTGGTTTAGGATTCCAAGGCAAGATAAGGAAAACCAAAGGTAGCAGCCCGAGAGATTCTCCATGAAGAATGGGTACAGTTTAGTCTTGGGTCTTAGTGTAAGGGATTTTAGAAGGCATGGAAGATACTTGCTCAGAAAAACACAACTTTCTGTACACCCACCTTCAAAATCTGTTATCCAGGAAAGTTCTAGGTTCATTTCATTGGTGTTTTTGCTGTATAAACAGGTCATCTCTCAGCCTCACTTTCTTTGTCAGCATAATGGGTACAACAACATCACCTACATTATTGCAAGGGTCAAGAGAAATATTACTGCAAATGCTGCACACCGAGGCACCAGACATGTGAGTGAAGCCTTCTTGGATCCTCCAGACCAGTCCCCCTGCCACTGCGTGACCTCGGTAGATGCCACAGGAACAAAAGAACCACCCAGCTGAGCCCTGCCCAGATCCCTGACCCACACACAGGTCCTTGTGTGTCATAAAATGGCCATGGTTGATGCCACTAATTTGGGGTGGTTTGTTACACAGCAGTAGTACCTGGAACAAAAAGTGGTCACTGATCAAGTTCCTGTATCTGCCGAGAGATCAGATTGCCCCTTGTCTTGTTCTGTTTCCTCATTCTTACCTGACTCTTACGAGACAGGGAGAGGTGGAATTTCTCATGACCCAGCTTTGTAGATTTGTAACCACAACATGCTCAAGAGTCCATGGAAGAAGGGAAGATTTGAATCTAGGAGACCTGCCAGCCTGTCCCCTGGTTGTCACGTAGGACAAGCTGTCAGGTGCTCCAAGGGAGGGGCTAGCATCGTAAGTTCTTCTCCCATGTAAACAACTTCATAGGAAACTCCTCATTAATCAAGCAATAAAGTAGAGGGCTGCCCCAGCAACCCACCAAGAACCCATCATCCATAGTTAATGTCTTCTTGACTTTGCAATACTGCAGTGTCCTTGAAGTACAGTCTTTCCCATCTATGGTGGAGGGAAGGACAAATGCAAAAAAAAAAAAAAAAAAAAAAAAAGCCACAATGCTACTAAGTGCAAAAAACAAGGAGCGTTGGCCTCCCCAGAACCTGCGCTGTCTGGAGGGAGTGGCCCAGAAGGGCGTGGTAAGCGTGCTGGCGACGGCCTGCCAGGGAGCTTCAGAGAACCCGGAAAGCAGGCGGCGTGCACCTGGAACACAGGTTGCCGGCTGCGCAGACTTCTCCGAGGGTGGATCCCGTTTGCACTTGCCGGAGCGCAGCCTGCTAATGCCAGCCGCTTACGAAAAGACACGTAGGTCCTCCGTGACGTCAAATCACTTTCAACTGAGCATAATTTCTTTCAATGATGGGCTTGGAGGGGTTTCAGTGACGGTGTTTTTTTTTTTTTAATGATTCATAAACATGCAGACCAGATTTAGTGTTATGACTGTGGTGCGCAGAGCGCCACTGTTAATTCTTGCTAAGCGCTGACAGCAGGATCAACCCCTAAACAGCACAGGCAAATACACCATCCCAACCCCGGGGGCTTAGAGACGGCATAATTACAGACAACGCGCAGTAGTCATTATCATTACGGAATATTTCAGCCTAGGCCCCGCACCCCCAGTGCACAGAGCCCCCCTCGCTGCACTCGCCAGCTCCGGCTCTTTAAGCTGGGGAGGAGTTGGCTCCCATTTTTAGAGCAGACGGGAGGGAAAGTCACCCAAAGCTAGGCAGAGCAGGGTCCAGGCGGACTGCCCACACTCCCGTGGCCCCAAGGCTGTCATCAGAGGCGGCTGGGAACCGCGGGGCGCGCTGAGCCGCAAGGGCAGAGGCGGAGGGCTCTGTGGAATACACGCCGGATTTTGCTAAATGCCGAACAGCTGAACAAGTCCTCAGGGCTGAGGATCACCCGGTGTCTCTCATCAAAGGCGCGGAGTGCGGACTGCGAGGCAGAGCGCTGGGCCCGTGCCCAGTCACTGTGTTTGCCCCGGGATTGCCCGAGGGGCTGCGGGAGTCACCACTCGGGCTGTTGTCACAGCAATCAATAAGGGCCTCCTAAAGCTGACGCTGGGTTTCTGCGCCCCCCCAAGACTGAAAGGCAAAAGCTGAAGTCCTGGGGTCTGCTGCACTCAGCTGGGGACCCCTTCCCCTTCTCGGTCAGCTTGCACATGCTTAATGAGCCTCAGGCAGATGCAAGTCTTTGAGTTAGAGTGAGGCAGGCAGAGGAGAGAAACAGGCAGCCTCAAGACCTGGAGGATGGGAAGGTGGTTTCGCAGCTGTCAGTCACCCATCGCTCTGTGTCACACACACACACACACACACACACACACACACACAGGGTCTGGCTCCCTCAGCCCAAGGACACCATGAGGTGGGTGGGTATTACCACCACCCACTCAGCAGATGCCCAGACTGACGCTCCACGTCAGCAAGGCGTGCAAAGGGACTCTGTTCTTTCTGACACAAGCCACGCCCTTTACAGCAGTAGTCCTCACCCTGGACTACACAGGGGACTCTCTCGGGTCACTCTGAGAAACCCTAGGCCCAAGACACACCCCAGACCAAAGAGGTCTGAATTGTGGGGCTGTGGCAGAGGCATACGTGTGTGGTATGGTTCCAGGGTTGACACCAGTGCTTCGTACCACTCGGGCCATCTTCCGGTCTTCTCCCCTCCCCTCCCAGCAACAGATACGCATGGGAAGGCCTGTCCATGACTCTTCCCTATGTGGACTTCCTTCTCTCTGCAGCAGGGGACCTCAGGACATGGCGGAGGGCGGTGTCCCCCATGGACAGTCATCCACAGTGGCGACGGGTGACCCCAATAGGAGTGGGCTTGCAAGAGGGGCCAGGACAGAGGCAGAAGCCGGGGTGTGGGCCAGGGTGCCACGTGGCGTTGAGCACTCCAGACTGGAAGATTTTATTGCTAAGGTAGCTCTCATCTCCCCAAGAGGAGAAAGACGCACAACGCCCAGGCCTGGGCTCAGCCCCAGGTCCCCAGAGTCACCCATAACCAAGGGGGGAGCCTTGGGGTGACTCCTATGGCACCCAAGAAGCCTCGGGTATGGGCACAGCCTGGCCAGAGGCGTCCCCTTCACCACCGTCAGGAGCAGAGGGAGAGTGGGAGCGCCCTGCCCCCTCTTCTAGAACCCCCGTGCCCACCCACCGGAAGCTAGGAAACAGCACTGCAAATCAACTGTCCCCAACTAAAAGATGCTCCAAGGTGCATGTTTCTCGCATAGTGCCTTCAAAAGAATGCCAGGCTTCCTGAGCAAAGCGAGATCAAGTGCATTTTCTTGGGCGGTGGGTAGAGAATTTTTACCCTTAAGACATAATGGAGGAGCCGGCGCTGTGGCGTAGCAAGTAAAGTCGCTGCCTGCAGTGCCGGCATCCCATATGGACACTGGTTCTAGCCCCGGCTGCTCCACTTCCGATCCAGCTCTCTGCTATGGCCTGGGAAAGCAGTAGAAGATGCCCCAAGTCCTTGGGCCCCTGCACCTGCGTGGGAGACCTGGAAGAAGCTCCTGGCTCGTGGCTTCAGATCGGCACAGCTCTGGCCATTTCGGTCAATTGGGGAGTGAACCAGCTGATGAAAGACCTCTCTCTCTCTCTCTCTCTGCCTCTCCTTCTCTCTCTGTATAACTCCAATTTCCAAATAAATAAATCAATCTTTAAAAAAAAGAAATAACACAAGGAGCTGGCATTGTGGCACAGTGGGTTCAGCCACCTGTGACACTGGCATCCCATATGGGTGCTGGTTTGAGTCCCGGCTGCTCCACTTCCAATTCAGCTCCCTGCTGTGGCCTGGGAAAGCAAAAGAAGATGGCCCAAATACTTGGGCCCCTGCAGCCACATGGGAGACCCAGAAGAAGCTCCTGGCTCCTGGTTTGGGCTTGGCCCAGCCCACGTCTTTGCAGCCGTTTGGGGAGTGAACCAGCGGATGGAAGATATCTCTCTCTCTCTCTCTCTCCCTCTCTGTCTCTGCCAGTAACTCTGACTTTCAAATAAATAAATCTTAAAAAAAAGACATAATATGAAAAAAAACAAAAACATAAACACTAACCCCTCGCTCAAGCAGCATGAGGAAAGAGCGGGTTGCATTAAAGAAACGACTTTGTAGGGTAAGTACCACTCATCCCCTGAGAACTCCGAAACGTAAAAGCAAAAGCGCGCCTACTGTCAAGCGAATGCCCTGAGAGCCGCCCTGCACCTTGGGCCACTCCCTGGGCAGCAGCAGTGCGCGGCCCACTCGGAACACTGACAGCCCACAGAGAAGGAGGCCTTGTGTGTGGCTCCGCCCCTTCCTCGACGGCCCCGCCCTACTGTGGTCTCTGAGCTCTGGTTTCTAGTGTGTGCTCTGCTTTTGCTCTCCGGCCGACAATAGCCCCTTCCTGCTGCTTTCCTTACCCCAGGGCCCTCTCAGACTACGCCCATTAACTTTCCCTCCACCTTGCTCCAGTTCGTCTTGTGTTCTTGAACCGACTCATAGGAGCCAAAGACAACAACGAAAACAGGAGTTGGAAGAATGTTTAAGAGTCGTCTAGCAGGTTAGAACAGTATCTAAAAGAAGAGTTAAAGAGATTCTTTTTTTGTTGTTGTTAAGATTTATTTATTTATTTGAAAGGCAGAGTTAGAGAGAGAGGGAGACACAGAGAGGAGAGAGGTCTTCCATCCGCTGGTTCACTCCCCAGAAGGCCACAACATCCAGGTCTGCGCCAGACTGAAGCCAGGAGCTTCATCCGGGTCTCCCACGTGGGCGCAGGGGCCCAAGCACTTGGGCCATCTTCCACTGCTCTCCCAGGCACATTAGCAGGGAACCGGCTGGGAAGTGGCGCGGCCGAGTCTCGAACCAGCACCCGTATGGGATACCGGTGTTGCAGGTGGCAGCTTTAACCTGTTGCACCACAGCACTGGCCCAAATCTAATAAGCAAGGTGTCATAGTTCATAGGTTTCTGCTTGTTTCCTTTTGTCTGACGCATCGATTTTGCATCCCTCCGGAAGCAGGCTACAGTTCAGGGACACAATGGGAACTTTGGAGCTCTCTGCACCACATCTCATTAATTCCCCCTGGCACATCCCCGGAAGGAGATGCCCCCAGGACTGCAAGTGGGAAAGGGGAGCAGCTGGAGCAGGAGCGGCGGGGAACGGGGCCTTCACCTCCTCCTTGCCGTCGGAGTACACTGCACCAGGAGACTGCTAAAGTTACAGAGGAGCGTGCAGCTCTCCCAGGAGGAGCAGCGGAGGCGACCCCAGCACACACCACAATGGGCAGCGGGCTGGAAAATAATGCCGTCAGCACACGCGGCACAGACCTGACTTTGGGTAGCCAGTCGGATGCCAGCGCTGCCACTGGCAATGGAGTGTGTTCCCTTCCCAGGAAGGAAAACCAGGGCTCACTCTGGGCCATCCTCTTTGAGGTTCCTGGGAATGACCCAAGTGTTGCGTGTGTGTCGTGAAAAGGAGGACCAGAAGTCATGGCCAGTGTCTCCACCCTGGGTGGCACTGAAAGACACCCTGCTGGTGTTCACTTTACACCTCTGGATCCCTGCTGTCTGGCAGCTCCTGCCTTTAACACAACTTAGCAAACTGGTCACAACAACGACAGGCTGGGTCACAACCTTCCTTCACACGCTGAGATGGTACACTCATGCCCTGGGTAGACCAGATGTCCCAGTTCTCCCCAGGCCCATCAGAAGAGGAAAAAGTGTAGGGCTTGGGTGACCGAGCAGGTAGGACCTGCCGACATTTGAAATGAGGCCCTCGTTTTCCCAAGCTCTATAGCTCTATCGCTCCTCCTGGAAGGCCCCTTTAAATCACCTCCAAGTGCCACTTGTAAAAATAAGACCCTCCAGGAGCTGGCGCTGTGGCGTAATGGGCTAAGCCAGCATCCCACATGGGTGCTGGTTCGAGTCCCAGCTGCTCCTCTTCCGATCCAGCTCTCTGCTACGGCCTGGGAAAAGCAGCAGAAGATGGCCCACGTGCTGGGGCCCCTGCTCTCACATGGGAGACCAGGAAGAAGCTCCTGGCTCCTGGCTTTGGATTGGATGAGCTCCAGCCTTTACAGCCACTTGGGGAGTGAATCAGTGGATGGAGGACCTTTTTCTCTGTCTCTCACTCTCTCTGTAACTCTACATCCCAAATAAATAAAATATTTTTTGAAAAAAAAAAAAGACCCTCCAGCTTTCCTCACTCACTTCCAGGAGCCCCAAGGCTAATGATCAAACTGATGGAAAGTTCTGGAAGCTCCCTCCCCCCCCCAAAAAAAAAAAAAAAACTAAAAGGAGACTGGGCTTCATGTCGTGTCCCATCTCTCCAGAATACCACCCAGTGCCCAACTGCTCAGAGGCGCCCGCACCTCGCCCTGTCCTGGTCGGCCACTCAGCAGGGAGCCCTGCTCGACCCGGTGGGAGCAGCCCAGGGAAGCAGCCTGGCTGAGCTCCCTGCTGACCTCCTGGGAGCCGTCTCTTTGGAATGAGGCAGGGAGAGAGACGTGAGGGGTGGGGGTAGGGGACCTCTCTGGAGCTTGTTAAAAATCTTTTGTGCGCCATAGAATAAGTCCAGTCTTGTCCGTCTTGCTCCCCCGGCACTTCACTTTTTCAGGCCTGATGAGCTTAAACGCTTCACTTAGTCCATGAAACCAAAGACCACCCCCACCCCACCCACACCCACGGCCCCCAGCCCACCCCCGCCGCCCTCGCCTTTCACTTCGTCTGGGTCTCCTTTATGCGGCCATCCTAAGTAGACACCAGCCCGACTCCGGGGTTCCGAGGACCCCCATGCGGGGGCAGGCTGGAAGAAGCGTCTGGAAGGAAAGCCCGTTGTCAAACAAATCATCGTGCTGGGAAGACGAAGCCGCGGGGACCCTCGGGGTGCTGCTGCCACTCGGGCCGGCAGCATCAGAGTGGAGTCTCGTGTGTGGCGCTCAAGGACCAAGTTCAGAGACAGAAAGCTGGCTGGTGGCCAGGAGCGGGGCGGCGGCGGACACCTTATCTAAACAAAGAGAGAGGGCGCATCGCGCCAGGGGAAGGGGTGGGTGGACGCTGCGTGGGTGGTTTCGTGTTGCGACTTTTTTTTTTCCCCCCTTTTGTAGCCGTTGTTTTCTTTTTTATCTATTCTGTTTTGTAGTATTCAACAGCCGGTCGCTTGGCAGAACTGGCAGCCGTACCCACCCGGCCATTTCCAGTCCAAACGGCTCCTGTCAGCTTTTATAACCCCGCGCTCAAACTCCAGGCACGTCTCTTATTGCCAGTACCACGTTATTTATTTGCCCGGCCTGTCTGCCTTCACATTCGTCACGTGTGTGTTACCCCTCGCTGTTGCTTCGACTTGCCTCTGGCCCTCTTGCAAGATACTGCGTGGCTCAAGGTCCTTGTCATCTGCCTTCTCTCTTTCACGGGAAACCGTGGTGACTAAGAATAACCTCGCAGGGATGTGCCCTCAGAGGGCTCGGATGCCCCCCGCCCGCAGGGGTGGGGCACACACGCCGCCCGGCCAGCGGGTGAGGGCCACAGCCTCAGCCACTCAACCTCTGTTCGGGATCCCTGGTCATATTCTGGAACTGGGCCTTTTATTCTTTTTCAATCCTCTACGCAAACAGTGTGTGTGTGTGTGTGTGTGTGTGTGTGGCTTTGAAATCGTCCCCTCCAAAAAGGGTTTCCATGGCTGAGGCTGACCCAGACCGACGCATGGATAGCAGATCCGCACGTGAAACCCAGATCAAACACGGGCCCCAGAAACAATGGTAGGAAGCATAACCAGAGTGAATCGATTCCTTGATCCTGCTAGACCAAAAAATTAAAGAGGAGCACTCCTGGGGTTTTTAACCCAGATAAGACTTCAGCCCCAGCCGTGTGTCCGCTGTTCTAGCTTTCTCTGCGGATGAAACACCGAATTGAGTAAGCAGTGTCGAGAGACGCTGGTCCACTGGGTTTTTATTTAAGAAAAAAAAAATGTCCACAGCTCCATTCCTGTACCCTCGACACGTATGTGAACATGTGTGTGTTGCACACAGACGTGCACGCATGCACAGAGACACTCATGTGCGCGTGCACACACACGCACGCACGCACAGGCTTTGCGTAACAGGACACACGCCACCATGTCTCCCAACAGGACAAGGAGAAGGCACTAAAGGGCTCTCTCCGGCTTCAGCTCTTAAAAGGAACAATTCTGCAAGCAAAGAAAGTTCTCGTCTCCAGCCCGACACCCGTTCCGACTCTCCAGCCGCAAGTGCCAGCACAGCCCCTTGGCTCTCCAAGATCTGTTTAAATATGTAGGTGGTCTTGCTCAAGCCGGCTGGGTTTTATGTCGGCATTGACCCCAGGCTGACCCCAGCTCTGAGGATCCCAGATTGCCCCCGCTGGCTGAGCGCTGGGGGGTGGAGCGCGCAGTGAGGGAGGCCAGCCTGTCCCCGGCAGGCCGGCTGATGGCCACGGAGGCCACCCTGTCGGGCCGGTCAGCTGCAGCCGGCGTCCTCTCCTGACCCCTGCTGTAATCCTCAGGACGTCCTTTATTTAGACACCACAGTCCAGCCTGATCCTCAAGTCCCAGATCCACGGGCTGGAGATGTGCCAGGCATGGCCACAGGCTTGCTCCGGAGGGCTCCCCCAAAAAAGAGGCCTCGGCACGCAGGCCCGGCCCAGGCAGGCTCTGGGGCTGAGCTGCAACGGGGAATTCAGCTTTCACTCTATGAAGCCCGAGTTCGAATCCCACCTCCCTCGTTGCCTCGCGGTGTGATATTCCTGATCCTAGTGCCTGCCTCACTGAAATGGAAGAGGGGACGGGCATGGGAAGACAGAGCAGAGAGATTCGAAGGCGCTGGCCTGGAAGTTCGGACAGAGCTGGAAGAGTGCGTGCACGGCCATGCCGACGCCTGGATTTCGGCGAGTGAAAGTGATCGTAGACTCCCTACCTGTGTGCCTCTGGCTTGAAGCCATCACGTTTGCGGCCCCTTGGTCACAGCGGCAATAGGGACCTGCCACCAACTCCTCCCAGGGCTGCTGGGTGATGGTCCTCGATACTGGGGTTCCGAGAAATTCCGTGTCTTGTTCAAGGTCACATTGCTGTCTACAAGAGACATCACCCTTGGCCGGCGCCGCGGCTCACTAGGCTAATCCTCCGCCTAGCGGCGCCGGCACACCGGGTTCTAGTCCCGGTCGGGGCGCCGGATTCTGTCCCGGTTGCCCCTCTTCCAGGCCAGCCCTCTGCTGTGGCCAGGGAGTGCAGTGGAGGATGGCCCAGGTGCTTGGGCCCTGCACCCCATGGGAGACCAGGAAAAGCACCTGGCTCCTGGCTCCTGCCATCGGATCAGCGCGGTGCGCCGGCCGCAACGCGCCGGCCGCGGCGGCCATTGGAGGGTGAACCAACGGCAAAGGAAGACCTTTCTCTCTGTCTCTCTCTCTCACTGTCCACTCTGCCTATCAAAAAAAAAAAAAAAAAAAAGAGACATCACCCGGATCCTGGCTCTGCTCCACCACGCCCTGCACCCACCCTGTCCCCTCTGAACAGTTCTGAGCAGGTGGCAAGGAGGGCTTGCTGCTCCCAGCAGGCCTCTGGCAAGGTCTCAGGGATCACGGGTGCCGTCTGCCACTCCCTTGCCGGCCCTGGGTGTCTGCCTTGGGGCACAGGCCTCACCAGGAGCTGGGTGTTCCGCCCACCACCCCCACCACCTTGCATCTCTCCTTCCAGAGGGAAGGGACTGGGGTGTGAATCGTCTTGCTGTAACTCACCTCTCAGCCCAGGCAAGTCCCCCTTGGAAATGCCACCAGGGTCCCCTCCTCCAGGGGCTGTGGGATGAGAGCGCATCCCTGCACCTGCTCTCCGGAAGCCAGGCAGGAGCGGGCGGGCCCCAGGGCCACTTGTCAAGAGCAGCACAGAGAGCCCACGGGGAGGCCCCGCTCCATGGGTCACTGCCCTGAGCCCAGCCCGGCCCAGCCTCCTGCCGCCTGCCCATGCCCAAGGAGCCTGGGGCGGGCTGGGGACTCTGGGGCAGGACCGCAAGGCTTGGATTGAGCTTACTCAGTCCATACCTGTTTCTCCAGCTTGCTCGCTCGCTCGCTCGCTCTCTCCTCCTCTCTTTTGCAGGCCTTCTGTCTTATGCACACTCGCTCGCAATTTCTCATCCCCTTGTCTTCTCTTTTTCAGTTTTTATTTATTTCTTTTCATTTTTACTTGAAAGGCAGAGTAAGAGAGAGAGAGGGAGGGAGGGAGGGAGGGAGGGAGGGAGGGATACAGAGAGGGAAAAAGCACTTCCATCCACTGATTCAGCCCTCAAATGGCCAAAACAGCCAGGGCCAAGCCAGGCTGGAGCCAGGAGCCAGGAGCCAGGAACCAGGAGCCAGAAGCTTCTTCCAGGTCTCCAGCATGTGTGGCAGGAGCCCAAGTACTTGAGCCGTCAGTGACAGGAAGCTGGGTCAGAAGTGGAGAGGCAGGACTCGAACCCAGGCACTCCAATACCACAGGGGATGGGGGCGTGCCAACTGGCATCTTGACCGCTGTGCCGAATGCCTGCCCACCCCTCCCCCCTTCTTCGTGTTCTCTCTCCTCGTCCTCCCCCCCCCCCACCAGTACTTTCCGGAACTCTCTCATCCAGCCCCTCCCACTCGGTTTCCCTCTCTTTCAGGCTCCCTTGCCCTGTCACTCACTCGCAGGCGCTCCCTCCTTCCCTCTCTTCCCCACTGCCTTCTGTGCTCACTTCCAGTGCGGGGCTCCCCCAGGAGCCAGGTGGAGGCCAGACTTCTCCTGAAACTCCAGCCCCATCTAATCTCCCTGCCTCTCCCTCTGCCTCCCCCACTCCCTCCCTGGCTTCTCCTGGGAGCGCACACTCCATAAATCACAGGCATGGGATTGCCCCCCCTCCCCCGCCCCTCGCCTCTGCTTCTAGAGAATTCTTATCTAACATCTCGCATTACATGCTAGGGAAGCCAAAGCAAGGAAGCTGTGCCCCCCCCCCAACACTTCTGGCTTGGTAGAAGCAGCAGTGTTGTAGGTGCCACCGTGGAGGTCTACTCAGCACCCTTTGGAGCACTGGGGCAGCAGGTGATGGGCTGAGTCTGCACAGGCGTAATCCAGGAAGGCTTCACAGAGGAGGTGGCTCTGGTTAATGAGGAATCGAGGAAAGGAAGCGAAATGAAAAAGCAGCAGGAAAGACAAGACAGGGCCACAGCCCAGCCCACCAGGGGCTGCCAGCTGTTGGGTTTGCCCGGAACGTGGAAGTCCCCAGAGTGGGGTAGTATAGCACACCTGAGGGGGCTCAGCTAGGGGGCTCACACTTTGCGCCTGAGGGCAGTGGGGACTCGTGGAAGGTTCTGAGAGACCCAGGTCTGGCTGGGAAAGCTTGCCTTGGCGCAGGGCAGAAGGGTTTGCGCAAGCGGAGAGCTAGATACGGTGACCTCTTGGACCCCATTCAATGTGGAAGGGTTACAAGTCTGGGGGGGGGGGGACAGGGCAAGCTGTGAGGTGGGGAGGAGACTGTGGGCAAGGGCTGGCCACTCTAACGCACCCCGCAGCACTGCAGGCAGAGAGCGCGCACAGAGAGCCGCCAGCTCCCACCCCTGCCCCAGAGCCATGCCCACGTGGGCTCCTCATGTGGCCCGGCCCTGAGGGTCCTTAAGGCAGGGAGACTGGCAGCTAGCGTGGGAGGACAGATGGGGACAGTCAAGAGCGTAGGGCGACCATGGCTCCGGCAGAAGCCCCGACAGGCCCTGGCACGGAGCCAAGTGGGACAAAAGTCCTTTCTTCATCTGCGTGCTTTGTGCCTGGGGCCCTCCGCTCCTGCCTTGGCTTCGCCCTGTATTCCTCTCCCTCCTCCAGGGAACGTGCATGGCCCACCAGCAGACCCCTCCACGCCCACCCTAGAGGGAGGCCCGGCTTGAGACCACCCCAAGGTCTTCCTCGCAGCCTCTTGGCTAAGGCCCTCTACAAATCCGGTGACGAGCTGGGCCGGCTATGGACAGAAGAGAGGAGGCCGAGGCAGGGAGGGGCCACGGCCAGGAGCCCCCTGCTCACCAGCACGCAGCCAGATCCCACCAGCCCTTGCAGCCAACGCCCCCTGGCCAAGGCCAAAGGCACTTGTGTGAGAGCTACAGGGCAAACCTCAGGCCCTGGGCTGCCTGTAGAGGCAGTGCAAGGAGCCCTAGCTCCCAGGGAGGGACGCCGGGAGGGGGACCGGCAGCACCGCAGCCCTCGGCCCCCCACCTCCCGCCTGTTCTTTCTCCTGTTCACAGTCCAATGAGGGAGGCAGATATTAGAATCCTGACCACCCACGGTGCAGTCAGATATGGCAGCTAAGTGGCGGCTGTACTTAGTAACAGGAGAAACGCTGCGGGGGGATTCTCATAGTAACTCACGCCAGCATCGAGCCGGCCCCTAGCGCCGAGCTAAATGCTCTCCACACTTGAACTCATTGCGTCCTCATCCAGAGCTCCTGGGCGGATATTCATGCTAGACCCATTTTACAGATGAGGACACTGAGTCACTTGCCCAAGGTCACACAGGCAGAACAGAGATTTGCCCCCAGTGGCCTGGCTCCCAGGGTCTGTGCCCTTAACCACAGGGCCAGAGGACTAAAGATGCCACCTGGGTCTTTGTGGCTGCATTGGGGAGTGGGGGGAGAGTGCGGGTTCTGGGTCTGGGAGTCCTGCAGCACCCCGTAAGTGGCCTTGGCCAAGCCCCTTGCGCTCTCCAGCCTCTGATTTTTCTAGAGCCAAATGCGGACAGCAGCAGCACCAGCACGCAAGTGCGTGAGCGAAGGGGTGCGTGTGTCCCTGCCCAGTGCGCACACAGAGCAGGGCGCGTCGTACACAGAGCTTTAAGCACCGCGCAGGCGGCTGTGGGACCTGCTGCCAGGTCCCCCGGGGCGGGGGTGGGGGGGGTGGGGGCGGAACGAGGGCTTCAGAAATGGCTTAGGAAGCGGGGGCAGGGCTTGTGCCTCCCCAGGAGAAGAGCCAAGGCCTCAGAGCACCTCCCTGAAGCCCCCCATCCTGGCTTCTTCTCACCCCGGACCCCTGAGCCATCACACAAGGGCACAGATCACCGCCCCCTGCCTCAGGGATAGCCCAAGGCTCAGCAGCCCCCGGCACTCAAGGACCAAGGGCCCCGAGTCAGCTGACATCCAGATGAAGGATCTGAATCCGAGGCCAAGGGCGAGGGAGGACGGGCGGGGAGGAGGGCGCCCCCCCACTCCCCCTCCCCAGCCTGCTCCACTCCGTGGAGGAGCAGCAGAGCCTGCCTGGGATTAGCTCCCCACAGGCGAGCCGCCCTCCAGCCGCCACCCCCTGTGCGGAGATTTGCAGATGGTTCCCCGATGCGCTCTAGCTTCCTTCCCGGCTGGCACACGCCAGCCTCACATGCAATTAGGGGAGAATTATTTGCAAAGGAGAAGCCGCGAGCAGCACTGCTGTGGGCAGGCCACAGCCGGTGCCCTCTTGGCTCCAGCCCTGGGCTGCTGTCTACCTCTGGAATCTTGCACTGGCTTCGGGATCTTGCGCTGGCTCCTGCTTTGCTAAACAGACTTCTGCACCCCGTTTTCACTGCCTGGAAACCTCCACATCCAGCCCCATCTCCTCCATTGGTAGTTTGTCTGCTAACCACCCCCCATCGCACTCCCCGGAGTGTGGATGTGTGTGCACATGCGCACACACACACACACAGAGTAACAAGTGAAAGCTGATCTTCCTCTTCCTATGTCCATGTTGAGACACGTATGACGGCACTTCAGGAAGTTGGAGGGGGGCATTTGGCACAGTGGTTAGGACACCACTTGGGACACTCACATCCCATATCTGAGTGCCTGGGTTCGAGTCTCACCTCCTGTTCCAATCCAGCTCCCTGCTAATGCACACTCTGGGAGGCAGCAGGTGATGGCTCAAGGACTTGGGTCCCTGCCAACCCACATGGCAGACTCAGATGGAGTTCCAGGCTCTTGACTTTGGCCTGGCCCATCCCTGGGAGGCAGGGATTCAAGCACTTGGGCCATCTTCTGTTGCCTTCCCAGGCACATTAGCAGGAAGCTGGATCAGAAGTGGAGCAGTGGGACTGGAAGTGGCGCTCACTGGGGACGCCAGCATGACAGGCAGCAGCTTAACCCACTGCGCCACAGCGCCAGCCCTTGCCTATTGCTTCTTAAAGAATCCCCCCAAAGCTGGACAGTTGAAAACAACAGTATTCCTTCTGCTCACCAAGTTGCAACCTCAGCAGGGCGCTGGAGCAGCTGGAAGGCTGGTGCGGGATCTCCCCAAGGCCACTCTCAAGTGTGCGGACTCACGCTGGCTGTGGCCTGGGATTTGGGCAGGGACTGGGGCCAGAGCTCCATCTGCGACCTGTGTGTGTGGCCGCTGGGCTCCCGCCCAGCGTGGAGATGGTTTCCAGAGGGAGCAGCCCACGCAAACTTGGCAGAGGCTCTCGGTCCCTGTTCAGCGTCACCTGGGATGTCACACGGCACCTCTTCTGCCATTACCACAGGCCTGCCAACTCCAACGGGGGGTCCACAGACCCCACGCGTCTGTACAGCAGTGTTCGTGTCCAGTGAGAAGACCACGTGGGGTGGGACAGATTGACACTGCTTTCTTTCGAAACCACGAGGGGCTGTGGAAAGGTACGTGGGAAATGCACACACACACACAAAAAAGATGCATGCATTTCAGAAACTTTTTGCACCAAAATGAACTTCACTTTGAATTCCACTCCCCTCCCCGCTGAGGTTTTTGAGGCGCGCTTGTACCATCCGCCACACTCACCTGCTAGACTGCAGGAGCCGTGAGGACAGCAGGCATTGGTGGTGCAGAAGGAAGGGACGGAAGAAGGGGGGAGAGAAGGAGGGAGGGGAAGAGAAGGAGAGAGGGGGGAGAGAAGGAGAGAGGGGGGAGAGTAGGAGGGAGAGGGGAGAGAAGGAGAGAGGGGGGAGAGAAGGAGAGAGGGGGGAGAGAAGGAGAGAGGGGGGATGCAATTTTATATCAAAAATGCAAAAGTAGCTGCAGACTCTTCAGAGCAAGAAGCTACTAAGGGGATCATCTGGTCTACCTCTCCTGTGCTACAGAGGAGATAACCGCCATTCCAAGGTACACACACCCGATCCAAGGGCTCAGAGTCAGCTTGGTGATATCCAGTCCGTCTTCTCATTGCATGAGGGTGGGAAGGCCACCTGACACCAACCTGGGGTCTTAGGCCCGCCCCACTCCCCGGAGCCAGGGCCACCTTGGCATTCTAGCGAGATCAGCCCTGTCCTTGGATTCGGCCTTCCAGGTCTTGCTTTTCAAGCCCGGTGCCCAGCACACTCAGAGCCTGCTCCCTGCCTAACTTCCCCTTCAGGGGTTCAACTGCGGCCAGGGTCCACCTCCAGCATACCTGGGCCAGCCTGGGCTCAGCTAGGCCTCTTTGCCTTTATGTGGCATCATCATCTCTTCCGCGGAGTCTGTGCCCAAGTCAAACCAATTATTCACTCCAGACTCAACTTGTGTCCCCTCGAATTCATATGCTGAAGTGCTAACCCCAGGACCTTAGCATGTGACCTTATAGGAAGATCAGGCCTTTAAGGAGGTGATTAAATTCAAATGAGGCCATTAGGGTGGACTCCATCCAATACAATTGGTGCCCCTAGAAGAAGAGGCAATGCAAACACACGCACAGGCACCAGAGATGTGTGGACCCATAGGAGAGATTATGTGAGTTCATGACAAGGAGGCAGCCGTCTACACTCCGGAGAGAGGGGCCCCAGAAGAAACCGACCCGGTCGACACCTTGATCTTGGACAGCTCGCCTCCGGAACTGTGAGAAAAGTAACCTTTGTGCTGTCAAAGCCCCCAGTAATTAAGACTTTTGGCATGCTGGTCTCCACTGCGCCCTGGAGTGTGGTGAAGAGTCGATTGTGTGCGGATGGAGGCACACAGCATGGGGGAGGGGTGCAGCGAAGAATCAAGACCCAGGCCCCTTGAAGAATGGGGCAGGTAGAGCAAGGTGTGTGGCAGCCCACAGCAGGCAGCCGGCCAGTGCCAGGGGTCCAAGCAGGAGTGGTCAGCCTCTGCTGGGCCTTGGCCAACACCCCAGGACCCTGGTGGAGTGGCACGCAGCAAGGATACGGGACAGAGGCTGAGTGGTAAAAGCATCCAGGCACGCGCTGGGCTGACAGATGCTTGCCACGCACGCCGCAGCGCGCTGCTCTGTGGTTCCTCTCCTCTTGGCAACTTCCGCGGCACCCTGCCTAGCTCTCTGCCGCCGCTTCTCACCCCTGCACGTGGGGATCGCTGGCATCTGGGGCCAAGCCGTGCCACCTACGTTGCCGGGGGCGGGGGGGAGGTGATGTAGGCAATGTGTGCAGAGGGCTTAAGTTCCAGGAGGCAAGAGAAGACCCGCGGGGCAACAGCAATCACTATTGTTGTCCTCTTGGCCAGTGCCGTGGCTCCAGAGTGAGGCAGCTGCACTCCCCCCCTGCGCAGCCCATTTGCCCCACCCCTGCCCAGACCCACTGCTGGTCAGGCCGCTTGCCCAGCGTTGTCTGCACCTAGAAATGCAAGCGGGCTCCAGTGCTGTGTTGCCTGTGACACCAGCATCCCATATGGCACCAGCTGGAGTCCTGGCTGCTCCTCTTCCAATCCAGCTCCCTACTAATGCGCCTGGGAAAGCAGTGGAAGATGGCCCAAGTCCTTGGGCCCCTGCACCTGCGTGGGAGACCCGGATAGAGTTCTGGCTCCTGGCTTCAGCCTGGCCCAGCCCCAGCTGGCTCTTGCAGCTATTTGGAGAGTGAACCAGTAGAAGGAAGATCTCTCTCTCTCTCTCTATGTCTCTACCTGTCTCTTTAACTCTGCCTTTCAAATAAAGGAATATTAATAATAATAATAATAAAGAAAAAAGACAAGCTACTTCGGAAGGAAGGCAGGCAGTTCAGTCTGGCTCCCGGTTGTGGAGGTTCCCAGTCCAAGGTCAGGCAGCCCTGTCGGTCTGGCCGTGAGCCAAGGCTGCAGAACAGCAAGAACAGAGTGTGTGGGAGGAGAAACCCCACGCGGAGCCAGGAAGCAGAGCCAGCGAGAGACCAGGCCCAGCCCAGCTTGCATACCCAACCCCTCACAGGGGCCACCTTGTAAGGGCGTGAGCCTGGGACCTAAGGACCTCCCAGCAGGCCCCAGCTCCCAAACACCAGAGACAGATTAAGTCTCTACTCTTAATCCATTACCCACTAACATCAGGCCTAGCGGGGAGATCCAGTCTTTATCCCAGGAGCCTTTGGGGGACCCCCAAATTTGTGTCCAAATGCCAGCCCTGGGGGAAGAAGGAGACGAAGCAGCAGCTCCCCCCCCCTTCCCAGAAGCATGGCTGGCCTGCGGCGCGTGGGGCCAAGGAAGAACAAGCCAGGCTCCCCGCAACCACAGCCCTTGTAGAAGGTCAAACTGAGAGGTTCAGAGAGGGCAAGGGAGAGACAAAAGGTCACACAGCCGTGCAAGGCAAAGCCAGGCCTGTCTGTGGCAGTTTCTATGCTGGGGCGGCCCCCAGAAAGGCTATGCTTCTGGCACAACAAAGCAGGGCCCTGGGCCTGTGGGTGCAGGGGTGCGTGGGTGCGCGGGTTTGGAGGGCCAGAAGCTGACGTTAGCACACGTGGAAAGCTTCAGCAGCAGTCGCTCGTGGTAGGGAACTTCTCGCCGGCCCGAGGTCACGGCCACGTTCACAGACGTCTCGCCTTCGGTCCCTCTTCTCTCCCTGCCCCATTCCGTCATAGGATCCTGAGTTCAGATGCTACCTCTGCCCTCCGTGCCAGCCTCCTGCCCGTGTGAACTCTGAGAGGCAGCAGATGACAGCCCAAGCCCTTGGGCCGCTGCCACCCACATGGGAGACCTGGTTGAAGATCCTGGCTCCTCGCTTCGGCCTGGCCCAGCCCCAGCGATTACAGGCATTTAGGGAGTGAAGCAGCAGATAGGAGATTCTCTCTCTGCGCCCCTGCCTCCCTCCACCCCCGCCCTGATCCCTCTGCCTCTCGGATAAAGAAAGAAAAATGTTTTCAAATTTGAAAATAAAGACGTTGCTCCAGCGCCTAGGGCTGTGGCCTCACGGTCACGGCTGCTAGCAGGAGCCTTCTGTTGCCACCGCGGGCGCCCGTGACGCAGCTCACAGGGCCAGCGATCCAGCCACGGGGTGGGGGACAGCCCGAGGCAGCAGCCTCCTCATCCCTTACGGCTCGCTTTTTTGTTTATTTTTGAAAAGGAGGGGGAGCCAGAGAGACAGACATTGTCCAGCAGCCACTGAGTCACTCCCCAGATGCCCACAACAGCCAGGACAGGGCCAGGCTGAGACCAAGAGCCTGGAACCCCGGTCAGATCTCTCACGTGGGTGGCAGAGGCCCAAGTGCTTCATCCATCACTGGCTGCTGGATCAACGGGAGGCAGGACTTCAACCTCAGCGCTCGGGTAGGGAGTGCGGGTGTCCTGGACAGCAGGTTAAATATTGCACCACAGCGCCTGCCCCAGCTGTCTTCTTTTTTTTTTTTTTTTTTTTTTTTTTTTTTTTTTTTTTTGACAGGCAGAGTGGACAGTGAGAGAGAGAGAGACAGAGAGAAAGGTCTTCCTTTGCCGTTGGTTCACCCTCCAATGGCCGCCGCGGCCAGCGTGCTACGGCCAGCGCACCACTCTGATCCGATGGCAGGAGCCAGGTGCTTCTCCTGGTCTCCCATGGGGTGCAGGGCCCAAGCACTTGGGCCATCCTCCACTGCACTCCCTGGCCATAGCAGAGAACTGGCCTGGAAGAGGGGCAACCGGGACAGAATCTGGCGCCCCGACCGGGACTAGAACCCAGGGTGTCGGCGCTGCAGGTGGAGAATTAGCCTGTTGAGCCACGGCGCCGGCTCCAGCTGTCTTCTTCTAAAGTGATCTCAAAACAACACACCATCACTTCTGCCGTGTGCTGCAGGTCACCCAGACCAACCCTGCCAGATTATGGGCAGGGATTATGGAAGGATGTGAGTTACCAGGGAGCAGGATCGTTGAGTTCTATCTTACAGGATAATTCCTCCCCACCACCACCACCAAAAAAAGTAATAGTTTAAACAAGAGAAAAATATATTTCCCCGTGCTTCACTTACAATCTATGGAAACAGTCCAAAGTTAGTATGATGGTTCCTTCTACATAAAGATCCAGATTGGTTCTTTGTCTCATGGTCTATTATGGCTGCTCCAGCCCCAGACATCACATGTGCACTCCAGCCAAAAGGAAGAATAAAAGGTTCTATCCCTTTACAAACACCTTGTGGACTGCACAAACCACATCCACTTACATTTTCTATAATCTTTTTATTTCACGTGGCCTGTGTACCCAGAAAGAATGGGGAGAAAGAAAAAGATGTACAATTGCAGGGGACTCGAAGTCAGGCTCACGGACATCACTCCAAGAGCCTGTGCCGCCCTGGCCAGGCCTGCACCTGCGCCTAGGTGTGGACAGTGCTGACTCTGGCCGCTTGGAGCAGACCCCTGGAAGAGGGCCAAGGCCAGGCCCGCCCCCGGTGCGGCCGGCTCCAAGCAGTGCCTGGCTGCATTTCCGGCCCTGGAGGAGCTGTGCTGCTGTCCAGCAGAGCGTGGGCCCCACCCTCGGTCGGTCGGTGACGTCATGCCAAACAAGGGCGCCGAGGAGCGGGCCGGAAATGCAGGTGGGCGGGTCATGGTGATGCTTTCAACAATCAACACACAGCGCTCCTTGGAATTCCAAATCAGTTTCCGATGCCAGCTCCCAAGCAGGCACACCGGGCCATTCCCAGTATGATGCCAATTACCCCCGACTTTCCCTAGAACTGAAAGAGGGTCCACAGTCCAAACCACCGTGAGAGATCATTTCACACCCACTAGAAGACTGACGACGCTAAGTCCTGACAAGGGCGAGCAGCAAAGAGAACGTACCACGCTGCAGCCGCTCTGGAAAGCAGTTTGGCCGCTTCTTTGATTGACTGATTGATTGATTTGCGAGGCAGAGTTACACAGAGACAGAGACAGGAGAGGTAGAGAGCCAGAGGTCCTCCATCCACTGGTTCACCCGAAGCCAGGAGCCAGGAGCTTCTTCCGGTTCTCCCACGCGGGTGCAGGGACCCCAAGGACTCAGACCATCTTCCACTGCTTTCCCAGGCTGTAGCAGAGAGCTGGATCGGAAGTGGAGCAGCCGGGACTTGAACCAGTGCCCATATGGGATGCCGGCACTGCAGGCAGTGGTTTTACCTGCTACGCCACCGCGCCGGCCCCAGCCCTGACAGTTTCTCATTAAAGAGCCGCAAGCCTTTGTCCGCGAGATTCAAACACGAGCGTTCCTAGCATGAGTTCATGAATCTGCAAGTCACGGTGCGTGTGTGCAGTGGGAAATTAGGGAGCAGTAAAACGGAGCACGCTGCTGGCGGTCACATCGGGGCTGAATCTCGAACGCTCTGTGCAGCAGCCGTGAGTGGCTGGCACTCAAACGAGCGGGCTGATGGGATACTGGATGTGGGCATCCCAGCCCGCGGCTTGCGGTGCCGCACCCCGGCGCCCTCCCCCACCACAGGCACAGCCTCACGATGCAAGAGCGAAGAGACGAGGCAGGAGGCTGTGGCCGGTGGGACAGGGGGACACCGTGTTGCAGCAAACTGTTCTCGAAAGTCGACGGAGGACACTCAAATAATGAGAGCCAAGTATAGACCGGCAGACCGCAGTGTGTTCACACCGGCGTCACCGCACACTTGGGTGCCACGTGTCGCACTGCAATGGTTGGGCCATCACCGGGGGGGGGGGGGGCCTAGGGATTTCTCAGCTCCGTTTTCACCTTAGGGGGCCACTGCTATATATCTGACCCACCCTTGGCCATCACAGCGCGCCACTGACTGAAGGATGCATTGCCATGCGGTACGTGACTGCGCGGTTCTAGAATGGGTAAGATGACGCTGTGGTGATGGAAACGGGAAGAAGGAAGGGGCTTGTGGGATGGTTCTGGAAGGGTGGAAGTGAGCTCCCTCTTGATAGCAGCATGGGCCACACCAGCCTAGGTGTTTGCCAAAACTCCTTGAACCACAGCATGTAAAATGGGTGCTTCACGGTACATTAGTTATACCCAGGCTTTGAAAGCGAACTTTCTAGAAGTGATCTGGCAAAAATGCAGGAGCTGCACCGCACCGTGCAAGCGCTGGCCAACTGCCTGCCCAGCGTTACCGAAGCAGCTCAAGCTGAGTGATGCTCAGGTCCGCTATACCTTGGTCCTGTCCAAAGTCGGCCCCAGCCGGGCAGCGTGCAGGTATTAATGATGACAACAACAGCCAGCAAAGACCTGAGCCACCCAAGTTCTCTGGTCCCCGAAAGGCACGGGGGTTCAAACAGGTGCCCCTTCCATGGTGAGCACCAATGCGACCGGTGTGGAGTACAGGCAGGCGCAGTGAATGCCAGTTCCCGCAGGATGTCCCCACCTGTACCCATTTCACAGAGGGGGCAGCTGAGGCTCACGGAAGGCAAGGCCTCGCCAACCGTGGCACAGCAGAGGCTGGTAGCAGAGCCTGGGAGAGCGCCTTGTACCCGGATGCCTGCTCTGGCGCTCCCATTTCCACAAACAACTTCCTACCCTGCTCAGCCCTTTCTCACCATCTCCAAAGCTACAAGCGGAAACCAAAGACCCTGTTTTCCTTCATTTTCTCTTTAGAATTCATGCCCAGGAAAATCCTTTCGCAGTGGGCGTGGGAGGGGGTTGAGCTCCAACCAAGGAGCCGAAGTGCCAGCGAGAACGGCCTCTGCCTCAGGACATTTGCACATCCAGGTCCCTTAGAGCTGTCCCTGCCTCCTCCCTCACCTTTTGCTGCAGCCTGTCTCCCTCTGACACCCCAGGAATCTGAAAGCCCAGCCCCGCCCCCTCCCTATCCAACCGGGCTTGAGCGCCCTTGTCCAAAATCCAAAACGCTGAAAATTCTGAAATTTTGGGAGCACTGACCTGAAGCCACAAACAGGACACTCCACACCGAAAGTTTGTTTCATGCACAAAATCGTTTACAGCGGTGTCCAAAATTACCTTCAGCTATGCGTGCAAGGCGCATATGGAACACAGATGAACTTCGTGTTTACTCTCGAGTGCCATCCCCCAATATACCGTGGAAATGCGAAGATTCCAAAACCCCAAATCCAAAACACTTCCAGTGGCGGCCCTGTGCAACTTAGATTTCTTTCATTGCAAATCGGAGAAACAGGAACCTCACTGGAAGCCGATCAGGGTTGGCAGAGCACACGGGAAATTAGAAGCAAGCAGTGCCGGCAGGCACCAGGGCACGGTCAGGCACAAGCAGTGAGCTTTGGCATTTTGGTGTTCCCGTCATTCCATTCAACATTCAAATCCCAGGGGCTGCTGTGTGGTGCAGTGGGGTGAGCCACTGCCTGCAATGCTGGCATCCCATACCAGAGTGCTGGTTCCAGTCCTGGTTCTTCCACTTCCGATCCAGCTCCCTGCCAATGCGCCTGGGAAAGTGCATAGCAGATGGTCCAAGTGCTTGGGCCCCTGCACCCATGTGGGAGCCCTGGATGGAGTTCCTGGCTCCTGGCTTCAGCGTGGACCATCACTGGCCATTGCAGTCATCTGGGGAGTGAACCAGCAGATAGAAGATTCTCTCTCTCTGCCTTGAAAATAAATTAGATCTTTTTAAAAGAGAGAGAGAGAGCACATGCCATACAACTCATTTATATGAAATGCAGAAGTGATGAAACTAATCCATGATGATAAAATATAGAACCAGGACTGCCCGTGGTGCCCAGGGGGAATGGGCTGAGAGGGGGACGGGGAACTTCCGGGCCGGAAATGGCTGCATGCTTGGCGTGCAGGGGTAGTTACACAGGCGCATACATTTGCCAAAACCCATCACACTGCACACCTTCTGCGCATTTCAATGTATGTAAATTATGCTTTAATTAAAAATTAAATTACAAAGAATCGCAGGCAGGGCTTCTGCCAGAAGCTGCAGATACAGTAGCGAGCAGGGCAGGCAGAGCCCTGTCCGGAGGGAGCTGCCGTCTGGCCCCGGAGCTAATAAGTGACAGCCGGGAAGGAGCGGAGATTGTCCTGCCTCCCACGTCCCTCCCAGCTCTGCTCTGCACGGCCCTGGACAGCACAGCCCTGAGCATGATGGGAGAGCCGGGGAGATGGCCAGCGGCTGCCCTGGAGACCAGAGGCCTCCCTCCTCTCCCTCCCCTCCTCTACCCTCCCCTCCCTCTCCCCTGGCGAAGACTGCTGGCTCCTAGGACCTCACCCAGAAGGAACGCTGCACGTATTGATTGCACAGCAGAGGAACATGGCCAGCACGAAGAAGAGGCATTCTGAAAGCACCCAAGGGGTTTCTGGCTCACTGTGGTCAGTGAAGAGGTGGCAGCAGAGAGACTGAAACAGGAGCTAAGGGCCAGGCGGGGGGGCACCTGTGGGACAGGACAAGGCGCTGGCATGTGGGGAGTGTTGTGTGCCCGTTGTTGCCCGCTGTCCCCTCGGGCTGGGGCCCCTGGCTGCTCAGGCCTTTACCCCTGGAGAGGCTGGCGAGGCCAGGGCGGCCACCGCGTGGTAAGGCTCCCCCACACACACCCAGGAGCACAATGGCCGCAGCCCCTCAATCCCCGGTTGCCTAATCCTGGATGCATTGCGGTGACACCAGGGATGTCCTCAAGGCCACCCACTGTGAGTCCGTCCACCTTGCCGCATCTGGCAACTTAGGTCGTTCAATCGGCCCTACCATTGTGAGGTCACCATCACAGTCCACTACAGCTGGGGAAACTGAGTCAGACCGACGCCAGCCACCTCCTGGCAGCCACGCCCTTGGGTAATCCCCTCCCTCTGAGCCTGGGCTGGACTCCCGAACTCTCTTCCAGCAAGTAGAACGGAGCAGAAGGGGCCGCGTGAGGGGCCATCTTGGATGCGGACCCACTGGTGACATCCTAGGTGTTTCCCGAGGGACGCTGGGCCGGAACCAACCTGCTGCGCCTGTCTGGTGCCTGCCCCACAGAGCCCATGTGACATCATAAACGGCTGTGGTCTTCGACCGCTAAATTTTGCCACAAACAGACAGCACGTGCAGCTTAGAATGAATATCCTTGTACTACTGCACTAGGTGACCTCCTGTCACCCCCAAGTCTTCTCAGACCACAGCGGGTACCCGCGGCTTTCCTGGCCTCACCTCCCGCAACACACACACACACACACACACACACGTGCGTGCGCCTCTTCCCCGGACACCGTTGCGTTATTGGACTCGGTTTCCTTTTTCCATTTTCCTCTCTCCCCCGTGCCCTAAAAAGCATGGCCACGCAGGTCCTACATGAAGAACATGGCAGCCGCGCTGTCCCCGGGGAGAGTGAACCTTGAGTCGCTGAGCGCTGAGCCACCTTGGCTGCCTGGAATCCATTCCCGCTGCCTTTGCCGTGACTGCCTTTGTTTCGAGCACACCCTAAATTGCCTCTGTGCCAAATGCTGAATGTGACCAGGAATGACACGAGATGAATAATGTGGTATATAATTATCACCACATTTCAGATGAGGGCAATATGCATTTTTCTCAGAGCCGAAGGGATGCAATTTTATTTTGTAACACAAAATGCTCCATTTGGGGGTCAGTTTGCGAGCAGCCCTTCATTCTGAAGCAATTTCACGTGAATAACAGCATTTGTATTCACACGCTGTGGACCCTGCATTATCCCAGGCCCAGCTCCCCGGGTACACGGCTCCACGCGGTTCCAGCTCCTCTCCATGGAGCAGCCCCAGATCCCAGTATGCGAAGGGGAACGTGCCAACGCTGTTGACTTATTTCCATGTCTCAGGAGCCTTGTCTCCTCTTGTGCCAAGAGAGGATGAGCCGGTTTCTTTTTACAAACTGCTCCCAGACTTGCACAGGAGTCGGGATCTTTCACGCCCTGAAGAACGGCAAACACACGCTGGCCTGTCACCTTTAGTCCCTGAATGGGGACGTCCGAGGGGTCCTCTCCCCCAAAAGCAGACTCTGAGCCAAGCACCAGGACCCTGTAGCGGAGCTGGGCAGGAGGTTCAGCTGCGTGGGCTTCCACCACCAAATGCCGCGGGCCGGGGGCCACATCAACATGGCCGCTTCTCCTGGCCCCTCTGTGCGCATGCTCCTGGGGTCTCAGGGTGTCCGAATTTCCTCTTCTTGTAAGGACACCTGTCAGATGGGGTTAGGGCCCAGCCTGACGACCTCAGTTTAACTTTATTCCCCCTCCTTTTTTAATATACTTATCTAAAAGGCAGAGAGAGAGAGTGAGAGAGAGATCTTCCACCTGCTGGTTCACTCCCCGAATACCTGCAACAGCCAGAACTGGGTCAGGCCAAAGCCAGGAGCTGGGAACCCAATGCCACGTGGGTGGCAGAGATCCAACCACTTGAGCCACCCGATGGATCAACAGGAACCTGGAGTCAGCAGCAGAGCCGTTCGGGCTGAGTATCCCACACAGTGTTTTAACTGCTGTGCCAAACACCCACCCGCTTGATCACCTCTGCAAAGGTCCTATCTCCAAATACAGTCGTCTTCTGAGGTCCTGGGGGTTGGGACTTCAACATGGAATTTGGTAGTGAGGACTCTATTCACGCCATGACAGGAGATCCAGGAAGTGCGGCGAGGAGCTGGCCAGTGAGAAGGGAATGCAGATGCCAAGAGCGCATGCGCGGATGAGCGGGGTTGACAGTGGACAGCAAGCCTGTGCCCTCAGGGATGACAGGAAGAGCGGGGAGAACACACCATGGAATCGTCCCCTCCAGGGCCCCGGGGGAAGTCAGGATGCTGAAGGACCAACGGACTCCACACTGGGCAAGAGTTCACACCAGAAGCAGGTCCCCCCACCCTCGGCACTTCTGGGGCCAAGCACGCGTCCAGGATGAGACATGAACACGGAAAACCTTGGGTATTTACAGCTGAGATGGCCCAGAAATTCAAAACGACGGGTAACCACTTTTAAAAAGAGAGAACAGAGGGGTCAGCACTGTGGTACAGCAGGTTAAGCCACCACCTGCAACACCAATACTGCCAGTTCGAGTCCCGGCTGCTCCACTTCTGATCCAGCTCCCTGCTAATGTGCAGGGAAAGCAGCAGAGGATGGCCCAAGCGCTTGGGGCCTTTGTCACCCACATAGGAGACCTAGATGGAGTTCTGGGCTCCTGCCTTCGTCCTGTCCCAGCCCTGGCCATTGTGGCCATTCAAGGAGTGAACCAATAGATCAAAGATGGATCTCTCTCTATCAAATAGATAAATATTTTAAAAGAAAAAAATGAATAAATAACAGAGTACAGCAACTGGGTTTTTATTTCCAGGTCTGAAATGGTTATCATTTAAGTCACAGGCATAAAAGCATACCTTATATGTCATGCAAGCCCCTTGCTCTACCAACAGCCCACTGGGGCCTCGCGAGAACACGGGCCAGGCCGGAAGCTCACAAAGTGGAGGAGAGGGGTCAGAACTAGCCTCTGACCTCCAGACTCCCGGGCCAGTGCTGTTTCCTCCCGCCATTTTTTTCCCTCTGCGAGCTAGAGCAGGCATGGATCTGACAGGCCCACTGCCGGTGCATCAACGCTCAGCTCACCGGGAAACACAAGCCAACCACACGGGAAATCTCAGAGGTCAGTGGTCCCGCCCCTCCCAGCAGAGAGACCCCAGGAACCCCCAATCAGGAAAGAGAGCGAGCAGAGGAGGCGGGACAAACTGTGAGATCTCACCGCCCAGGTGCCAGACTCTTCTAGGTCCCCAGAAAGCTCTCCCACCCTCTGGAGACGGGCTCCCGAGCCTGCCCCGCCAGCGATAAGGAGAGCAGACATGTTTACAACCGAGCCAGTGTATGTTGCTCGCTGACGCCTCACAACGACCTGCGCAGATCAATAGCACTGGCCCCATTTTATGGATGTGCAAACTGCACACCTGAGCTCCGTGAGTGTCACTTAGGGCCATCTCTTCGGGTACAGCGAGCACTTCCTCCTGACACTGGGATGCTCAGAAGTCTCTTTGAAGGCAGCCCGCAAGGGCTGGTGGGAAAGCAGGGCCCTGTTACAGGGTGCCAAGGGCTGCTGGCACCCACGCTGCAGTTAAAGCTTGTGCACCTCTCACTGGGGGCCCTGATGTTTTCTAGAACGTTCCAAGAGCAACAGACGCAGCAGTAAGTCATGCAGAGCCAGGGAGAAAGCCACGGACACTCCCTGGCGACCAGAGGCAGAGGCAGAAGGCAGACGGCCACTCCGCTGTCCACACAGGGGCATCTTAGGTCAGGTGAGGAGGCAACAAATCCAGTTCCAGGACTGATGACCACTGAGCTCGTGGGGCCTGGTAACGCCCAGTCCTAGGAACAGCCAGCCAGCCAGCCAACAAAATAAAGGTGACTGCTTCATGCCAGGCATTGTCTTAGGCGCCCAGGACAAGGCAGTGGACAAAGCCAAGTAAATCTTTGCTCTAACCGAAGCTGATGTTCCACTGGAGCTGGAGAGGGGGAAACATTCTCACGAGCCGTGAGCAGTAAATGCTAAGAAGGAAAATAAAGCAGCGAGGGAGATAAGGCATGCTGGGAAGGGAAGTTCAGCTCTCTGTAGGGCGGTAGGAGAAGCTGTCACGGATCAGGAAATGTGAAACAGGAGGGAAGCAGCCCTGTGGGTGACTGGGGGGGAGAGCATCCCAGACAGAGGGACAGCTTGTGCAAAGGGCCTGAGGCTGGGCGTGTGCAGGGAGTGGGAGGGATGGAAAGGAGTCCATCTGACTGGAACGGAATCACGGAGGGGGAATGACAGGCAAAGAGGTCAGGGAGGAGACCAGGCTTGGGGGTGGGAGGGGACCTGAGGCTACTTTGAGTGAGATGGCAAGCCCCAAGAGGGTTGTGAGTGACGGGGTCTCACTTGGGTTTAACAAGAGGGCCTGGATGCCGCGGTGAGAATGGAATGAAGCAGCCCCAGGAGGGAAAGCAGGTGAGAGCAAGTGGAGGCTGAACCGGTGGGAGGGGGTGGGGGGGAGAAGCACTGAGATTCATGACCTTGGGCGTGAGACAGAGGACTCCGGGAGGACACTGGGCTTTTCAGACTGCACGCGGGACAGCTGGGGCTGCGGGAGGCTGCGGGAGGAGCAGGTGCAGCCAATGGGTTAAGGACGCACTGAGTCTCTGGTGTCTACGGACACGTGAGTGGGGGGCTAAGGAGGCGCGTGGACATAGGCACCCAGGGCTGCGGCAGCAGCCCAGGCCAGCAGCTTTCTGCATCTAGAGATGCACAAGAACAAGAAGAGATCAGGGATGCGAGGCAGGCGGGCTGTGAACCACTCCCAAGCAGCTGGCCACAGGTCTCGAGAAAGTCCTGAGCCAGGACCTCTTGGCCTCACCGCGGAAGAGTAGCCAAGGGCCCTGGGATGTCAGGACCGGATGCGTCGCAAGATCCAGGAGGCTAAGTGTCAAGGGGAGAACCTGTCGGAGGACAGCCTCCACTCATGGCCGTGGCATCCCTGGGCTCTTGCAACAAACAAGGACCAGTGCTCCCTCTTGGCAAGGGAGACCGGAAGCTGCTGGCATGCGTGCGGGGTGCAGAGGGCGGGGCAGGCCCGCGGCGCTCTAGAGGCCCCCTTTCCAGTGTTGTGGTTGGCTCGGTTCAAGCTGGGTGTGGCCACCAAGGTGGGCTATTGGAGGCAGCTGCGGAGCTGCGATAGCCAGGTCTGTGTGTCTCCAATGGAGTGAAAACAAGAAACTGAGGGAAGTCGTGACTGCACAACTCATAGACGGGCTTAGGAGGCAGCCCCCCGGGCTGTCTTGTGCCAGTGGGCTCGGGCGAGTCGCGAGGGGCTGTAGAGCATCATTCTGCAAAGCACTGGCAGC
The DNA here is from genome assembly GCF_051225735.1 of Oryctolagus cuniculus. Taxonomy (NCBI): domain Eukaryota; kingdom Metazoa; phylum Chordata; class Mammalia; order Lagomorpha; family Leporidae; genus Oryctolagus; species Oryctolagus cuniculus. Next base: position 25,499,044 of record NC_142888.1, read on the forward strand.
CACACAGCACACGCTGGGCACACGAAGCAGCTTGGGGTCCCTGAGATCCAGATTTTGAGGCAGAGGGCAAGGAGGCTGGCGCCCTGGGGAAGTACCTAGGACAAGGTCTCCCCCGGGCCCGGGCCTGGGAGCAGCGGCCAGGATGGGAAGGGAGGGGGGCCCTGATCCTTCCATCCGCCTCAGCTCAGCTGGGGAAAGCCATCACAGCAGGGCCGGGTGGGTGCATTAGTTGGCGGCAGGAGGAAGCCCCTGGGGAGTAGAGAGGGCACCCTGCTGCCAGATAGGAGCCTGGATCACCCAGCCCCCACCCCACCCCACCCCCAGAGACTGACGCCTTCATTCGAGCCCCTGTTGCCAAGCGCAGCACCCCCCTGGCTCATCTCTCACTGCTGTTCTTTGTTTTCCGCTGAGAGTCGGCTGCTGGGTTTGCTACGGCCCCGGTGCCGGTGTGAGCTCCGGTTTGCACTGCAGGCCTGGGAGATTACACCACGGCCCGTAAATCCCTCCAGCAAATCAGAGCAGCGCAGGAGTAGCCAAGATTCCCAAACAGAGAGCGAGCAACAAATCCACCCCCCAGGCACCAGGGAAGCCACGGTCCGGGCCTCTCAGGGCTGGCTGCAAACCCATTAACCAGCCGGCCTAATCCGGTCATACATAAAAATAAGGGGAAGGGAAGCCGTGTGGTCCCTCAGGATGAGGGCCTGGGACAAACGGTTTCCATAAAAATCCAAACACAAACGGAGTTCACAAGAGCTTCGGGCTGCAGCTGCTTTGGGGCTTCTGTGGATTCTCGCCAGGAACGGGTGCCCCCACCCCCGCCCCCGCCCTGCGCGCGCTGAGCCAGGACACTGCCGGCCACCAGGGAGGGCGGCAAGGCTCCCGAGTCCCCTGACCGTCCCTGCGGCCAAGCACTTGTTCTAGAAACCTGGCTAAAGGCGCCGGTGGGGGATGCAGCAGCAGCTCCGCCAGGGCTGGGCTGTGGACCGAGAGCCACGTGCATGCAGGTGACCAAGGGCTTTGCCTCGGCAGCCTGGGTGTCCACAAACAGCTGTGGCCGCCCAGACACTCCCAGAGCCGCGGGAAGGGGAGGCCGACTCCAAGACTGAAATAATTCAGGCAGCAGCAACCCTGTTTCTTCCCACGGGGAAGCAACCCCAGCGCGGCGACCCCTCTCGAAAACCCCCACGAAGGCAGGCCCCCCGAGGACCGTCCCACGTGGTCTCGTGGAAGAGAAAGGGCGTGCTGGATTCTCTTTTTAATAAATTGGTAAGGCAGTATTTTTATTCTCTGTCATGTTAAAAAAAAAAAAAAAAGGACAGAAGAATGCAGCAAGTTTCTTAAATTAGAGACCTGTTGTGTAATTAGTCCATTTTATCTTCCGCGAGTTGTTGCTGTTTTCCCTCTGTGGTTTCCAGAAATGTTATTGGCTAGGCTTAAAAGTAGGGTTTTTTTTTTCTCCTTCCAGAGAAAAATTCTATAAATATTTTCTCCCTTTTAGCATGTTTTAAATTTGAACGACATATTGTAAAGATAGCAAGAGTTATGAAATTCTCTCTTGGCCGCCAAGGAAATGCAGTGGGAAAACTGATTCGACAGGGAACTTAGCCCCCAGACAAAACGGCTGGGCCTTTGCTGGAGGGTTGCAGGGGCCGGAGGCCTCCAGCTGATTCTGCTCGCTGGCCGCACAGCAGGGAGGGCCTCCGTCAAGGTGAGTGCGCAGGCTCTGCCCGGGAGGGGGGAGGGTAGAGATGGTGGCCCTTGTGGGTGCTCAGAATCCCACCCTGACTCACTCACCTCTTGAATGGCCGTCTAGGCATAGATCTGACATAACGTTGACCTTCATGGTGTGCCATGTTCAAAGGCACACCCCTTGCTCAAAGTATAGGACACGGCCCACGCGAGTAAATCGGCAGGGTTTATATGTAGCTGCCGCATGCTGCAAACAACCTGCAGGGATGTCCACTACTAAGAGACTGATGAAAGGAAGCCTGGTGTATCCTCATAATACAACAGTTTGCTGCCATCAAAAAGAAGGCAACGGGGGCCGGCGCTGTGGCGTAGCCGATAAAGCAGCCACCTGCAATGCCGGCATCCCATGTGGGCGCCGGTTCGAGTCCCGGCTGCTCTACTTCCCATCCAGCTCCCTGCTAATGTGCCTGGGAAAGCAGTAGAAGATGGCCCAAGTGCTTGGGCCCCTGCACCCACGTGGGAGACCTGGAGGAGGCAGTGGAAGGGAGCAGCTCTCGGATCTAATGTATGCCCTTGGAGCAGTCTGACATATTCGAGAGACACTCCTGGGGCCACCGTGGTGGCGCAGCAGGTTAAGCCACTGCTGGTGATGCCGGCACCCAGTATCAGAGTACCAGTTCGAGTCCTGGCCCTTTTACTCCAATCCCGTTCCCTGCCAAATGCACCCAGGAAAGAGACAAATGATGGCCCACGTGCTTTGGCCCGTGCCCCTTCATGTGGGAGACCTGGATGGAGTTCACGGCTCCTGGCTTTGGCCTGACCCAGCCCTGACCATTGCAGCCATTCAGGGAGTAAACAAACAGATGGAAGACCTCTCCTTCTCTGTCTCTCCTCTCTCTATAAACTCTGCCTTTCAAATAAAGAAATAAATAAAATCTTTTTTAAAAAAATAAAATACAGAGGCTCTTCTCCCTGGCCAGGGTGGGGCTCACCCTGGGCAGGCGGGCTAGGCCCTCCAAGGGAATATTCTGTGTGAGTGTTCTGTGCAGTTTGGGACCCACACAGGGAAGCAGTAACATTGACTAACGCTCCCAGCACCACGTTCCTAAAGGCCCCCAGGGACCTCGGCTGTGTGCCCACGCCACTCCACGCCCACTCCTTTCCCTGAGTGTTAGTGCTCGGGTTTCTTTGCCAGTCCTGACCCCAGGGCAGGGAGCTCCTGGCACCCTTCTCCCTCTCCAGAGCGTTAGAACTGAGCACAGCCATGGGACTTGTGGCCCCGAGCCTCAGTTTTCTCATCTGTAAAATGGGACTACTATCAATCTTTTCACTGTGCTGATGCAAAGATGAAGTGAGATACTAAGTATGTGTGGCCTATAGCAGGTGAAAAAGAATCATTTAGTATAAGGCGTTTATGGAACAAATGAATTCCTCCCACGGGGCTGAGGGTGTTTAAAAGCAAGCACTCCTGAAGCAGACGGTGTCTGGCCCGCTGGCCAGGGAGCGAGGACTGACCAGGTCACTGCACGCCAGGCCTCCTTTGGCTGCCTGGGGACACCTGCACCTGGAGAGAGGGATGGGTGCAGGTGGAAAAGCAGGGAGCAGGGCCTCCCCGAGGACAGGGGACACAAAACGGAGGTGTCATCGCCGCAGCGGCCTTCCTGAGCACCTGCCGAGTGGGGTCCAACTGAACTCTCATGACCTTGAAAGGAGACCAGGGAACAAGCCAGGGAAAGAACTCGCTCCACTTCCGGTCATGGAGCCAAGATTTGCACCCAGTTTAATCGGACTCCAAGACAAGTGTAGTCAACTGGCCGTGCAGCTGGGCCTCCTGATGGCTGTGTGCGGCCCCAGCCGGAGGCCCCAGCTGGCTCAGTCTGTCACCCCCCAGCATGGTGCTTCACCAAGTGCCAGGTTGCTCTTTCACGCTGTCATCCTCTCAGGCCACCAACCATCTAGAAGCACTAAGGTCTCCAAGGACGAATAGACTAAACTACAGGGTGGTCAGCCACTCGTGTGCAGCCCTCCCTACCCCCTCTGTTACTCACTGTTTGGGGCACTATAACAAATATCTCAGAGAAGCTACTTATGAAGGAAGGAGGTTCATTCCAGCCCACGGTTTTGGAGGTTCACAGGCCAAGATCAGGTGCAACCCCGTGGTTCAGACACCCAGTGAGGTGTGACGATGGCAGACAGATGGGACACTCTCCCTACAAAGCCACTATGATTTAATCATGAGCTCCACCTTGACAACCTAATCCAATCTAACCACCTCCCCAAAGTCTCAACTTTGGGCACTGCGATTGGATTACGTTGCCACATTTAATCCCTTAACCATTAACATCAATCCATTAAGCATTAGCAGAAGACTTTGAGTCCCGGAGCCTTTAACACATGGGCTTTCGGGGGACACCCGAACTAACATCCAAGTGCCAGGCCGCCAAGGTACGTCTCACCCGAGCAGACGGAGAGGCAGAAAGCAGCAGGTGCACAGGAAAGGAGACCTGCAGTCAGTAGCACCCGCCCCACCCGCCCTGGAGCCACTCAGGGAAGCTGTGCTCACACTGCCCGGACAGCCCACAGGGCACCCGGTCTCCTGCAGCCTGCCAGGTGCCACGGCCCAGCCCTGCCAGGAGGCTCCCGTGGCCTGCTGTAGCGAGCACGCAGGGGCAGGCTCAAGCTGTTGAACTGGCGTTAGCCGAAGGGAAGCGCAGGGCATGGAATTCTAGACAGGATTTCCGTTCTGGCTGGCTCGTCTTTCCCTCGAGCCGAGCGCGTGCTGTTTCCAGCTCCTGAGCTCCTGGAGGAGAGCGGGACAGTTCAGTGCCTGCCCGGGGAAGGAGGGACGCACGGGAGTCAGAGCGGGTAGGGGGAGAAGACGGGGGCGAGCTGACCACCCGTGGCCGGGAGAAGCATGAGCCTGGTCACTTAGCCCGACAACCGACCGAAGACAAGCTTCTGAGTGACTCTGACAGCTGGAAGCGGCCGAGGCCGAAGTCCACGGCGGGGAAGCCAGAAATGTGACACCTGCTAGCCTACAGGTCAATATTTTGAGCTCTCTCTCTCTCTCTCTCTCCCTCCCTATCTCTCTCTACGTTCAGGAATAGCACTGGAAGCCAACAAAGCAGACAGAGTGAGTCCTGAAGTCAAACTTTGAGCAAGGAAAACTTCTCAGACCCCAAGGCGGATGCTGCTCCCCCAGCAGCAAAAGATCCAGAGGCCACGGTGGGACCCAACACTGCACAGCCTTTCAATGTGGTCTGCCCTAGGCTCTGCAGGGCTCCTGGAGACCTGGTTCCCTTTGGAAGCGCCTCCTGGGCCTGCCCCTCAGCGAATTCCCTGCTTCAGCACTGAAGTATACCAGCGCTCCTGGCTTCTTAAGATAACGTGAGGGATACGCGTTGTGGCGCAGAGGGCCAAGCCACTGCTTGGGATACTGCATCCCAAATCGGAGGATGTGGTTTGAATCCCAGCTACTCAGCACCCGCAATCCAGCCCCTCTGCTGACGGCCTGGGAAAGCAGCAGAAGATGGCCCAAGGGCTTAGGCCCCCGCCACACAGATGGAGTTCCTGGCTCGTGACTTCAGCCTGGCTCAGTTCTGGCTGTTATGGTCACGTGGGGAACGAACCAATGGATAGAAGATTTCCGTGTGTGTGTGTGTGTGTGTGTGTCATTCTGTTGCTCCACCTTTCAAATAGATGAAAAATAAACATTTTTCAATAGTGAGTATTTTATTAAAAAGAGAAAGAGAGAGAACTCGAGATCCAGTCAGGTGTAAAAGTTAAAGGCAAATGCTCCAGGGACCAGCACTGTGGCACAGCAGGTGAGACCACTGCTCGCAACCAGCATCCCAGCTAGGAGCATTGGTTTGCGTCCCGGCTGCTCCCCTTCGGATCCAGCTTCCTGCTAGTGCACCCTCGGAGGCAGCAGATGATGGCTTAAGTGCTTGGGTCCCGGCCACCCACATGGGAGACCCGGCTAGAGTTCTGGGTTCCTGGCTGCAGTGTGGCCCAGCCCCAGCTGTTACAGGCACTTGGGAAGGGAACCAGTGGATGGAAGATATCTCCCTCTCTCTCCCTCTCTCTCCCTTCTCTCTCCCTGTCTCTCTCTCTCCCCCTCCCCCCCCCCATTGCTCTGCCTTTCAAATAAATAAATAAATTTTCAAAAAACAAACAAACAAGAAGGTTCCAGCTGGGGCAAGCTCAGGTGGGGAGCCCAGTCCCGCCATCTGCCCGCTGTGGTCTCGGCGAGTTACTTCCGGTGTCTCCGCTTCGCTTTCCTCATCCCCAACACGAAGCCAGGAAGACTGCCAGCATGAGAGCACTTCTCACGTGACGTGTCAGGAGCGTGAGTGAACTGTTCAGGGTTTAGCCCGGTGCCAGGCACAGAGACGACAACCCAGAAGCACGAACACCTCCTGCTCCCTCAACATCCCAGCTCAGCGCAGCGAGAGGACTGCGCAGCAAAGGAGCCAGAACCTCCGATCACCAACTGGTCCCCCGCCCCCGCCGGTCCTGATCAAAGCTGCTCGGCCACGCCCCTTCCCTCTGCCCAGGAGGGGCTGTCCTTGAGGCCCCGCTAGGGAGGGGCGCCAGTCAGTGGAGCACACGGGGACACGGATGCTGCGCCCCAGAGCCCAGACAGGCCATGGCCGTGGCTCAGCACCCACGGGGGCTGCTGGGGGGTGGGGGGTGGGGGTGCTGCGCTCAGACACATCTTGAGGGAAAACCGCAAGACTGAGTCGTTTGGCTTATTGGTGCCATAAATCACCAACTGCTGGCATGCTCCTGCACCTCCCCGCCCCCACTCCCTTGCAGCCAAGCTGTCCCCAGGGCCACCCGCCCTGCGCATCTCCTCCCTCCCCTCCAAGCAAGATGAGTTCAGCAGAGTTTATTTGTTCTCCTTCTTCTTCAAAAACCGGAGCTGCCTTTGTTCCTGAACAATGCAGCGCATGCAACTGAGGGCCAGGGCTCGGGTGGGGTGAGTCCAGGAGTTGGGGAGCTGGGGACAGGCCGAGCAAGCCTAACCAGACCCAGCCCAGTTGTTGTGGGCATTTGGGAAGCCAGGCTAGAGTCTGGGGCCACATCACCCACTGAGCCCCGCGGGCATGCCAACTTGCTTGCCTCCCATGTGCAGAGCACATGTCCCCTTGGAAGGTCCCTTCCCTTCCAGGACACTGCCACCAGGAGGTCTTCCAGATTTCCTCAGCTGCAACAGAAACACTCTCTTCTACTCAAGAGTCTGGTTTCGGGACCTGGGCAGAGGAAAGTCCCCAGCTGTATTCTGCAAAGCTCCACCAAAGGTGGCGAAAAAGGCTCCAGTCAGAGCCGAGGCAAGGAAGAGGAACGGATGAAGAGGGCGATTTTGATTTTCTGGAATCAAAGGCTCGTTGTGTGTGCTCACACCAACACGTGCCTACGGACCCATACCCCAGCAGCTGCTGCGACCTTGACAGTGGTCGTCTCTAGGTAAATGGGGCTTCGGGTGACTTTGGTTTGCCTCTGTGTCTCGGCCGCCCGCTCACCAGCTAGCTCTCCCAATCGCCTCCGTATCCGTGGCTTCCTCACCCACTCAATCAACCAACCACAGATAGAAAACACTCAGGGAAACGAATTCCAGAAACAGAGCTTCAGTCCGTGGGGGGCCGATCGCCAGCACTTAGCCCACGGCAGCGAAGCACCGAGCAGGCTGGCCCCACCGTAGGCGCCCACGGCTCCGCAGCTCCTCCGCGTCTCTCCACACTTGAGTGAGCCACACTTGCCTCGTGTCTCCTCGTTTCCCTCAGGTCAACAATGGCTTCAATCAGGACTAAACACACGCACAGACTTTTTTTTTTTTTTCTTGTCAGTTGCTAAATAATACAGCACATGGTTGAGTACTCCTCATGCAAAATGCTTGGGACCAGAAGCGCTTCAGATGTTGGCTTTTTTTTTTTTTTTTCCGGATTTTGGAATATCTGCATAGACTGGACTGAAAACTCCGAAATTCCAAACACTCTGATGAAGACCGCCGCTCACAAAGCACGCTACATTGCACTCAGGATTATAACCACCGAGCAGTGATTTTCAGTTTATGGGAGGCTGTGCGTGGTTAACGTGCAAACAGCACCCCGATTTCTATAAGGGACTTGCACATCCGGGGGAAGGAGGGGAGGAGGAGGGATCCTGCAGCAAACCCCTATGGAATACCGAGTGACAGCTGGACTCAGCTTCCTCATCTGTGAAATGGGGTCCTAACCGCACACGTCTCAGTACATTGCTGCGAAGAATAAGCGAGCTTATACACAGAAGAATCTCCGAGGACTGCCAGGCAAATGAGAGAGCAGAATCAATAGATACAATTATAGTTATTCTTCTCCATTCCCTTAGCTCTTTCCAAAGAGTGTGTGTTGCTTTTTACATTTTCTAACTGTCACCTTGCTTCAATTCAGAAACTAATACGGGCCTATACAAATCCAAACGGCCCCTTGGAATGCAGGGGGCGCCCCCGCCACTCTGCTTCCTGGGACTGCTCTTCTCCCTAGAGAAGCCCATGCCCAGCCTGGCGGCGCGGCGCAGGCCTCCCTCCCTGCGTGTATAAACGCCCACGGGGACTGCTGCGGGGAAATGAATCCATATTGTACACGGGGATTTGCAACGGGCATTTCTCACTTCACTTCTCAGAGAATATTCCACGCCAATCCAGAATGTTCTTTTTTAACTGTCACATAGTATTTCATGACACGGTGCTAGCTATTTGTTTAACCATTCCCTTCTGTTGGACATCTAGGTTGTCCCCAGATTTTTGCCATAAAACCATGAGGCCGCGATCAACCCTGGATATACGCCTGTCTGCTCAGGTAGGTTTGAAGCGATGACGCCAAACGCGAGACGTTCCGGCCCAAGGCCCATGACCACATTGAAACGTGCAGAGATCCAGCCAAGCTGTCCTCGGAGGAGGCACCCAAACTTCAATCCCCGCTAGCAGAGGCGGGGCAGGTCTGTTTCTTTCCGCTCTCTCCAAAACCCTTCTTGTACGTCTGCCTATCCAACAGGTGCGAAGCAGCACGCACCCTGGTACACCTGTCTCTGCTAAGGACGGCGGCTGGCCAGCCTTGCCTGCGCTGCTGGGGAATGAATTAGAGGACGCCTTCTCTCCCACGTTTTTCTTTTCTTTTTTTTTTTTTTTTTCATTTATTTATGTGAAAGGCAGAGCGACAGAGAGAGGGAGGGAGGGCGGGGGGGGAGAGAAAGAGAGAGAGAGAGGTCTTCTATCCGCTGGTTCACTCCCCAGATGGCCACAATAGCCAGAGCTGCGCCGATCCAATGCCAGGAGCCAGGAGCTTCTTCTGGATCTCCCACGTGGGTGCAGGGGCCCAAGCACTAGGGCCATCTTCTGCTGCCTCCTCAGTGGCATCAGCAGGGAGCTGGATGGGAAGTGGAGCAGCCAGGATTCGAACCAGCGCTCCCATATGGGACACAGGCGTTGCAAGTAGGAGCTGAACCTGCTGTGCCACAACGCTGGCCCCGCCCCCGTGACTATTAACTAGTTCCCGGGGAGAGTTCATCTGAGTCTTTTACAGTTTTGTGTACTGTTCAGACTTTTAATCCACCTGGTATTTATTTTCATGTAGGGCATGAGATTATGTCCTAATTTTATGCTAGCGTTGTTTACAAATAATTTTTCTGGAGAAGATATTTAGAAGGAAAGGCTCTACACACACACACACGCACACACACACACACATAGCAAATGTGAGCTGGGCGAGGAGTTCTGGCCCTCCTTGCCACCCAGACATCTGTATTCTGCCCTGCTGTGGGTTTCAGGCCATCCTGAGGGTACCACGGGCTTCCGATTCTGCTCCCGGCTTGTTGCAAGGCCCGGGGACCTCACAGCTGGAGCTGGGCTGGAGCTGGGCTCAGCAGCGGGTCCTGTCCCCACTCCCAGCATTGCAGGCCACAGACGGAGAGAGCAGGTACACGCAGACGCCAGGAATGCGGCCCGCCCCTGCGAAATGCTGCTGCCAGCCGCCCAGATCCCATCAAGGAAGCTTAAGGTAATTACGCAGGCACGAGCAGCCCCCGTGTGAGTCAGGCTAAGGAGGCGTTCTAATAAGGCCAGGCCCTGGCTGCGGCAGCGGCGGGAGAGCAGCTGCCCAACCGAAAGGCTGCATCGGCTTCCAGACGCCGCCCCGCAGCCTGCAGGGAGCCCGAGGCGAAGGTCTTGCCCCAACCACAGCACCGCAGGCGTGGGCTGGCTGAGCACCACCCAGGCAGCGTGACCTGTCACCCACCGTGTACGGGGCCCCCAAGGGCCACACGTGGTGTTTGAGAAACTTCCAGGGTGTGTAGCATAGCAATTAAGAGTCCCCTTGAAGGCGCCAGTTCCAGTCCTGACTGCTCCTCTTCTGGTCCAGTTCCCTGCTGGTGCGCCTGGGAAAGCAGTAGAGGATGGCCCAAGTGCTTGGGCCCCTGCACCCATGTGGGAGATCTGGATAGAGTTCCAGGTACGTGGCCCCAGGCCTGGTGGTTGTGGCCATTGGGAAGTGAACTAACAGGTGGAAAAACCTCTCTCGTAAACAAATCTTTAAATTAAAAAAGAAAAAGTGACACCACGTGACTTTAGAGGCTAGGTCAGAAAAAGCAGTGAGCGCGGGCCTTATTCCCTGGAACACATGGCCCTGGCGTGCCATGAGGGGGCCCCAGCCCCACGGAGAGGCCAATGTGGGTGCTCCCCGCAGCTGTCCTCAGTCCAGGCGCCTGCCGTGGGAGCACACAGATCTTCCGATGGCCCAGCCCCCAGCCCCACTCCCCAGGCCTCCAGAGCAGAGATAAGCTATTCCCATTGCAAACGCCAAACGCACAGAAGCTGTGAGCGCAACATAATGGCAGGTATTGCGCTTCTGCGTTCGGGGGTCGCTGCTCAGCTGCGACAAGGCTCTCGGAGATGGGACCACAGAGGAGGACCCAGGGCGCCTGGATGTCATAGGCCGTGAGGCAGGGGGGGAATGCCGTGTGCGGGCCCTGAGCAGGAGCCTGGCTCATATGCACGTAACAGCCAGGATTGGGCCAGGCCAAAGCCAGGAGCCCAGAACTCCAGCCTGGTCTCCCACATGGGTGCCTGAGGCCCAAGCACTTGGGCCATCGCCGGCGGCCTCCCATCCTGGGCATTGGTAGGAAGCTGGACCTCCAACTCAGGTACTCTGAGATGGAATGCGGGCGCCCAAACCACGTCTTATCCGCTGCCAGAGGTTGGAGACCCAAGACAGGGCCACATAGAGCGGCGGCGCCAGCGGCGTCAAGGAAAAGAGACTGAGAGGGAGCCCCAGAGGGCCCCGCGGGAAAAGCCAGCCACAGGGCTGTCCTGGAAGCCAAGCCCAGGGACCGTCTAAACACGGAGAGGGAGGTCCCAGGCAGGCATTCCCTGCAAGGAGCTTTCGCACAGGCCAGCACCTGACTTCTTACAGAATCACCTCTGCCATGGGGTTATTCTGGGTCACACACAGGGCTGCTCTGCACTCAAAGTCAAGGGCAAGCAGAGGAGGCCACGCCCCACTCAGGGCCCCCATGAGACCCTCTGTGACCACTAGAAGCCTGTGGCCTGAGTTAACAAGTCGCAGACTTGGGCAATGCACAGAAGGACAATTGCTTCCTGGGTTAGATCTGTCCTCGCCTCTTCCCAAGGAATCAAACTTGCAAAGTTCATTGCATGCATGACCGCCTGGAAAAAAAAAAAAAAAAAAAAAACACTAATCTCCCAGCGTCCCTTGCTGGCAGATATAGCCACGTGCCTACATTCTGGCCAATGGGTTGGAAGAGGAGGAAATACGTACTATGACGCCTCGGTAAAAAACACAGCAGAAGGTTCTTGAGCCCAGATTGCATGACACTGCCTGAATTCAAACCTTGCCTCAGCCACGTCCTAACTGTGTGATCCTGCCCAAGTTGCTTAACCTCTCTGTGCTGTTCTTTCTTCGTTTGTTAATAGGGTTCTATGAAAACAGTGACAGGCACTCTAAATGATGCACAGGGCTCGCTACTGCTACCATCATTATCATTATTACTAACCCTAAAAGGAAGGAGCACATCCTTCTGTTTCCCTTCATGCCTTCTTAGAGGCTGGGATGCAGTCATGATGGCTGGGGCTGGAGCAGGCATGTTGGACCAAGAAGTGACCAGGGAAGCAAAGCTACACGCAGACTAGACAGTAGTATTTCATCCGATGAATGGGCCAGGAGGCACAGAGAGACAACTAGGTCACACTAGCTGGTGCAATCCTGGCTCCGAGTCCCAGCTGCTCAAAGCAGGAGGCGGTGTCTAGCCGGGAACAATGGCAGAATGGGGGGGGGGGGGGGGAGGTGGGCTGATCAGGTCAATCTGTGAAGTTTCTTAATTAAAAGTCAGGGCAGGGAGGCCGGCGCCGCGGCTCACTAGGCTAATCCTCCGCCTAGCGGCGCCGGCACACCGGGTTCTAGTCCCGGTCGGGGCACCGGATTCTGTCCTGGTTGCCCCTCTTCCAGGCCAGCCCTCTGCTGTGGCCAGGGAGTGCAGTGGAGGATGGCCCAGGTGCTTGGGCCCTGCACCCCATGGGAGACCAGGAAAAGCACCTGGCTCCTGGCTCCTGCCATCGGATCAGCGCGGTGCGCCGGCCGCAGCGCGCCGGCCGCGGCGGCCATTGGAGGGTGAACCAACGGCAAAGGAAGACCTTTCTCTCTGTCTCTCTCTCTCACTGTCCACTCTGCCTGTCAAAAAATAAAAAAAATAAAATAAATAAAAAAAAATAAAAAATAAAAAAAGTCAGGGCGGGGAAGAGTGTGGGCTCGCACAGGCACTGGGGAGCCACCGAAGGTTTGTGATGGGGGGCGTGGCCGGCAAAGAGGAAGCCCTGGAGCTTGGCTGATGGCAGTGAGCCGATGAATCAGAGGAGGGGAACGTGTCATGGGGTGGCAGTCAGGGGTCACCGCCCAAATCCAGGAAGAGCCACCAGACCTTGCTGACTCGCCTCTTCCGTCCCCTCTGCGTGTTTGCAAATCATCACTTATCGCTTCCAAGCCCCAGCCCACATCTGCGGCCGCTCCTGTTTCCTCCTGCAGCCCAAGACACCAGCGAGCTTTCCAGTGCGGGGAAGCTGATGCCCGCGCCAGGCTTTGGCAGCACCGGCCCGTGGGGCTGCTGAGGCTGAGTGTGAAGGCGCCCGCAGGGCAGCTCCCTGAGTGGCGAGGGATGGAATAATTCGAGCCAGCGGCAGCCCTTCCTGCAAAGCGTGGCTCGCGCTCGGGGGCACGATGCTGGCGGGGTGGGGGGTGGGCGGTGATGCAGAAGCAAGTAGACGGTGCCAGACAATGCCAAAGCCAAAGCCGGCGCTCAACCGATCAGGCCAGAGGTCAGAATAGCGGTTGCCTCTGTGGGTGGCCATACTAACCGGGAAGGGCACCAGGGAACCTTCTAGAAGGATTGTGGTGACAGAGGGGTAGACATGTCCAAATTTCTCCAGGGTGTTCCACTTAGCACCCTGAACACTCTGCATCTACTTTATGCCTCAGGGGAGAGAAAACTTGCAAAAGAGAGAAGGACCCAGTCTGAGGGAAGAGGCCATAGCGCCCCAAAATGAACCTTTTTTTTTCCCCCTCTTTGTGCTCAAGCGCTAAGCAGAAGCCGCAGCCTCTCGGCTGCTGTGCCAGCCCTCTCCGGCGGGTCCCTCTATTAGCGGAGCGCTCCTCGGCTGAAATGCAATTAGGGAGGGCCATGTCTGCGCTCCAGATGCCTCTACGGAAGTGACCAGGAAGCACAGCACAGCGGGGAGCAGGCCGGCTGGGGGGTGGGGAGCAGAGAGGCCCAGAGCTGGGCCAGCCCCCCGTGGTCCCATGCCCCGCAGATGTGGCTCTGCTGGAAGCCAGGGCCCAGCGTCAAGGCGCTGAGGAGCCCCAAGCCTGCAGGGGAAGACAAGGAGGAAGCCACACCGCCACTGACTAGGACCCCCCCTCCCCCACCCCGCCCCCAGCCGGCTGGCGACACAGGCCAAGTTGGAACATAAACAAACAGAAGCAGCGAAAGCAAAGAGCGATAACAAAGGCAGAGCAAAGGCAAACAAGACCAAGACTGGAAACCAAGCGCACCTCTCGCTGGAATCTGAAGCGCTCCTGGCTCCTGGCTGTCCAGAGAAGCTTCTGGAACCCAGACGTGTTGGAGAATGCAAGTACCCTGCCAAGTGCCAAAGTGAGGCAACCCCAAATTGCCCAACTGCTCCAACCCCATTTGCCCGGTCAAGTTCCGTTTCAAAATGGCTGGCGAGGGTCAGTGGAGTGGCACGGCAGGCTAAGGCCCCACTTGGGATGCCTGCTGCCCCTGCTGGAGTGCCCGCATTCAAGTCCCGCCTCCACCCAGTTCCTGCGAATGTGCGCTTGGGAGGCAGCAGGTAGTGATGGCCCAAGTGCTCAGGTTCCTGCCACCCACGTGGGAGATCAGGACGGAGTTCCATGCTCTTGACTTTGGCCTGGCCCTTTGGGGAGAGAACCAGAAGATGGAGGGTCTCTCTCTCTCTCTCTCTCTCTGCCTTTAACCATTTAAAATAAATAAAACTTTTTTAAAAAAATAAACAAACAGCTATGGGCCGGTGCCGCTGTGTAGCGGGTAAAGCCGCCACCTACAACGCCAGCATCCCATATGGGCACCAGTTCGTGTCCTGGCTGCTCCACTTCTGATCCAGCTCCCTGCTGATGTGCCTAGGAAAAGCAGCAGAATATGGCCCAAGTATTTAGGCGCCCCTGCCACCCATGTGGGAGACCCAGATGAAGCTCCTGGCTTGTGGCTCTGACCTGATCCAGCCCTGGCCATAGCAACCGTTTGGGAAATAAGCCAGCAGGTGGAAGATCTCCCTCCCACCTCTCCCTTTCTCTGTAACTCTGACTTTCAAATAAATAAATATGTCTTTAAAAAAAATGCTACTTGAATTCCATGGGGGTCTCGCCCAACCAGGCCTCATGCGCACCTTGTGTCTAACACGGGGGACATTAAGGCGCACGGCTGCAGCTCCACTCCTTCCAAGCACCTGCCAACCCCAGAGCACCCAAATTCTGCGCTTCCTAGAAGCCTTCCCTAAAGCACTCTGCGACAGGATTTGGACACAGCCGGTTAGCTCATTTGCGAGGCGATCCCAAGAAACACACACGAGAGGGTGGGGAAGGAGACAGGGCCAAGGAAAGCCAATGAATTGCGCCTGGTGAGGCGGGGGGCCCTCTGCGGGCAGCAGGCTCGCGTGTGCCCGGGACCCTCAGTGGGACGGTGTACAGCACAGAACCAGGGCCCAGGGAGCTGGGGTACGCGGCCAGCACCTCCATCACTCCAGGAAGAGAGCTGCTCCTGAGACCCGAATTCCCTGGCGTTTTATGACTGCCTCCCCTGGCCCCCACCACACTGCCACCACCTGCAAGCTAAGTACGGTTGTGACGCCAGGCAACAAGGACAGCAGAGACACACAGGAAGCGGCTGGCCTGCGAGGAGGCGCCAGCAGCACCTGCTCCACTTACTCCCCGCTCCAACCTGCTCAGAGCACCTCCCAAGTTCATCCATTGCATTGCAAACCACACAAACTCATGTCAAATTAACTGAGACTAGGAAAAAAAAAGGGCAGGTGGTGCTAAGGGGTTCCTAAGTCTTGGAACTGGGAGAGTCCAAGGAGAAGAATGACTTCAGGTACAGCTGGATCCAGGGGATCCAGAGAGAACAAAGTCTCTGTGTGAGTGCCCGGGGTGTCACCGCCCTGTCACCAAACCAAGCCTCTTCTTCCTCCTGTTCCCCACACTCTCATAAGCCAGGAAGGCAAGTTTCAGGTCAGAGCACCTTGCCTCGAAAGCAGCCGTGCAGGTCACACAGAAGAAATGAGAAGAACGGGGTGGCTGCAGGCCACGGGCGGGGACAGGCTGGCCACACTGCTGGGCCTCGGCCATCGAATGACCCAAGTCACATCATAGCAGCGTTTTCTTTGTTTTTGCTTTATTATTAGCTTTCTTTACTCGAAAGGCAGAGAGAGAAAGAGAGATCTTCCATCCACTGGTTCTCTCCCCAAATGACTCCCCAAATGGGCCCATCCGAAGGCAGGAGCCGGGAATGCCCTCTGGTTCTCCCACGTGGGTACAGGGGCCCAAACACTTGGGCCATTCTCTGCTGCCTTCCCAGGCGCATTCACAGGGAGCTGGATCAGAAGTGGAGCAGCCGGGACTTGAACCGGCACTCGGATAGGGGCTGCTGACATTGCAAGTGGCAGCTTAACCCACTGTGCCAAAACGCCAGTCCTGCTGCCAGCCAGCACAGCTGTGCTCTCGGGGCAAAGGCTCTTAACCCACACAGCAGGCCCTGCAGGGGCAGCTCCTGCGGAATGTCAGCTCCCAGCAGGGACTCACGGATTTGACAGCTCCCAAAGCGTAGGCACCTGGGCAGGACCTGGGGTGAGGTGGCCCACGCCAGTCTCTCTTCCCGCACAGCAGGAAACCAGGGGACCAGGAGCGCATGAGCCTCCAGCCAGGCCGGCCTGGTCAGCTTCAGTTCCACCCCTGTGAGCGAAGAGAGGCGTTAGGTAAGGAACTTCCTTCCCCCATCCCCTACACTCACGCCGAAACCACCATTCGCTCTCACTGAACTGTGTCTGGGGCCAGGAGTGTCCATGCTCTTCTGCTCCTGCCCTCACGAATACCCTCTAGGATAGGAGCTGGTGGCAGCCCCATTTCACAGAGCAGCAAACTGATGTTCAGTGCGGTGGTAGAATGCCACACAGCCCATCAGGCGGTAAGCAGAGCCACGCCCCGCCCTCAACCCCAGCCACGTGGCTTCGCTAGTGCATCATGATCTGCATATTATTTCGGGCCAGCAGCCTCCGGGGTCAGGAATCTGGGAGCGGCTTAGCTGGAGGTCTGAAGTCAGAGCTCAGAGTGGCACTTCAGCAAGCTGGCATTTCTCTGGCGTTCCCTGTTTGGCCATGACATTCACGGCCATCTGCATTCTATTCCATCAGACGGCCCGGGCGCTTGTTTCAATAGAAAAGCAGCGTTGACAATCGCTTCAAATCAAATCCAAGTGATCCTCCAAGAAGCACAGCCACATATACCCCGTGGTCTCAAGTGCCCCGCACCTCAGTGGAGACTGCGCAGTACAGGGCCTCGTGCAGAAATCACAGGGCAGCACCCCAACAGGGGAGGGGGCGGGCCCCTGGCCCCCAGGACGTAGGGCTGCCTCAGCTGGCCAAGGCGGGGCTGCAGGGATCACTTCTCCCAGCTTACATGGTCACTCCCTCCCCCTCCTCCTGCACACCCCCTCGCCCACCCCACAGCAGCCCAGAAGTCTGTACATTCCGGAACTGAGTGGTTGCAGCTGCCATGAACGCCGGAGAGGAAGGGGTTAAAAACATCTTTCATGTCTCAGCAGTGCCTTTATATAGTCCACGTGTGACTCCGAATGGTTATGGCTTTATATATAGCGAGCCGTGTGCGCAGGGAGAAAACACCGTAGTTAAGGGAACAAAGGCGGTTCGGGTATAATGACCTGGCTCTTGTTTGTGGCGACCGCATCTCCAAAGGGCGGCCTTCAGGTGACATCTGCCACGCTGGGTGTGTGCCTAACGAATTACACCAATAAACCCTGGAGGTGCAAACACAAGAGGAGTAAGAACACGCGCAAATAAACGGGGGACGCGCCTCCTGCTTATTGTTTCTGGAAAACAGAAAAATCACACTTTTCCCCTTGGATGTTTTCACACATAGCCCAACCTTAACATGTCAACTTGGGCCAGGCGTTTGACCTAAAAATAGGATCATTTCCATGTCATTGGAAAGGCTGTTTAAAATGACAGACTTAAGCCTGGTTTTCCAAACACATCTTGGATGAAAACCCCAAGTTGTGTTGTTTGGGGGCAGAGCCTTTGAAAGAAGCGAAAGAGGCCTTCATTTTGCTACAATGTGTCTACTCCTTTGCTACAATGTGTCTACTCCTGTGGTTTCCCGGAGGTGAAACCGGCTTAGCTCCCCCCCACACCCACCCACAGGTCTTGCTGTGCCTTGGGGATTAAGAGAAATGGGGAGGAAAGGAGAGAAAAGGAGGTATAGGAAGGCACGGATGGAGGGAAGGAGTGAGGGAGGAAGGGAGAAGACAGGCGGGACAGAGGGGCTTAGGGGAGACGGGAGGAGCTGGGAGCAGTGACGGGGACCCCCCTCCCCCAGCCCCACCCCCACCCATGCATGTTAGACGCTAACTAGCCTGGCCTCTGTCTCGGGCACTAGAGAGCTAAGACCTGCATTCACACTGCAATGCTCTCAAAGCGAGCGAAGCCAGAAGGCTCTAACCGGCCAACCCCGCAGGCTGGAGATGTCACGCGCACCCGGGGGCGGGGGGGGGGGCGGGTTGTGGGGGAGGCAGGCACGCTGCCAGAAGCTGGCGGTTTGTTTAGACAGCGCGGGTCACTCCTGTCCACACCCCAAGCTGACGCAGCTTTAGAAACACTGAGCACGGAACACAGTCATCAGGGAACCGTGCTGCAGAGGGGGCGGGGCAGTGGACAGGTTCAAGTGTGAGCTCAGTGGGAGCCACATTTCTCCGCCTGCTGCAGGGATCGCTGGCTGGAGGCAAAGTGTGTCAGGCAGGCGCCGGCTGGGCTGCTCGGAGCAGCTGCTGCCAAGCCCTGAGAAACGCGGAACCCAACGGGAGGCCGGAGACCCGGGTTCGAACCCGAGCGCTGCACACCACAGGCTGCGCAACTTAGCTCAGGTCCCTTAACCTTCCAGAGCCTCCCTGTCTGCAGTGCAGGGCTTAGATGAGCCCTAAAAGTCTTAGCATGCTGCTGGAGCCCCGACTCGCAGGTATTAAATGTACGACTGAACAAATGAATGACCAGTCGCAACTGCACCCCCTCTGCCTCGCACCCAGCTGCACACCTGCAGCTCGCTGGGGGCCTGGCTGCCCTGCAGGGCCGCGCGAGCATTTGAAAACTGCTTTGGACAAATGTGAATCCACAAATGCATGCATTTGCCACGCTCTGGCACCCCAGCTCCCCGCACCCACCCCACCTGCAGCATTTACCTAAGGAGGCAGCTTCTCCCAACTCTGGCGACCCACCCGGCCCTGGCTTCCCACGTGGGAGCCCCGGGGCCCCAAGCTGCGATACCAGAGCCTAGTGCAGAAGCCCACAGGCCGCCTTCTCCTTCCTTGCACCTCGCCAGTGGATTCACTCAAAGCCTGTGGGTGTTTTTGCAATGAGAACAACATGAAAACATGGGTGGATTCATTTTTCTCTAAAAGAAAAAAATCCTGGAACAATAAACTGAAGCAGTAACAGGGCAGCATGTGGATACTGCTCCCCGCCCTGGATCACTCCCCACCTCACTTCTCCATGGGCCTGCCACACACACACACACACACACACACACTCGCACCCCACCCCTCCCACCCCCAAGGCATGGATTGCCAAACCCAAATTAATCCACCTACAGTGACAGGGCACTGCCACATGCTTGATGTAAGCTTGCGACTTATTTGTTCATTCATTAAACTAAAGCACAGTGAACCCTTCTGGGTGCAGGGGGCTGCTGGGGAAGCTTCGTGTTTCGTCTTGAATAAGCTTTTCAGGAAGGCTGCAGTCTAATGGGGGAGCCGAGACAAGCCCATTAATAACTGCGCTACAGGAAGAACAAGGCGCGGCTGGGAACGCAGGAAGAAAAGAGCGGGGAGGGAGGGGGGCTGGAAGGGATGACCAGGAAGGCTTCCTGAAGGCGGTGGCATTTCACCCGGGCATGGATGTCTTGGTAAGATGGCACAAGCGTGGCTGGAAGGAAAAGCACCCCAGGCAGAGCACCCTGAGGAAGGAAGGGTGCACAGGTGGGGAAATGGGTCATCTCCGGTCAGCGAGAGCTTACAGGGGTGGCAAGCAGGGACATGTAGCCAAGCACACAGGGTCAGGCCCCGGCTCGTGCACAAGGCCACCCTGAGCAGTCTGTAGCTGATGCCGCGGGCGGCCAGGAACTGTACAAGGTGTCCGCCAGGGCGTGTCTATCAGTCTGTGCTCTGTCTCCTCTCACATCCTTTGCCTGCCCTGCTCTCGTGAGGCTCAGTAGAGTGGGGAACTACACTTCCCAGGAGCCTTTGCAAGTGGCTTCTATCAAGGTGCAGCCAATGGGAGATACTGATGGGCCATCCGCGGACAGGAAGAAGGAGAAACCAGGGTGCTGCTCCCCACTCTCTGCCTTGGGCAGCATCGTGGCCACATCATCCCTGCGCTCCTAGCTCTGGGCTGTTGACTCCAGCTCCCACGTTCTTGCAGGCCACTAGCTGACATTGCTACTGGCAGAGCCACCCACGCCAGTGTCCCCTGCGGGGTTTTCTCAGCTCCTGCAGCATCTGAACTCAAGTCCCTGTTGTCAATAGCTAGAGTGGCTTCTCTTCTCTTCTCCTGGCCAGACTCTCAGAACTACTGGGAGATGGTGTCCCGTCTGGTTTCCAAAGTTCCACGCTGGGCACAAAAGGCCCCACACACACGCCCAGGGCGAGGGGGAGGCAGACAGCGCAGAGCCAGTGCCAGCTTGAGCGCCCGGGGGAGTGTCTGGGCCATCAGCAGGGGCGAAGCGGCACTGGACACAAACTGATGAGCCGGCCTCCTCTGTTTTCTTCTCCTTCTTATTGCCCCCCCCCCTTCTTCTTTAATCCGCACGCTTGGCTGTCGGCCTTTTTCTTATTGATTTTGGATCGAGGAGATTGGCAGAGGACACCTCTAAAGGGAGCACACAGCGGGAGACGGGAGAGGCAGGCGGAGGCCACCTGTGGGCCAGGGGGAGGGGCTGAGCCGCAGCCAGGGCGCGAGGGAAAGCAGCCAGGGGATGCACAGGGTCCGAGCCTGGGCGCTGGAAAAGAGCCCAAGGGATGGCGAGGGGGGAATGGCACTCTGTGCATCAGCTGTTGGGGGGGGGGGGCTGCAGGAAGTGGAACGCGGAGCTCCCTGGAGAAAGGGGTCACACCCAAGGGGTCACAATGCGGGGACAGTGAGGCGGGTTTGGTGACAAGAGTCTGGCAGGGAGGGGTGGCAGGGAAAGGCTTGCTCAGGGACGAGGCAGATTTGGGCCTGTAGAAAGGAGCCCAGTGAAGCCCAAAAGTGCAAGCGTGAGTGTGTGCATTGGTTCATTCATTCATTCATTCAACAAGCATTTGCCGAGTGCGTCTAGCCGGCCGGTACTGTTTTGTTCCCTGCGGACGCAGCCATGGCTACAAAGTCCCTGCCTGCTCCGAGCTTCTGTTTGAAGAAGGAGAAACAGACAATAAACCGAGAGCTGGCCGAGCTGTTGGGATCACAGGTGATGCTACTGTTCTCCAGAGCGGAGGACAGGGGTCGGGAGGGGGTGGCAAGGGGGCGTGGCGATTTACATTAGGGTGCTCGGGAGGA
This sequence comes from Oryctolagus cuniculus, assembly GCF_051225735.1. Classification (NCBI taxonomy): domain Eukaryota; kingdom Metazoa; phylum Chordata; class Mammalia; order Lagomorpha; family Leporidae; genus Oryctolagus; species Oryctolagus cuniculus. The sequence continues at coordinate 25,520,126 of NC_142888.1, forward strand.
AGCGAGGACGGCCGGAGAAGAGCAGGTCAGACAGAAAGGCCGGCAGCACAGAGCGCCCGAGCTGGGAGGGTGCCAGTGGGTGCCAGCTGGCGTGGTGGCGGGAGGCGGGTCGCAGGACCTGGGGTCACACGGGCAGGGAGAAGGGGCCAGGCCAGGGAAGGCCTCCTCAGTCCGAGGGAACTGGGGAGCCATGGGCGGTCACCGAGCAGGAGAGTGTGTGCTCTGATGCCCAAGGGAGGTGAGTGATCCAAGGACTGGGGAGCTAGGGGCACATGGTTTGGGAAACAGACGCTTCCCTGAGAGTGGGTGGGCAGGGCCGGGGACCAAGCACACACTAGGAACCTCCCACCTCGTGAATGCGCCCTGAGTGCCACACTACAAGTCCCCAGTGCAAAGTGCCCGTGAGACTAGGGAACACTTCTCCCTCCCTGCAAAGCCCTGAGCAGGGGCTCTGCTCCCCACTCCCAGTGGCCACTGGGGGAAGTGGGAATTCTGAGCCCACTGACCTCTGCTCTCAGAAGCACCTGCATGGAGGTCTGCCCTCCCCCCTGCTCCCCTCTGGTCTGAGAGGCAGCGGGCATACGGCTGCAAACTTGCTGCACCATCCACAGCCTGGCCCTGCCCCGGACCCATCCTGCTCCCCCAGCGTCTGTGGCCTCAGCACTATCACAACCCTCACTCCGAAGACGCCCTGGCTCCTGGAAGGCCCTGGCTGGGGCTTCCACAGCCTCCAACCAGCGATGGAACCCAGAGCGCCAAGGCAATCAGCTTCATGTTTCAATCTAGAACCTTGACCATACCTCTCCACTTCAGCCCCCTGGGAAAACACACAAGAAGATCTATCTGTGCCCGTGGACCCAGGCCTACCGGTTCTGTCGTTTAGAAGAGTGGCTCCTCTAGCCTGAGACAGTCACCCCCGCTCAGAACCCCAAGAACAACTACAGTCCTTGCTGGGCACTCAACAGCCCTAGTTGGCAGCCATCTTGGATCCGGCAGCCATGTTGCAACTAGCGGCCATGTTGGAACTGACACTTAATGGTGTCACAATAAGTTGAAAAACAAGATTATCACTTTTACATCTTGTGTGAGCCGCTAATAATCTTGTTGTTATCCTGACATTATGGCCAAAAGACACCACTTTTAACATTACGGAGGTGCCATGTGGCAGGCATGGTGAGTTTTTGCAAACCTACCACAAGGGGAAGACGGAGGAAGGGGAGACAGAGCTTTTTGGAGGGGAAAGGTGATGTCTTTTCAAACTTTTGATTATGCGGCATCTCGGGCCTAGGCACAAGGCCCAGACAATCGTATAAGGAACCCTACCACTCCAGCCCCAGCGCTGATCCCGCACCAGCCTCCCTTTGTCTCCCAGGAGGCTTTGAAGCAAAAGCAAACCCCAGACACCATGCCTCCCCCACCCCACCCTGACCAGAAGATGCTCATTTGGGTTAATAACACAGAGGCGTCCAGTGGAGGAGTAAGACCTCTGTGCATATCCCTCCCTCTGTCTGAAACCGAGAGATGGCCTGCAGCCCAGCCGGTCCCCAGGAGGCCCCGGGACGTGGCTTGCCAGGCCTCTGCCGCCCGCCTGGACCTTTGCAGCCGGCACAGAAGCTGTGCCTGCAACTTAATGAGGGCCCGAGAGGGGAGCTGGGCGGACGGCTGTGTGCGAGGCCTGGCTGCCAGGGCCGCCCTGGATGGCTGCCGCCCGTGGGAAAAACACTCCATCTGCAAGAAATGACCTTTCGAGAAAAGCTCGGCTGATCCCGTCATTTAATATCAGCTTAAAATTATTCACGGGGCTTTCCGCAGCCCTCCGCGGCGAGGCCACACCGGCCCTGAGCACTCCGGCTCTGAGCCTCTGCCCCGCCCCCTCCAGCGCCTCCACCTTCCTCTCCGCCCCGGGCATGTCTCTCCAAGACACACACTGAACAGGTGACTCAGGATACCCACGGCAGGAGCCTCAGCCGGGCACCAGGTGCCTGCTCCACCTGCTCAGTTCTCCATCTGGGCACGCAAATCGCTTCCCGTCCAGACACTCACGCACCGCATAGCATTTCAAACGACAAAGGGACCCCATGTATGCCGGTGGCCCCGGAACATGGTAATGGAGCTGAAAATGTCTATTACCTGGTGACGTCACTGCCCTCCCACCATTGCTGCGCAGTCGTGCGAGGATGCAGGTGTGAACACACCTGCCGCGCCGGCAGGTGCAACGCACACAGGTGGGCTCATGTTCAGCACCTGACAATGACAGCAAGTGCCTCTGGGATTAGTTTATGCACCTGCTGTGCTATAATTTTCAATCACTATTTTAGAGAGTATACCTTCTATTTATAAAGAGTAAGTTTGCTGTCAGAGTGCCACCACGGGTTAAGCCTCTGCCTGTGATGCCAGCATCCCATTCGAATCCCGGCTGCTCCGCTTCCAATCCAGCTCCCTGCTAATGCACCTGGGAAAGCAGCAGAAGATGGTCCAACTGCTTCAGCCCTTGCACCCATGGGGGAGACCCAGAAAAAGCTCCTGGCTCCTGGCTCCTGGCTTCTGGCTTCAGTCTGGCCCAGGCCTAGCTGTTGTGGCCACACGCGGAGTGAACCAGCAGATGGGAGACGTCTCTCCCTCCCTCCCTTCCTCTCTCTCTCTCTCCCCCTGCCCCCATGGACCACATCTGTTGACTGCATCAAGAGGCCACGTCCAGTGATTGATCTATACCACCTAGGTTACCGCCAAAACAGGCTGTGATGTTTGCGCACGACACAACTGCCTGTCAGTGCCTCTCTCAGAACGTGTCCCTGTCATCGCTGGTGGCCTTCTGTGCCTTCAAAGCTCAGCTCCTGGCACCTCCCCCCATGCCTTTTCCGGAGAGAGCCAGGCGCAGCCTCTGTGCTCACACGCCACCCAGTGTCACTTGGCATTGAGCCATGTCTTTCAACAAAGACCGAGCCCCTACTCTGTGCCCGGTGCTGAGCCAGCCACTGGCGACCCAATGGCGTGCACAGAAACATGGCCATGAGTGCGTGCGCTTCACAGGACTTCTGCCGCAGTGGAGGAAGACGGAAGGCAGCCTGTCCTAAAAGTAAAGAGATCAAGTTCAGGTTCACAGAATGCTACAAGGAAGATCAGCTGAGTCTGTGGTAATGAAGACATGGGGGTGCTCATTCATCTGGGCGGCCTGGCCCGGGAAGGTCCCTGGCATCAGAGGAACACATGTAGTGGTTTAAAAAGTCAGGGTGAAGCCGCCACCTGCAGTGCCCACATCTCGTATGGGCACCAAGTTGAGTCCCGGCTGCTCCACTTCCACTCCAGCTACCTGCAAACGCGCCTGGGAAAGCAGCAGAGGATGGCCCAATTGCTTGGGCCCCTGCCATCCCTGTGGGAGACCTGGATGGAGTTCCAGGCTCTTGGCTTTGGCCTGACCCAGTCCTAGCCATCATGGCCATTAGGGGAGTGAACCAACAGACAGAAAATCTCTCTCTCTCTCTTTTTCTCTCTCCCTCCCTCTCCCTCTCCCTCTCTCTCCCCAACTCTAACTCTGTCTTTCAAATAAAATAAATCAATCTTTAAAAAACAAAAATGACATGAGTACAAACTTCTTTAGCACTTGTCCCCCTGAGAGGCGGCATCTCAATCCCCTCTCCTGAATCTGGCCATGCTTGTGACTGCTGCCAACTAAGAGAATGGCAGAAGCGATGCTAAGAGAACTCCAAAGCCAGGTGACGAAGGCCACGCAGCGTGGTTCCCATGAGCACTCGCGCTGAGCTAGCCCTGGGCTGAGCTAGCCTGAGGTAGCCATGCTACAGGCAAGCCCAACAACCGGGACAGCCCCGGCTGAACTGAGCCTGTGAGTGCCCGCAGCCCAGGTGGCGGACACATTCGCGAAGGAGCCTCCAGATGGACTTCTGCCTCTAGCCGCAAGTCACGTCCAGCCTGCAAGTCTTCCCGGCGGAGACACCAGTCACGGTGGGGCGGAAGCCAGCCATCTGCTGCACCCTGCCCCAACTCCTGACCGCCCCTCCCCCAGAGCGCATGAGTGTAACAAGACTCACGTTTTACACCCCTAGGTTTTGCAGTGGTTTCTTATGGAGCAACCGTAACAGAAACAAACTGAGTCTTGGGTGATGAGACAGACATGCAAAGAGCTGCAGGTGGGGTGGGGTAGGGATTACAGCAAGTGCAAAGGTCCTGAGGCAGGATCAAGGTTAGCCTCTGCAGAACTAGGTAGGGCCTTGTAGGCCATGTGATAAGGAAGAATTTTCTCCTAAGCACTACAGGAAACCACTGGAGGGTTTTGAGCAAGGCAAGAGGATCTGACTTAGGCTTTAAAAAGCTCCTTCAGCCACACATGCTGACAGCATACCGTGCAACTGGGACTGCCATCCATTGCTGATGGCGGTGGAAATTCTCTAAGAAAGCAAACCATTCCGAGTCTGGAAACTAGTTTAGTGCTGTGTCTCTCACGAGGTGTCAGGGACAGTGGCCGTGAAGGACAGGTCACCATCACGGCTTCTCCCAGGTGCTCCCTGGGACCACTCCCCACCGAACCTCTGAACACTGCACCCAGCCCAGCAGTGGTGCCAAGCGGTCTGCCATGCCCCCTCGCGCCTCCCTCCTCCCTCCCCACCCCCTCGCTGCTCACCTGCACAGTGGCGGCAGCTCGCTCACAAGTTGGCCTCTGCCCTCACCCCACACCCATTCTCTAAGCAGCAGGCCGAGAGTGTTTTCTAAGTCAACTCTTCATCACAACAAGACGTACAGAAACCCAGGTGTGCGTGCCGTGAGTATGCGGCTTCGGCCACGACACAAAGCAAGCAGCCACCTGTGAAACCAGCATTGGGATCAACCGCAGAGGCGCGTGGCCAGCTCGGCACAGAGCCCTGGAGGGCCCTTCCGGGGTGTCCTCGGCCTCCTCGGGGTAACCATTATCCTGGCTTCCATCATCAAAAACCAGCTCTGCCTGGCTTTGAACTTGGTATCAATGAAATTGTCCAGGATGTGCTGGTCTTGGTCTGTCTGGGCAGCTGTATCAGAACACCTGACACCGGCCAATTCACAAACACAGTTCTGGAGGTGAAGAAGTCCAAGGTCAAGGTGCCACGGACCCAGAGCTGCTAAGTGCTTGTTGCCTACTTGATACAGGATGCCCGCCCCTCTGCGTGTGCACACAGTAGAAGGTAAACCACCCTCCCTTGTTGCTCTCTCTGTCTCTCTCTCTTTTTAATGTTTGTTTGTTTTCATCCACTCGGAAAACACAGAAAGAGAAAGAGAGAGAGAGAGAGAGAGAGAGAGGTCTTCCATCTGCTGGTTCACTCCCCAAATGGCCAGAGCTGAGCTGATCTGAACCCAGGAGCCTGGAGCTTCCTGCAGGTCTCCCATGCGGGTGCAGGAGCCCAAGGACTTGGGTCATCTTTCACTGCTTTCCCAGGCCATAGCAGAGAGCTGGATCAGAAGTGGAGTGGCCGGGACTCGAACTGGCACCCATTTGAGATGCCTGCACCACAAGCAGCAGCTTAACCCGCTATGCCACAGCATCAAGCCCAGTAAATATTTATAAAAAAGAGAGAAAGAGAGAAAGAGAGAAAGAGAGAAAGAGAGAAAGAGGAGAGGAGAGGAGAGGAGAGGAGAGGAGAGGAGAGGAGAGGAGAGGAGAGGAGAGGGAAAAGGAAAAGGAAAAGGAAAAGGAAAAGGAAAAGGAAAAGGAAAAGGAAAAGGAAAAGGAAAAGGAAAGAAAAATGGGCCTTTACCAGACCCTGAACCTAGTGGCATTGATCTGGGCTTCCCAGTCTCCAAGACGTTTAAGCCAATAAACTTGGGGTTTTCAGGAATTATGCACTCTGTGGCACCTTGGTAGAGCAGCACAAAATGGACTAAGACAAGGAGCACGGGACGTGCACAGTGGGAAAGAGCCAGCAGCTTGGTGGCCAGCTGCAGCAGGAGCCCTGATCACACAACACCTGAAGCTTGCCTTATTGCTGGCTTTCTCAGTTACTGAAACTGTTGCATGCCCTCTGTCACGTAAGTGGGGGTAAGCTGGGTCTTCTGTCACATGCAGTTGAAATCATTCTCGCCGGTACAGAAGGCAAGGATGAAAGTGGTCTGGAGAGGTGTACGAAACGCCACAGTGGCAGGCGTAGAATGAAAGCCACAGGAAGCCTCAGGTTGGGGCAAACAGGAGAGAGAATGTATGGGCTCATTCACCTCTGGAGAGGGAGATTACCTAAACCGTAGTCTAGTGAATATTGTCCCTGTGTCCCTGCGTCACTAGGGGTCAGGTCACCCCACCCTTCCCTGCTTGTGCTGTGTGGCACCACGTGACCTCGTGCGGCCAACAAGATGGTGGCAGACCCCAATGTGAGCCACGGCTGCAAAGGTGCCTCCTAGGAACCCCCGCCCTCCTGCCTCCGCTCAGATCCAGCTGGCCAGACTGGGCTCCCATGGGCATTGCCAGCCGCAAAGGAGTCTGGGAGATCACACCGTTCTGCCTTCCGGCCCTTATAATAAAGTAAGGCAGTGTGTACAGCAAATCTGCAGTGTCTACCATGTTTGGGCAGCCAACCCTTGGAGCACCGCAGCCATGGCACAGGTACGTCCTAAGCGTGGAAGAGAGTGCAGAGACTAGTGCAGACAAGGATGGGCTCCCACGGGCTCACCAGCCCCCGAGTCACTGTGACGTCTCCCAACCCTGCACCAGAATTTCCTCCCCCCAACTTAGATGGGAGAGTGGGAGAGAGAGAAGCGTGAACACCCTTGAATGGGATCCCACCCTCCCCTGCCTCTAGCCTGGGCTCACCAGCAGAGACTCCGGCGTTGCTAAACCGCGTGCCAGAGGCCACGGGCACCACCTAAAACCTGCACTCGCCAGTAAAGAGCCAGGCTGCGTCAGCCACCGAGAAGCAGCCGCTGTCTCCGGACACCGTCCAGACCCGCAGCTGCTGCCCGCCCCGACGTGCGGGCCCGCCGACATGGCCAGGGGTCGGCGCTGAGAACAGCCCTTCCCAACCTTCTCACGTCCGAAGCAGGCTTTTGAGATCCTTCCTGCGTCTCCGGTATCTGTTCCAAACAAGGCCTAAGGACAACCTAAGGCAACTCAGAAATTTTGGAAGGCTTGGCAATGATGGATTTTCCTCACCACGGCAGCACCGGTGGGAGATGGTCGCGTGTCTCCCCCTTAGGAGACATAATCTTTAGTCAGCCTATACATGGACAGACACCTGGACTCTGATCCGGATTTGAGGACCCTTTGCTAAAAAAAAAAAAAAAAAAAAAAAAAAGCCAGCCCAGCCACTGAGTAAGAAAAGCCAGCTGCCAGGGAATCCCGGGGAGGCGTGGGAGGGAGGTGACTCACAGCCAAGTTCACTCCCAGGAAGAAGCTGCTTGGGATATGACTCCTCCTACAAACTCACGCCAGAGTTGAATTGCCAAAGTCACAGCTCATGCTATGAAGAGGCTGCAGATTTAACCCGACCATGGCAGGTGGAAGCGAGACCCTTGCCAAGTGGTTAGGTAAGAACAGGGTCTTTAGAGTGGAGTCCCCGAGACCGAATCCTAGTGGCTTTATAAGAAGACACACGACACAGAGGGGCTGGCATCCCGAAAGAGTAAGGTTGAGGTCCGGGCTGCTCCACTTCCCATCCTGCTCCCTGCTAATGTGTCTGGGAAGGCAGTAGAAGATGGCCCAAGTGCTTGGACCCCTGCACCCACGTGGGAGACCCGGATGAAGCACCTGGGACAGACGCGTGAGCTGCCGCCATGCGCCTGTGCTGCACGGCCCAAGGGAATGAAGTTCTTTTCCTGTGAAGTCGGCCTCTGTGGAGCACTGGGTCCCAGGAATGAGCAGCCCTGCCCCGCCTCGGCTGGAGGACACTCCTAGGTCAGCAGGCACCACAGGCCAGGGGGAGGCACAACTACCTGCACCTGCGGCACCCTCCCGGACTTGGGCACTTCCTGGGCCCGTGGGGCTCCAGCTCGCTTCTCCTTCCACTCAGATCAGCTGGGGCCAAAGTGGGCCCGGCCTCTGAGCCACAGCAAAGGAGAACCAAGAAACTAGCAGGGTGACAAAAACACAAAACAACCAGGGCCTGTGTCCAATAGAGGCCTGGGAGCCTCCTCCACCTTGGGTCCCTGCGCTGATGCAGGCCTCCTAACAGGTCTTTCGCTTCCATTCCCCCCCACACGGGGGGGGGGGTGGAGGGAGGGGCCCCCTGCAGTTCTTTTCAATGTGCCACTTATCACCCCATCTCCTTGCTTAAAACTTACCCACTCACAAAGCCCTGAGACTCCCCTCAGGCTGTACTTCCACCTGTGTCTTTCTCTGGGTCTCTCCATATCCTACCTCAGGGCCTTTGCACATCCCTCTGCCTTCCTCCAGGGCCTCATTTAGGTAGCCCTGTCTGATTCTTCCAATTTCGATTCAGACGTGGCTTCGTGGCTTCGGCAGGGCAGATTTCTATGGACGAAGGGCCTGAGACCACGGACACCTGAGACTAAGCCCCTGAAAGATGACAAGTGTATACACCTGGTTAGACGGCCTGCCTTAGGCTGGCACGTCTGGATGGTCAGGTGTAGGCTATAACAGGGGTCTTCAAAAGGCTCACGGAGCCAGCACCGCGGCTCACTAGGCTAATCCTCCGCCTAGCGGCGCCGGCACACCGGGTTCTAGTCCCGGTCCGGGCGCCAGATTCTGTCCTGGTTGCCCCTCTTCCAGGCCAGCTCTCCTCTGTGGCCCCGGGAGTGCAGTGGCGGATGGCCCAAGTGCTTGGGCCCTGCACCCCATGGGAGACCAGGAGAAGCACCTGGCTCCTGGCTTCGGATCAGCGCGGTGCGCCGGCAGCAGCGCGCCAGCTGCAGCGGCCATTGGAGGGTGAAGCAACGGCAAAGGAAGACCTTTCTCTCTCTCTCTCTCACTGTCCACTCTGCCTATCAAAAAAAAAAGGGGGGGGGGTCACGGAAAATGCACAAAATCCATTTTCCAAGGACTGTTTTCGTAAGAACAAAAAAAATCACTTATTTTTATTTATCAGAAAGGCAGAGTGACAGAGAGAGAGGGAGAGAGAGAAAGAGAGAATCTTCCATCCGCTGGTTCACTCCCAGATGCCAAGTAGCCACAGAGGCCCGGGCTGAGACAGACACAACACCAGCTCCCTTTCCAAGACCTGTGGGAGCCCTGGTATTTGCTTTCTCCCGGTAACCCCGAGCGCCAAGCAGTGCCTCCCACCTGCTCGCTTCTCAATATCTGTTTCTTGAGCGAATAAAGGTAGGACTAAAAATACATTCATTTTCAATTACCTTTGCCTAATTTCAAAAAATAAAATAGTCCTTTAGAAAATGTAAAAAAAAAAAAAGAAAATGGACACTCAACCAGGCCTAGTTCCAGAGATAAACACTGATAACAATTTCATGCCTTTCCATTCAGTCTTTATAAACTTTTTTTTGTCTAAAACTGGAACTCTATTGAAGCGTAGAACAACTATTTCTCCAAAATTGAGTGTACCATCCTCTCTATGTATATGTATATGTGTATATATATATAAAATATTTTATATTTTGGTCCCTTTTTCCTGATTTAGCTATAGCACGCGGCCACTGCGGAAAGTTAGAAATTCAACAACAAAAAAGAGCGCAAAACAGAGACGTAAATTACCTATAACTGCACGCTTAGGATTTTCTATACGAAACACAGCCGTGTGTCTCGGGAGTTTCGCCGTGCACTAACCGTGCCCCGTGTACTGCCAGGAAAATCACCGTGGCTTCCCAGGTGAGCCCCACCCAGAACGCAGGAAAAGGTGTTTGGCCCAGGCGCCTGCGTCGCCGGGGGGGGGGGGGGGGGGGGGGGGGGGGGCAGGCTGGGCCCCAGCTGGGGCGGGTGCGCTCGGGGCCGAGCTTCCGCCCCCGCCTCCTGCTCAGGAGGCCCCCAGGGCCTTTTGTTTGCCCCTGGCCTCCAGGCCGGGCTGCTTTTGTAACATGATCACTCTCAGCCATTCAATCCCTGCAGGTTTTCTTAACAAGACCAAATTTGTGTGTCTCCCCGGGCTTCCCGGAGCCCACCCACCACCACCCCTAGAGCCACGGGGCATTTACGAGGGGGCTGGGTGGGCTCTGATCAAAACTGAACCCCCAGCACCACCGCCTTGGCAGGCGGAAGCCCCACCTCTCCTGAGTTCTGGGTTCGCAAGACAGAGGCAATAAACAGGAAGTGCGTCCCCCGCGCCTAGGGGAAGGCAGGCGGGGCTGCGGAGGGATCTGTCGGAGAAGGGGCTCGGGGTGGGTGCGCCTGAGCCACTGGGTCGCGCCTGCAGGGGCGCACCTTGGCCTTGGCCGTCCCCGGTCAACACTCAGCCGGCAGGCAGGGCACAGGGCGAGAGGCAGCAACAGCCCCTTTGCCCTGGGGGCTGTGGGGGGCGGTGGGGCTGGGAGGACCCCGAGCCCTGGCCGAGTCTTCAGCGGCAGCCCAGAGCTAAGGGGCAAGGCCGGTGACACGCTGCCTGGATCCCGGAGACGGTCCCCAAGTGGGACCTCCCAAAACCGCTTTCCTGGAGTGACAACACAGGAAAAATGGATTTCCTGGTGCAGCCACACAGCTCCTTCAACTACGCCTCTGTGGAAGCAGTACTTCCGGAAGGTTCTATGCACCCGCAACAGCCTTGAGGCCGGAGCCTCGCGGGTTGCAGTGCAGAATGGGGGCGTCATGAACCTCTAGGGCCCCAGGTGGGAGGACTTTCTACAACGGATCGTGGTGCTCCAGGCCGCCGCCTTCCCCACCCTCACCCCCACCGCCATCAGCAGCATCCGGACCTGCTCTGGGCGCCGTCTGGAAACCACTAAAAGCGCACGGTTGCAGTGGTCCGCACGGGACTGCCCGCGTGGCTATCCCGGGGTGCTCCTTAGGACATCCACGCGGATGGACAGAGGCGTTCCTTGGTCAGGTGACTCAGGGAGCCGCTGCACAGTCAAGTGCCTTGATGGCCCCAAGAAGCATGGCTTCCCATCCCAGAAGCCACACTCTTTGCGGGGCGCAGGGGGAGGCCTTGACAGCCCGCTTCTGTTGTGGCCAGGGGGACCGGCTTGGTCCCCACGTGCCGTAGGCAATCGCATGCTAGCGGACAGGAAGGGCACAGAAGCTGGCCGCTGGCCGTGGGCGCTGGGGCTTCAGCGTTGGCGCTTTGAGCTGCTGCCTGAGACACAGGTGCACTGAATATACCTGGGAGCCTGCCACACATTGAGTTTCTGGCTCCTGGCTGTTGCAGGCCCTTGGGGAGTGAACCAGTGGAAGGAAGATTCATTCTCTCTCTCTCTCTCTCTCTCTCTCTCTCTCTCTCTAGTTTTAAAACTCCCTGAGAAGTGCTATAGTCCTAAGGATGGTGAAGCCAGCATTTCCCAAACTCGTTTGCCCATGGAACCCTTTTCTCCCCCGTAACAACTTTCAAGCAGTGTTCAGGGGAAAAACCAATGATGTCCCACCGCTGTCATTTTACAAATGAGGCAACCGGACCCAGGAAGGGGCCTCTGCTGGCTTCTAGGGACCACATCTGCTTCTCCTGTGTGGTGTCGCTGTTTGTTCGCGGCAATATTACTATCGCCCCCCCCCCTTACTGAATTGAAGCCACAGTTTCACCTGTGACCCTATTTGCCACGAGCTGTTCTTGAATTCAGGAAGGAAGTCTTACGGAGCCCCTGCGAGGTGTGAGAGACTGTGCGAGGCACCAGGAGCACCAAGGAAAGTCACGGGCCTCAGCTTCAAGGTGGTCACAGTCTACCGGCAGAGGAGGGACAAGAAGACGAAGGTGACGATCCAGTGTGAGAAGCGCTCTCATGGGAAGCACTGGGTGCTTTGGGACACAAAGCATGAGGTGCAGGTGACACATATGGGGGGCTTCAAGGAAGAGGCGACGTCTGAACTGAGTCTTGAAGGATGCGTAGGGGTTACCTACCTAAGAAGAGTGGGAGAGAATGGGACAGTGGAATGCAGACACTGGGAGGAAGACCAGGAGAAACCAGAGCTGCCAGGGGTCAGGGATCAAGTCCAGAATGCACTGCAGCTAGTGGAAAGACATAGGGATTTCTCATAGGGTACTAAGAATCTACTGGGGAGGGGGGCTGGCGTTGTGGCATAGTGGGTGAAGCCTGCAGCATCAGCTGGCTGCTCCACTTCCAATCCAGCTCTCTGCTGTGGCCTGGGAAAGCAGTAGAAGATGGCTCAAGTCCTTGGGCCCCTGCACCCACATGGAAACCCAGAAGAAGCTCCTGGCTCCTGGCTTTGACCTGGCCCAGCCCTGGCTGTTGTGGCCATCTTGGGAATGAACCAGCAGGTGGAAGACCTCTCTGTCTTTCCCTCTCTCTGTAACTCTGCCTTTCAAATAAATAAATAAATAAATAAATCTTAAAAAAAAAAAAAAGTCTGTTGGGATTATTTGGAGAACTACAGCGGGCCACTCAAGGCTGAACTTCCAGCAGAGCTCCCCAAAACCACACCACCAGGACTGAGCTGCCACCCTCAGGAAGCCATTACCCAACTGCAAGCCACCACTGCCAGTCCGAAAACCGTGCGGCTGAGTCACAGCTGCAAAATGCATTTCTCTCTCTCTCCAAGATCCAAGGTCAAGTTTCACACAAGAACAACATCTGGTAACATCTGATTGGCTGAACCTCCTCATACCTGGAACCCTAGCTGCAAGGGAGTCTGGGAAATACCCTCTCCATTGCGCTGTGTAAAGAGGGTTGAGATGGACGTGGAACGTCAAGCCACTGTATCTTTCTCAAAGGTATATTTCCAGGCACACAAGTTCAGCGTGAATTTGGGGCTTAGCGTCTTCAGGGCTTTTTTTCTGTCCCTGGCTTGGCACCTCCCCAGCGGTCCCCTCCTCCGCCGCCACTCCTGGACATGCCACGGGCGCTCAGTGAAGATCTCCAGAAAGCCTGTGTTTATTAACCAGCCTCTTCACCACCCAATCTCGGCTGCCCAGGTAGCAAAATGAAGAAAGGCCACCTTTTTTTTTTTTTTTTTTTTTTTGGTCTTGCCTAGAATAAATTGCTACTTTCTTGAACGCACAGAAGCCTGTGTGATTACGAAGGTGCTGTGTGTTATTACTGAGAACAATGCCCCCGAAGCCAGAAGCCTAGAGCCGACCGGCTTATATGCTCGGAGGAAAAATTCCAGAACCCATTACTCATTCGCTTTTTGCCCATGAAAAGGACTTTTGCCTTCCTCTATGGGGCTTCCCACCCTCGCGGAAGGACCCGGCCCTGCAGGGCCAGGTTCACGCGGCACGGAAGAAGGGGGTGACTGGGAAAACAGGCACCTCCATTCTGAGCGCAGCCCCAACCATAGGTGCTCCCTGGGTGGGCGTGGGGGCGTGGCCAAGTGTGTTTCCCGGATGTGTCAGGTCACTGCAGGCTTCCCTCGCCATCTGCGGGAACCCCGCCCTCGCACCGTGCCCTGACACAGGGAAGGCGGCGTGCCAAGTACTAGAGCCAAACCGAGGCTTACCTCAAACCCCTGGCCGTGGGCAAAGGGGAAAAATCCCACCCAGGACACGCTTTTAATTGTTAAACGAAGCAAAATGAGCACCCACTCAGCCAGCTTCCAAGTGGGCAGCGGAGTGTCTATTTCACGTTGGACTCTTTGTACATTTCGTCGCCTGAGACATCACTGGGTTAACACTGGAGCTCCAAACAAAGGCTTCAGCCGGCCCAGCTTCCCAGATGTAAGTTCAAGTTTGCCTTGGCCCGCCTTGGTCCGAGGCCACTAGAGCTAAGCGTGCAAGGAAGTTGGAGGTGGCCAGGCCGGGTGAGCATCAGTAAGCTTGGAGGCTGTGGGGCCCAGGTTTGCATGGCCAGCTGCGGTCTGCCCAAGGGACGGCCATTACCATCCCCTCCCCCAGTCTCACGCCTCCTGATGCAGGTGAAGGCATAGCTACTTAGAGGAACAAAGCTGGAAGAGGATGGATGGGGGCCCCACCGGAGAGGTGTTGGGTTGCACCCAAGCCCCACCAGAGAGTCAGGCCCCTCGGTGCCCCTTGAGACCAAAAGCCTGTCCCCAGGACCTGTCCCCAGGAGGTGCTTCCCTCCTCCCCAGCCTCTCAGTCCATTCCACCCTGCACATCCACCTCCTGCTTTTTCCTGCGCCCAGCGGCTTTCCGGTCAGCCGGCAGGGAGGACAATGAACGGAGCCGCCTCCGCGTGCGCGATCTGCGCCCAGGCCAGGCCGGCTTGTCTGCCCTAGCTTTCCTGACCTCCCGGAACAGGGGGCTCTGGCCACAGCACTCAGGCAGGGGGTGGGCCCGGAGCCTGCTGAGCTCCCAGGCTGGTGCGAGACACGCTCCGCAACACCGCCAAAGGAACTGCCAGCCTTCATTATTAATGCCCAGCGTTAATATTTAATGTCGAAAACTGCAGCAACCTTCCCTGCACCGTCATCAGACCTGCTCGGGTCACCCCGACCAGTTCTCCTCCCGCTCAGCACCCCTCGACACCAACACCAGCCAAGCAGTTTCGGTTTACTTCAAATATCAGGTGCAAAAAAGAGCAATCCAATGAAATCAGACCCGGAAATACTTCTGCTGCTCACGCCATCAGCCCTATTCTTTAGACATCTCTAACCGTGCGCCTTCAAGGGCCAGAAAATTAAGAAGGGGGCAGGGGCTAAGCGCAACCTTTAAGAGGGGAAGGTTTTCGCTGTTCGGAGTATTTTCGGGGTTGTTGATAATCCAGACACACTTCTTAGTCATCAGTGGCAGCGCGCTGTGGCGATGTAACCAACAAAACCCAGAGGCTCTGATGAACGCCCTAGGATGAATTCGAGATACTGACAGAACAGGAATGCCTACTACTTAAGCAATCGACTAATTCTTACCTATGACATCCAATGTGTTTCTCAACCTGGGGCCCCGCTACCATTTGGCAGCATCTGGGAAGGCACCAGGCTCTGAGGCTTGTCTCCACAAGGCGAGCCAAAGTGGTACCCTACCCTTACCCCTCGGCCCTCCCTGCAAGGAGTAGGCCGCCACCTCCATTGCAGTGCGGAGTGGCCACGGCTCCAAAGCTTTCATCTTGAAGACTTCAAAGAACAGCCTCGAAAAGCTGCCCAGGGCACAATTTTCCAGGATCCAGGAAACCGGATGACTCACCTGTGCTGGCACCAGCCTGGGGTCCCGGCTTGCCTCCCTGGACCTGAGCCACACCTCCCTGGCCTCTCCTTGCCACCAGCGCCTGGCAGGCATTCTCCGCTTGATCTTAGCCAAAAGGCCGAGGAGAAGCGATGGCAGGCATTCTGCAGGGGGCCTATCGCCAGAGCTGGGTCCCTGACTCTGTTGGGAAGGCCGCCTAGAGGGGTACAAATAGATGAGGAGTTGATGTCAAGGGAATGTGCTCCCTGGACAGTTGTTCATTGTAAGATGGTCCCTGACTTACCGGGGTTCAATGTACAATTTTTCAACTTCAGAATGGTGCGAGGGTACCATACGACAGTTCTCATTCCTGCTTTCAGTACTGTAGCCAGTAAATCACGTGAGCTAGTCAACACTGTAGTCGAAAGTAGGCCTTGGCTTAGAGGATTTTTTGCCCAACTGTAAGCTAACATCAGTGCTCCAAGTAAGTGTTAAGAGAGGCCAGGCTAAAATCACGAGCTTCCGTGGCTTCGGCGGATTGAATGCCATTTTCAACTTGAAATGCTTTCCACTTACAATGGGCTCATCAGGACCTAACAGCATTGGAAGTCAAGGAACATCTTCATTTTGTTGAGAAAAGATTTATCCACGGCAGAGGCTAAAGTCTTAAATGCACACCTCGATGTATTTTTTTAAAAGATTTATTTATTTATTTATTTATTTTAAAGAGTTACGCAGAGAGAGGAGAAGCAGAGAGAGAGAGAGGTCTTCCATCCTATGGTTCACTCCCCAAACGGCCGCAATGGCTGGAGCTGTGCCGATCCGAAGCCAGGAGCCAGGAGCTTCTTTCAGGTCTCCCACACAGGTGCAGGGGCCCAAGGACTTGGGCCATCTTCTACTGCTTTCCCAGACCACAGCAGAGAGCTGGATAGGAAGTGGAGCAGCCAGGACTCGAACCAGTGCCCATAATGGGATGGCGGCGCTGCAGGCTGGGGCTTTAACTCACTGCGCTACAGCACGGGTCCCAGTGTATTTTACACATATACATACACACATGTGCCTTACAAAGTTTTAAAGAGCATAACAATTTTGATGAAAACACACACACTAGCAGGAAGAGATAAAAAGAATGACCTCGCCAAATGTTGGCAAGGAGGTAGAGCAACCAGAGCTCTCCTGCGTTTCTGACCGGTGTGGAAAATAGCATACCTACTTTGGAAAATCATGGGGCAGTTTCTTATCGAGTTCAGCATACACCTCCGCCACAACCTGGCTGTTCCACTCCTAGGTATTTACCCAAGAGAAGAGAAAGAGCATGTATCCAAATGTGGTGTGCAAAGGCTCATGGCCTCTGTATGTGTAACAGCCAAAAACCAGAAACATGCCAATCATCCAGCAACAGACGAACGATGGACGAATCGGCCGCAGCGTATCCATGCTACTCCACAACCGCAGAGAGCAAACCACTGATGCTCGCGAGATGGGTGACTCTCAAAATCGCAGTCCGCGAAAGAAGCCAGGGAACACCAACCGCGTGCTTCCACTGATGTAGAACTGCAGAGATCGCAACCTCTCCCATAGTGACAAGAAGCCGAGTCGTGACTGGTTGGAAGGGGGGGACAGGGAGAGGCAGGCTGCAGAGAACACAAACACATGTGAAGCAAAGTTGGGGGCAGCCGGGCCGGCGCTGTGGTACACTAGGTTAGGCATCCGCCTGCAGTGCCGGCATCCCCTATTGGCGCCAGTTCGAGTCCCGGCTGCTCCTCTTCCGATCCAGCTCTCTGCTGTGGCCTGGGAAAGCAGTGGAAGATGGTCCAGGTCCTTGGGCCCCTGCACCCACGTGGGAGACCAGGAAGAAGCTTCTGGCTCCTGGCTTCGGATCAGTGCAGCTCTGGCCTTTGCGGCCATCTGGGGAGTGAACCAGCAGATGGAAGACCTTTCTGTCTCTCTGTCTCTCCCACTCTCTGTCTGTAATTCTGCCTCTCAAGTTAATAAATAAATCCTTTAAAAAAAGTTGCGGGCAACGGATTTGTCCACTATTTTCATTGTGGTGACGGTCAGGGGTGTGTTTGTCAAAACTCATCAAATTATGCACTTTAAATATGTGCAGTTAGCCGGCGCCGTGGCTCACTAGGCTAATCCTCCGCCTAGCGGCGCCAGCACACCGGGTTCTAGTCCCGGTTGGGGCGCTGGATTCTGTCCCGGTTGCACCTCTTCCAGGCCAGCTCTCTGCTGCGGCCAGGGAGTGCAGTGGAGGATGGCCCAGGTGCTTGGGCCCTGCACCCCATGGGAGACCAGGAAAAGCACCTGGCTCCTGGCTCCTGGCTCCTGCCATCAGATCAGCGCGGTGCGCCGGCCGCAGCGCACCGGCAGCGGCGGCCATTGGAGGGTGAACCAACGGCAAAGGAAGACCTTTCTCTCTGTCTCTCTCTCTCTCTCACTGTCCACTCTGCCTGTCAAATATATATATATATATATATGTGTGCAGTTAATTGGAAATCAACTATACTGCAACAAAGCTTTTTTTTCTTATGTTCTAAGGGTTCTTATGTATTTATTTGAAAGGTAGAGTGACAGAGAAAGAGAAGGAAAGACCGTGAGAGAACGATCTTCCATCTGCTGGTTCATTCCACAAATGGCCACAGAAGCCAGGAGCCAGGAACTCCATCCAGGTCTCCCACGTGAGTGGCAGCAGCCCAAGGACTTGGGCCACCTCCCACTGCTTTCCCTGCATTAGCAGGGAACTGAATTGGAAGCAGACCGGCTGGGACTCGAACCCGTGCTCCGATTTGGGATGCCCGTGCTGCAGGCAGCGGTTTAGCCTGCTGAGTCACACACTGGCCCCAGGAAAAAAAAATTTTTCTTTACATTGTATTTTACCATGTATTTCAATTTTCTTAAAGAGCTGGAATTCACCACCAGCACTCCCTCCCCCGCCAAAACCAAATGCACCCATTGTACAAGTACAGCTTCCAAAATTTCACATACCCCACCTTTGGGCTCGGGAGAAATCCTACTTTCAGTCCAAAGTAGCGAGGGCAGTGTGCCCAGCACCCTGCGGCAGCGACAGGAAGGCCGGTGTGCATGGGGTGCCGCGCGTGGCCCCGGCGCCCCATGACATAACAGGCTAAAGGGCACGGGAAAACCAGGCAGCGGCTCCCCGGCCTGGCCACGCGCGCACACGCACGTTTCCACCTTTTCTTCTCTCTTCTCCTTCCTGTTCCTCTTCCTTCTCGGGTGACTGTTCATGGCAGGAACGCCAAAGCAGCAACCGAAATACTGCACCGTGACAACTTCATCTCTTAATTACAGTAAACATTTACATAATGCTCAGGCCCAGCCCGCACAGCAAGATTCGTTAATGCAGAAGCATGCCCTTTAACCATCCCGTTTTATTACACAAACCCCCAGGGACCCGAGCAGCCCAAGATTTGCAAAAGATGATGGAGAAATTGCCTGATATTAAGCCCCTTCCAGGGCGCAATTCCAAATGGGACACAGTCTTCTGCTCTCCCGGTCATCTATTTTTTTCTTTTTCTTTTTTTTTTTTTTTTTTTTTTTTCCACTCTGGATTCCCACTTGCAAGGGTCCTAGGTACCTGGACTTCGGCTGCGCGTGGGCTTTTGTTTGGATTCTCGTCTTCCCCTCTGTGTTTCGGAATTGACCACGCCGCGGGATTTGCTGTGCGGTCTGTTGACGTCCACAGCGGCCCAAGCACGGGCTCCTGGAAACAGGCCCGAGCAGCAAGGAGCGCTCCGAGCATTACAAACATTCTCCTTGCTTCGAGCTTTCGCTTCGTTAACACAGCCCTCCCCAGAGGGACCGACTTGAATCAGCAACACCCAGCTGGCCTGAGCAAGGGCAGCGCAGGCCAGAAGGTGCCAGAAGGCCACTGCAGAGCCACTGGCCCTTTCAGGAGGCCCCAGGCGGTGTCCGAGGGAGGTCCATAGGGGAAGAAGAAAGAAACCTGCGCTCCGGGGAAAGTCAAGCCTGCAACTCGCTCGCAGCCTCCTCCGACTCCTCCTGCGCCCAGCCTCTCCCTGGCTGCGTGGCTTTGCAAAAGGGACTCCCACGGGTGCGAGTCTCTGGCCCAGCATTGGAGACCCCGTGTGAGGACACCCGTCTCCCCCCCTGCAGTGCCTGGCTTTGGTTCCAGCTCTGGCTCCCGGCGCCAGCTTCCCGCTGATACAGACCCTGAGAGGCTCAAATGATTGGGTTCCTGCCATCCACGTGCGAGACCTAGATTGATGCCCCAGCTACTGACTTTGGCCCCAGCCCAACCCTAGCCATGGTAGGCATTTGGGGGAGTAAACCAGCAGATGAGAACTCTCTCTGACTCTCAAATGAAGCCAGAGCTGGCAGGGCTGCAGCAGCTCAAAGGGGCCATTGCTATGTTCTGGCCATCACTTGTGTGATTGCCACACTTCTCAAATGTAGGCAGCACAGGGAGCCCTCCTGACACCTCGCCCCTAAAGCAGTGACACACCGGACTCCGCAAGCTGTCTCCTTGAGGAACTCCGGACTTAGCCCATTCCCCAAAGGCATGTGCTGGCCGCCTGCAGGGTCCCCACCCAGACTGGCAAGGAGGACACCAGAGCTGAGGCCCAGAGGGAGGTGCAGGTGGGTGTGGCTGCTCAGCAGGGAAGTTGCCAAGTGCGAGGGAGGGGGAAGGCCGAGCCCCCAGCCACCAGAGAGCCTACAGAGAAACTAAAGACCCTATGCCACCAAGGGCGGCCAGCCAAAGCCCCAAGGTCAACCGGGAGGGGAGGCAGGAGCCCCAGCGTGGCCTCTCCCACGCACTCCCCGGGGAATGGTCCATACCCTTCACCAAGGGCGACTTTCAGCTCTGTAATTAATTGCCCAGACATTGTGGAGAAAGCACTTTGTCCTGGCACTGTGCTAGCTCTTTTTAAATGATCGATGCATTTCATCCTCACAGCCCTTTGAGACAGATACTGTTATTATTCCCATTTTACAGATGAGGCACCTGAGGCTCAGAGCGCTGGCAGGGCTGGAATTCCAATCCAGGGAGTGTGGCTCCAATGCCCACACTCTTTTTTCTTTTTGACTCATTTATTTTATTTGAAAGAGTTACACAGAGTCGGCCGGCGCCGTGGCTCACTAGGCTAATCCTCTGCCTTGCGGCGCCGGCACACCGGGTTCCAGTCTCAGTCGGGGCGCCGGACTCTGTCCCGGTTGCTCCTCTTCCAGGCCAGCTCTCTGCTGTGGCCAGGGAGTGCAGTGGAGGATGGCCCAAGTACTTGGGCCCTGCACCCCATGGGAGACCAGGAGAAGCACCTGGCTCCTGCCATCGGATCAGCGCGGTGCGCCGGCCGCGGCAACCATTGGAGGGTGAACCAACGGCAAAAGGAAGACCTTCCTCTCTGTCTCTCTCTCTCTCTCTCACTGTCCACTCTGCCTGTCAAATAAAAAAAAAAATTAAATTAAATTAAATTAAAAAAAGAGTTACACAGAGAGAGAAAGAGAGAAAGATATCTTCCATCTGCTTGTTCACTCCCCAGATGGCCACAATGGCCCTAGCTGGGCCAGGCCAAAGCCAGGAGCCAGGAGCTTCTTCCAGGTCTCCCACTTGGGTAGCAGGGGCCCAAGCAGTTAAGCCAGCTTCCACTGCTTTCCCAGGCCAATAGCAGGGAGCTGGATCCGAAGTGGATCAGCTGGGACACGAACCAGCACCCATATGGGATGCCAGCACTGCCCACTACACCACAGCACCAGCCCCAAAGTCCACACTCCACCAATGCGGGTCTTAAGTGCTCACAGGAAGTAGAGACACAATCAGCCGGGAGCTAGGACTTGAAGGATAGGATGGGGGAAGTGGGAGAGAGGGAGGGGAGTGAAGGGCTTTGCAGGTGAGGGGAAGAAGATGACTCTAGAATTCAGGCGGTGCTGAGGGACGCGTGGCTGGGCGGGGAAGGCCAGGGAGAAAAGAGCTCCAGGGGCCAGTGCTGAGGTGCATCGGGTTAAGCCCTGCTTGGAACACCCGTGTCCCCTACCAGTGTGCCAGCTCAAGTCCCCACTGCTAGGAAGGCAACAGAGGAAGACCCAAGTGCTTGGGCCCCTGCCACCCAAGCAGAAGCCCCGGACGGAGCTTCTGGCCACCGGCTTCAGCCTGGCCCGGTCCTGACCTTTGCCGATCTTCTGTCTCTCCCCCTCCCTTTGTATGTCTGCCTTTCACATAAGAAAACAAACAAATAAATCTTATTTAAAAAAAAAGAAAGAAAGAAAGTAAAGAGCCATAAAAATGGGTGCTTGCTCGGCAATGAAGACAGCGCTTGGCCCAACCACATCCCAAGTCAGAGGACCTGGGTTTGAGTCCCAACCCCGGCTCCCAACTCCAGCCTCCTGCGAGTGCAGACCCTGGGGAGGCAATGATAATGGCTCATGGAGCTGGGTCTCTGCCACCCACATGAGAGACCCAGATTGTATTCCTGGCTCCCAGATTCAGCCTGGCCTTGACCTGCATGCTATAAGCATTTGGGGAACGAACCAGTAGATGAGAGCTCTGATTGTCAGTCTATCTATCTGTCTGTCTATCTCTCAAATTGAAAGACAAAGAGACAGGGTGGAGAGAGGAAGGCAGGAGAAAAAGAGCTAGGGTGGGGAGAAGGCTGTGTCATTGGGTGGGGGATGCAAAGAGAAGGCCACAGAAAACCTTGACTCAAACTGGCTTGAACCAGTGGCTTTAGAATTCTGTGACCGTGACCTACAGCGAGAAGTCCCATTAGCCAAAGTTTCACAAAGCACGACTGTATGTGGTGCCCGTGGGTGTTGTCAGTTCTCTTCTTCCCTATTCTGGCTTAATTTCTTCCTGGGCGGTTATGACCCAGTGAATTGATTTCATGGCCCACTAATGGGTTCTGATCCACACTCAGAAAAATACTGGCTTAAGCACTAAGGAAATGGATGATGGCCGTAACGAGGGGTGCGGGGTGGGGGAGGGCCAGCCGCAGGTAGCAGACATTCAGCCACTTAGCCGTGTCCACAGCACCTGGACGTCCGTGTGCGCCTACCCAGGTGGTCTCATGATAGGATGGGTGCTCTCGAGGTTGTGGGGTGCTCGTGGTCATCACGCACATCTAAGCAGACACAAGCCCAGGGGAAGGAAAGGGCAGGTTAGCCCCTCAGTCCCCTTCTTAGGAGCTACCCCCCTCATTGGCCAGGACTGAGCCACGAGTCCCTGCACCCCAGCCGAGAAGGGTTTCAACAGAGGTGATGGCTCGACACAGCAATGGACAGGGATCCCCAGTGGCTGCCTGGTGACAGTGCCGGCCTGGGGGGGTGCAGGGCGGGGTGCAGGGGGATGCGTGCCCGGTGCTCACCAGGACAGAGAAGGTATGTGAACCAGGAGTGAGCAGAGACCCACTTCCTCCAGGGCTACCCTGAGCGGCACGGTGGGGGGGGGGGTGCTGGTGGGCGGAGGGTAGCCTGGAGGGCTGGCTGTGAGCAATGTGCAGGTCCTGCCCCGGTCCCAGTCCTCCCCCAGGGAAACACAGATGAGCAGGACACACCCAGAGGAGGGGAGGGAGCCAGGTGTCCCTATGGAAGACGTCGTAGCGCATTTTCTGCGGCTGAGACAGAATCCCACAGACTGGGTAATTTAGAAGGCACAGACATTGATTCCTCGTGGTTCCAGAGGCCGGCGAGTCCAAGTTCAAGGTGCCAGCATGTGCCGCAGGCCTTCTGGCTGTCGTTGCACATGGCATGGGGCAAAAGGGCAAAAGAGGCCTGAACTCTGTGTCCTCACAGGGAGCAAGAGAAGCCCCACCTCCCAGCACTGTTGCACTGGGGGTTCGATTTCAACACGAGTGTTGGAGGGGACGAACACGGGGAAACCATAGCAGAAGGTGTGGGGGGGGGGTCCCTCCAGAGGTAGACTTGAAGAGGACTCCAGTGCAAGGAGATCTTGTGTGTTTGGATTGTCCACTGCTGGCCAGTGAACTCCCTCGCCTGCATTTGGTGGCTGGAAATAAACAAGACTCGTGTACTGGGGTACACAGACCCATTTCCCAACGAGCCAGCAAGCTGGTGCAGGGTACTGCCTGGCGGCTCCACTAAGGCCTCCACTCTCCCCCCCGGGGGGGGGCCGGCTCCCCATGTAGTCGCTGGGACTCCCCCCGACCCCCCGCGCCACACACACACACACACACACACAGCCCAGTGACTGGGTTCCAAGACAGGTGAAGCCGAAGCTGCCCAGGGTCGTGAGGTCTAGGCAGAACTTAAGCAGTATCTCATTGACATAAATGCCACGAGTCAGAGCGGTCCCCACCCAGATCCAACGAGGTGGAGGAAGACACAGACCAGGGTGCAAGTAAAGGGGGCTTTCAGACGAGAGAAATTCCTTCTTTCTCAGTTCTCGAGGCCAGCGGTCTGAATTCAAGGTCTCATCTGGGGTGGTTCCTTCTTGGGGGCTCAGAGAGAGATTTGTGGCTCCCAGTTTCTCTCCTGGTTCCAGTAGCAGGCAGGATCCTTGGTGCCTGTCTCTGCTTGGCCTCTTCCACTACAGTGTCTGTGTGTCTGTCTCTGCGTCATCACGTGGCCTGGTCCTCTGTGTGCCTTTGTTTCTCTGTCCAAAAAAATTTTTTTAATTCGTTTATTTGAGAGGCAGAGAGAGAGACTATGATCCCATGATGCACTGGGATTATTCCCGAAATATCCACAAGAGCAAGGGTTGGTTAGGCTGAAGCTGGGAGCTGAGAACACCAATCATGTCTCCCATGCAAGTCGGCTGCCTCCCAGGGTACCAGCAGAAAGCTGGAGTCAGGAGCCAGGGCCAGGAACCAAACCCAAGTCCTGCACAATGGGAGGCAAATGCCTGTTCCTGCTTCCGCTCGGAACGCCGCCCGTCACTGGATTTAGGCACTGAGGGATGGGACCTCAGCGTATCTCTTCGGACGATACGGTACAACCGGTTACAACATTCCCAGCCATCATTAATCCACCCCAATTAGAGATTGAGCCCAGGAAGGGAGGCGAGGAAGCCAGCGATGCAGCTTATGTAATCGAGGCAGCTGTTACTGTGGGCGACCAGGGCTCAATCCTCCAGGGGCTCCCCGGGAGACGGCGTACAACGTGCCTCCGAGTTTCCCCCAGCCAAGGGCCGAGGCAGCTGGAGGATTTACCCGCCAATCCCCCGCGCCATCCTGGCGCTTCTGGTCCTGGGTGTCTGTGCAGTCAGCAGTCTTTTGGAGCACGGAGCAAGGCAGGGGGCTCCCAGCGGGGCCCGTGGGCCGGGCACCCAAGTGTCTGCTCCCAGGGCAGGTCCTAGCATGCCCGTGGGCTGAGCAGAGGGGCTCCAGGGCAGAAGCCCAAGGCCACAGCTTTAAGCACTAGGAGACCAGTGGGGGCTACGTGGGACCACAGAGGCGAACCCCAAGGGCCCAGCCCACAGTCCTTAGAATCAGAAGCCCGGGTTCCAGGGAGGGAGTCACTTGCACTCATCAGGGGTGGGCTGCTGGGAGCCAGGTTGGGGACGGGGGAGGGGCAGGAGCTGGGGCAGACCTGGAGCTCCAGGCTGAGCCCGGGCACGGGAAGACACCGTGGGCAGGTGGGTACAGCACAACCGCATCCCCAGCTGAGAGCCCACCGCCAGGCATGCCTCACACCTAATCAGGATTTGTGTGTCCCAAGCAGCAGCTCCCTGATCCTGACCTCAGGGGCAGATGCAGGGGGCAGCGAGGGGGAGAAGCGGGCTGAATGTTCGTCCCTCTCTGCTCGCCCCACAAAGCCTTCTGCAAGGCCGCCTGCAGAAAGCACAGCCATGAGTTTCTCATGAATGATTTTCAATGAGTCCTGCTCTGTCCATGGGGGGAAATCACGTATTGAAAATCCAGCAAAAGCGTAGCCAACTGAGGGCTGCTCTGACAGCGTGGCCATGGGCGTGCAAACCGCAAGGGGTCCTGGGAGAGAAATGGGCTCCCCGGGCCAAAGCAGGCACAAGCCCGAGGCCAGAGCCTGTGCAAATCAGGCCACCAGGCCCCCACTCTGAGCCTCGCACGCATGGTCTCATCTAATCCTCCCAAGCCGTCACTCGCTGCTCAGTCATTCATTATGCGACAAATAATCACGGAGCGCTTGCTATATGTCACTCGCCGTTCTAGGCCCTGGGAAACTGGCGTGAACGAAACAGATTTAAAAAAAAAAATCCCTGCGGTCTGGGAGCTTGCATTCTTGTGGGGGAGAAAGGTAGAAAACAAATCAACTCAACCTGTAGTGTGTTTTACGGTGGTGAGGGAGAAGGCGGGGTGCTGAGCGGGGCGGGGGGGGGGGCTAGAGAGAGGGAGTGGGGAGCTCCAGGAAAGGTGGTAGATTTCAAGAGAGGTGCAGAAGGGAGCCCCGTGGACAAGGGAGAAAAAGCAGGTCACGGGGCAAGGGAACAGCCGAAGCGGCCACCAGCGCGAGGCCCTGAGCGCTAAGTGTGCCCAGCCTGTTGCAGAAACTGCAGAGGCCAGGTGCGGGAGGGGAGGAGGGGAGGAGGGGAGGAGGGGAGGAGGGGAGGAGGGGAGGAGGGGAGGAGGGGAGGAGGGAAGGGGGGCAGGTCGCCGGCCGCAACCTCAGAGAGAAGGAAGCAGGCAGGCACCAGATCATCCGGGGCCTTCCGAACACCCAGCACTTGCACTCAGGTGACACAGGAAGGTTCTGGAAGATTCTGTGTCGAAAGCCACAGGCTCCGACCCGGGCTTTAGGAGGTCCGTCTGGCTGCTGTTTTCAGAACAGACTGTAGAGAGGTGAGGACAGAAGGGGGACGCTGGTGAAGGGATTGCACATCCAGGTATTCTCCACTTCCGGACATGTGAACTACGCATGTCATAGCAAAGGGTATGTTAGTGGGAATTGGCTTTTAAGGATTTATTTTATTTATTTGAAAGACAGAGTTACAGAGAGAGGTAGAGACAAAGAGAGAAATCTTCCATCCGCCGGTTCACTCCCCAGATGGCCACAACGGCCGGAGCTGCGCCGATCCAAAGTCAGGAGCCAGGAGCTTCCTCCGGGCCTCCCACGCGGGTGCAGGGGCCCAAGGACTTAGGTCATCTTTTACTGCTTTCCCAGGCCATAACAGAGAGCTGGATCAGAAGTGGAGCAGCCGGGACTGGAACCGGCACCCATAAGGGATGCCGGCGTTTCAGGCCAGGGCTTTAACCCGCTGCGCCACAGGGCCAGCCCCGAGAATTTTTTTTTAATTATAATATTTTTGAAAGTCAGATTTATAGAGATAGAAAGAGAAAGAGAGAGATGTTCCATCTACTGGTTCACTCGCCATATGGCCACAACAGCCAGGGCTGGGTCAGGCAGAAGCTAGGAACCAGGAGCTTCTTCTGGGTCTCTAACGTGGGTAGCTGGGGCCCAAGCACCTGGGCCATCCTCTGCCGTTTTCCCAGGCCATTAGCAGGGAACTGGATCAGAAGTGGAGCAGCCAGGATATGGCCTGGTGCTCATATGCGATGCTGGTGCTGCCGGTGGCGGCTTTATCCGCTAAGCCACAACAGCAGCCCCAGTGGGAATCACTTTTAATTTCATCACCAACAGTTTGCAAAGTCCCATTTCAAAGATAAAGAAACAGGCCCAGTTCCCTCTAGTCTTTGTCTTGGGAGGCAAAGCGCTACGAATGCAGGAGCAGTCGGATGGGCTGGGCTGAGCCCCTGCCCGCACATCCGCCGGCAGGGAAGTTTCCAGTGAGACAAATCAGGCTTCCCACCGTCCTGCTGTAGGTTCTTTCTCCTGCGTGGCCCGAGACAGGAGCCAGGCCTCGGTGTTCCCCAGCCCTGCAGCTTCTGGGGCAGGGCCACAGCTGAAGCCAGCAGGCACCCAGGAGCCAACCCCTCCCAGGCTTTTGTTTTCCACCGAAGCCAACGCGTTGAAAGGATTATTCGGGATCAGCCGTTCCCACAGCCTGTTTTGTATACCGCTGGAGGTACAGAGACCCGTAGTTTTTAATAATTATGGCTATGTATTTTGATGTGCTAGGAAAAAGGGAACTGGCACAGCTAGCACAGGACTTCATAAATATTACCGCTCGGGAGGAGGCTAAAGTATTTAGAGTTGTTTCTCTTTTTTTTTTTTTTAAAGGAAAAAGATTTAAATACAAAATATTATGTTCGTAACAACATAGGTAGCGCATGATACAGCAAATAAAAAAGAAGTATCTGCCCCCCCCCCCCGGTTATCTGAAAGGCTTCTTTAAAAATATCCTTTTCCTATAACAGGAGAACAGGTGTAAGGTAGAACATTAGAAAATGTAGACCATCAAAAATGTTCAAATAAAAATTTCACACTCTCACCTCCCAGATATCACCACCATTAACACCTTCGTGCATAGCTGTCTTCGTCTTCTACTGTCATGTAACAAATTACCACAAACTTAGCGCCTTCAACCCCCACACACTGACTGCCTCCCAATTCTCTATGTAGGTCACAAGTCCAGGTGGCCTGGGTCTTTGGCATTGGGTTTCTCAAGGCCAAAGTCAAGGTGTCCGCCGGGCTAGGCTTTCATCCTGAGGGGCAGTGGGAGCACCAGGCTCCAGGTTTGCTCAGGCTGTTGGCAGAATTCAGCTCCTTGTTGCTGAAGACCAGGGTCCCATGGCCTCGCTGGCTGTTGGTCAAGGCTAACCTGTTCCTAGAGGTTCTTGCTCATCTGCAGGTGAGAAACACTGCTTCTAACCCTGAGCCTCTCTGAATTCTTCTGGGGTCTTCCTCTGCCACGCTGGCCAGAGAAAATGCCCTGCTTTGCAGGGGTTCCTGTGATGCGAGCAGGCCAACCTGCAGAAGATCCCTCCTCCCGGCTCTGCGGCGCCAACTTACCAGAACAGCATCGCGGGAGTGTAACCGCACCACACTGGCCCCTGTTGAGGACTCTGGGGCGAACTCAGGGGGTCGGTCACTTTTTAGGAATTCTGTCTACCTTTCCAAGAGCTTTCTGTGCACACATATATGTGCAAATACATAGTCACAGGGTAGCTTTAAGCACTCTCTCACGTCCAAGAGGGATGTCACTTAAGTTCAGGTCTCGGAGCATGGAGCCCAGCAGGGCGCAGGCCAATGGAATCGGCCTGAGGTTGTTTCTATGTTTTACCTTTTTTTTTTTTCACCCAGGAACTTGTTTATTTATTATTCATGCAATTTAAGAGTCTGTCTTAAATAATAAATGTTTGAAGAGGACAAAAAGTACAATGGGGGGACACAGAAGGCATTGAAAGAGGCCACACCCTACATCGCCCTGTCTCTACCCTCTCTCTCTGACTGAGACCCCCACGCCTCGCTGCACACACCCCAAGCCACGGCAAAGGCAAGGCAGCCCTTTTAAGAGGAGCTGACGGTCGTGGAGAAAGCAGCGTGCAAAGTGCGAGGCGCGCGTTCTCTGTTTTACATACTCAGAGCGCACACATTATCTCCCCTCCCGCCGGAGAGCCCTTTAATAGGATCATGAAGGAACAAAACAAGGTATAAACCCACAAGAAGGAAGGGGGAGTGTCGGCAGATGAGAGATTTCAACACATTTGTGGAAGACAGAGAGCAGAAGGAAGGGTGGTGACAGGTGACGCAGAGCAGAGAGCACCGCAGCTGGAACTCTCTCCGGCAAGGAGGCGCGCCCCGGAGGCTCCGGGCTGAGACTGCCCGGCCCCTGACGGCACGGCTGGGCGGTGTGGCTGCGCCCTGGGCTGACTGGGGGGGGCTGCGGTTGGGCCAGGTGGCCACCCCACTACCAACCCAATGGCACGGGGTTGGGGGAGGGGGCGCGAGAAGGGGCGTACAAGAGCCAGGAGCAAGCTTCTTGGTTGCTTAGCATTGACCCTGGTATTGATGCCCACACTTACCAACAACCCCTTCCCTGCATGCGTGTGCACGCGCGCGCACACACACACACATGCACGCACAGTGCTCCCAGTCCATCTTCCTCTTACTCCGCAGGGAGATGCAATTGCCACGGTTGTCCCTCCAAAGCAAGCCCGCAACATAAAGGAGAAAGACAAAGGCCAACAACAGGAAGAAACGGATCCTCAAGGAAACTGAGATGATTCGGTGCACAGAGAGCCTCCACGTGGTCTCCTTGGGGAGCTGGGTGAGGCTGCTGTACCCATAAGGCAAGGAGATGGTGCTACGAAAGACAGAGACAGGACGGGTCCTAGAAAATTCAAAATACAGGGACAGAGGGAATGAGAGCAGGATACTCGGGAGAAACAAAGTCAAGAGAATCTTCTAGAACGTGGAGTGTCCCACAAAAGGCAGGGAACTTACAAGAAAAGCTAGGAGACCTAGAGGATTACTCTGAGAAGTGCAACGTGTGACGAAAAAGAACAGTTTTAGAAAGAAAACAGAGCAGGCTGCCAACGGAGCCTCGGAAGCCGAGCCACTTTTCTGCTTTTTTGTGTTCTGCGCTGATTTCTCTCCCTCTGTAGTGACCGCAGCCGAGCGAAGAGGAGCTCAAGGGGGAAGTGTGTCCACGCGGGGCTGCACGGGTAACACAGAGAGGGGCGACCCTGGGCGCCAGTGCGGGATGTCAAAGGACCTCAAACTGAGGATTCCCCCAGGGGCACGAGGTCAGAGCTGCTCGCTTCTCGCCCCACGATGCGACTGGCTTTCCACTAGATCCCAAAGGGCTTGGGGACCGGTGCTGTGGCATAGCAGGTAAAGCCACTGCCTGCAGTGCTTACATCCTGTATAGGCACCGGTTCGAGTCCTGGCTGCTCCACTTCCCATCCAGCTCCTTGCTATGGTCTGGGAAAGCAACAGCAGATGACCCAAGTGCTTGGGCCCCTGACACCCACATGGGAGACCTTGAAGAAGCTCCTGGCTCCTGGCTTCTTCCGTCTGGCCCAGCTCTAGCCATTGCACCCATTTAGGCAGTGAACCAGCAGATGGAAGATTCTCTCTCTCTCTCTCTCTCTCTCTCTCACTCTCGCTCTTGCTCTCTCTGTCCCTGCTTCTCTCTCTGTAACTCTGCCTTTCAATAAGATAAATCTAAAAAACAAACAAAATAAAGTTTTTAACACTGGCGTGGCATGGGATGTATAGCAAAGGAGTGAGCCTTCCATCACTAGAGGTATTTAAGCAGAACTCAGACAAATAACTTTCAGGAAAACTGAAAAAGGAATTGGAACCCTAGAATAGGCAAATTCCTAGACAGAAAACAGAATGGAATTTACCAGGGGCTGGGGGGGTGGGGGGAGTTACTGTTTCATGTGGACAGAGTTGCTGTCTGGGATGACAAAAAAGTTCCAGAAATAGACAATGGTGATGGTGACCCAACACTGTCCATGTACTTAATGCCACTGAGTTGTACACTTAAAAATGGTTAAAATGGAAAGTTTGTATTATGAATAGTTGACCGCAATTTTAAAGCTAAAAAAAAAATTAACAGAATTGGAACTGACATATACTACTACATATGCTACTTTGGGAGGATGTAAAACAGTGTGACTTCTGTAGCACACAGAGGCCAGTTCGCAGAAGTTCAGCAGAGAGTTTCCCTGCGACCCAGCAACTCCACTCTCCGGTATATACTCTCAAGAGGAATGAAACCGCACATCCACACACATAACCTGCACGCAAGCGTTCGCAGTTGCATTACTCACAGCAACCGAACAATGGAAACAATCCAAATGCCCACCAACAAATGAGTAGACAAACGCAATGTGGACATCCGTGCCATGAAATGTTCTTGGACCATAAAATGCACAAAGTACAGGTCCATGCTCCACTTCCCATCCAGCTCCCTGCTCGTGCACCTGGGAAAGCAGCAGAAGATGCCCCAAGTGCTTGGGCCCCCGTCACCCACGTGGGAGTCCCGGATGGAGTTCCAAGGTCCTGGCTTTAGCCTGGCCCAGCCCTGGCTGTTGCGGCCAATATGGGGAGTGACCCAGCAGATGGAAGATCTCTGTCCCTCCCTCTCTCTCCCTCTGTCCCTTCCTCTTTCTCTGTCAATCTGCCTTTCAAATAAATAAATGAATCTTAAAAAAAAAAAAAAAAAAAAAAAAGTGGTGATGGGGCAGACCTTCCACTTAGCGGGTAAAATACTGGTTGAAACGCCTGCATCGAAGTACCAGGGTTCGAGTTCCAGTTCTGCTCCTGATTCCAGCTTCCTGCTAATCCGGACCCTGAGAAGCAGCAGGTCCAGTAATTGGGTCTCTACTACCCACATGGGAGACCCAGATGGAGTTCCAGGCTCTTGGCTTCCACCCCAGCCCAACTCGTGCTGTTGCAGGCATCTGGGCAGTGAACCAGCGGATGGAAGCTCGCTCCCTCTGTCTTCTGCCTCTTTGCCTCGCAAATAAATAAAAATACAAAAATCAATAATTTTTGAAGTGGTGCTGTTCGCACAGCTATGTGCATGTACTAAAACCCTTTGAATGCTATAATAAGTGGGTGAATTGTATGACGTGTGAGTCATACCCAGTTAAAGCTGCCTTCTGTTTTTTGGTTTTTTTTTCCTTGAAGGACCAGCAATTGGGAATTGGAGCCAATTTCCATCCCAAGGCTCCTTGGCGGGCTGCTGTGATCCCCTCCTGAAAGTCTGGTCGCAGGACCGCTTCCTCCAGGTTCCCGGGTGCGTTCCCACCACGGGGCCTGCCAGTGGCTGGATCTGAGCTCTGGCCAGCATCGACAAGGCACCCCCGCCCCTGCATCCCACTGTCAGCCTGGCCCCCGGG
The DNA here is from genome assembly GCF_051225735.1 of Oryctolagus cuniculus. NCBI lineage: Eukaryota > Metazoa > Chordata > Mammalia > Lagomorpha > Leporidae > Oryctolagus > Oryctolagus cuniculus. Next base: position 25,551,888 of record NC_142888.1, read on the forward strand.
GTTGGTTTGTTTTTCTAGGGCATAAACGTATTTTATGGAGAAATAAAATGCACAATAATAAAAGGGGGGAGGGGAGTGTTTGCACAGGCTCACATTTTATCCCAAGGGGCTGCGATTTGGCATCCCTGGCTCGAATATGGAATTATTACACAAGAATTGACTCTCGGTGTCTCCGATGCTCCCTGGGATGATTGCTTCTATAACTTATGGAGACAGCTGAGCGTTTGTATTCAAGTGATCACATAAATTAATATCCATATGTGGGAATGGTGTGCTGGGAGCCGGCTCACACCTGCAGAAAAATGCCCGCCCAGGGCTCCGCGCGCAGGGCCAGAGACTCCAGCCGCATAGCAGGAGGAGCGGAAAGCAAACGGTACCCCTTGGCGGCGGGGCGGGATCGCGGGCTGGGCTCAGCCAGGATGTCATCTGAGGGAGGGAAGGAAACGGCTTTTTTGTGTTTGAATTTTGAAAAAAATAAATAAACAGAAAGCCTGTGCCTTCCAATTTAACATGTCACTCCTGAGGGGTGGGTTTAGCCCAAGTCCTAATTATACGCGTGGCAGTATAAGCCTCCCCAGTCCTCATGCTTGCCAAACGCTTTTATTTTGCTACGTGACAGGAGACAAAATGATTCCTTTCTCCTTAGGAGCCTGCCAATGCCATGCCACAGCTAGACCACGCCTTGCCCTGGGCTCTTATAGGTGAGGGCCACAAACCACCACCAGGCACAGCTACACCAGCTGGAGCCCTGGGACTCATGGGCACACAGCGCCCGGCACACGTCAAAACAGCATCTGCTGAGTGACAGCACCAAAGAAAAGGAGCAGAGCCATGAGCACCTGTGGCCACCCTCACTTGCCCGCTCCCTGGTCCAGCCATTCAGGCATCTGCTTCCTGAGCCCTCGTTGTGTGTCGCCAAGCCCTTCCACCACCATGGGCATTCGTAACTTTTCCAGGTGATGGCTGACACTCCTGTGACTGCTTCTTCGTGTCCCGCCACAGGGCCACCTCTGTCCAGGATGCAGACAAAGCCTCCTGCAGGACATGGCTACATTTTTTTTAATATTTATTTTTATTTTATTTATTTAACAGGTAGAGTTATAGACAGTGAGAGAGAGACAGAGAGAAAGGTCTTCCTTCCATTGGTTCACTCCCCAAATGGCCGCCATGGCCAGTGCTGCACTGATCCGAAGCCAGGAGCCAGGTGCTTCCTCCTGGTCTCCCATGCAGGTGCAGGACTTGGGCCATCCTCCACTGCCCTCCTGGGCCACAGCAGAGAGCTAGACTGGAAGAGGAGCAACCGGGACTAGAACCCGGCACCCATATGGGATGCTGGTGCCACAGGCAGAGGATTAACCAAGTGAGTCACGGCACTGGCACCAGGACATGGCTACATTTTAAAATCGTGACTGGGGGGCAGGTATTACAGCACAGCAGGGTACGCTACTGCTTGGATCACCCACAACCCATTCGGGCGCTGCCTTGAACTTTGGCTGCACTACTTCCAATCCAGCTGCCTGCTAGCGCACTTAGGAGGCAGCAGATGGTGGTTCAAGTGCTTGGGTCCCTGTCATCCACAAGGGGAGACCCAGATGGAGGTCCTGGCTCCTGCCTTCAGCCTGGCCCAGCCCTGGCTGTTGCAGCCATTTGGAGAGTGAACCAGCGAATGGATGATCTCTGTCTCTGTCTCTCTGCCTTTCAACGTAAAGGAAACTTTAGCTTGCTGATTTCTTTTTTTTTTTTTTTTTTTTTTTTTTTTTGACAGGCAGAGTGGACAGTGAGAGAGAGAGACAGAGAGAAAGGTCTTCCTTTGCCGTTGGTTCACCCTCCAATGGCTGCCGCGGCCGGCGCGCTGCAGCCGGCGCACCGCGCCTATCCGATGACAGGAGCCAGGAGCCAGGTGCTTTTCCTGGTCTCCCATGGGGTGCAGGGCCCAAGCACCTGGGCCATCCTCCACTGCACTCCCGGGCCACAGCAGAGGGCTGGCCTGGAAGAGGGGCAACCGGGACAGAATCCGGCGCCCCAACCGGGACTAGAACCCGGTGTGCCGGCGCCGCTAGGCGGAGGATTAGCCTAGTGAGCCGCGGCGCCGGCCTAGCTTGCTGATTTCTATGGTGTGAATACCCCCAGCAGGGCAGACGTCAGTGTGCCGCCAGCAGGTGTAGCACGGGGCAACGATGTGTGTGACTGGGCAGGTTGCAGGCACCTTCGCAAACAAGCCTGGGAACAGTGGTTCTGCAGGAACAAAGCCGAAGGTGGGAGCGCCTTCCCTTGGACACACAGGGCTGCTTACTCCCCCTAGAAGCTGGCCCGAGAGAAGCAGGAAGCGAAAATGGAAAGCCGGAGGCCAAGCCTCAGCTCCGGCCCCCGGTCTACAGAACACTCCTGGCTTCTCTCTCCTCGCTTTCCAAGGGCCCAGACTGCACACACAGAGGAGGAAAAACCTCCACCCTCCAGAAACTTAATTGTGATTTCTTTGCAAAGCCTGCCCCTTCCCCCAGTCCAATATTTCATAATGAGAAAATGGGAATCCCAACTCTTCCCGCTAAGAACGGACGGAGGATTGAGAGAGGGAGAAATCACTGAGGTGGAAAAATTGATTTGCAATATCCACCCCGCGGCCGATGTCCTTCCCGGCACCTGCAGGAGCTCTGCGTGCGAGCCCTAAAGGATGCCAGCCGCCAGCTCTCCTGACCTGGTGCTCACCCGTCCCAGGCCTGCCTGCCTTCTGCAGTTTCCTGCATGGCCCCAAGTGGCTCCCTCCCGGCCCTCTGGCTGCAGGCCTTTGTAGCTAGACCCTTAGTCTTTTGTGCCCAGACAAACAGCCACATCCTCTGCCCTCTGCATCCTCCAAGCACTGGCTATGGTCAACGGAATGCAGACAAGGGCCACATGATGACTGTGGTCAACAAGGGACTGTTTATAGGAGAGGAGCCCATAAGACGCTATTGGAGCTGGGGAATTCCTATTGCCTAGTGATAGCACGGCTGTCCTAAGGTTGCAACCCGACACAGAGGGCTCGTGTGTGTGTGTGTGTGTGTGTGGTGACGCCGCTACAAACACACCTGCTGCACTCCCACACGATGTTGGGGGGGACCACATATTTCATCGTGGTAATGAGAGACCATGGGACTGGGGTCTGTGTTTCCTACTCTGTATTCGAATGCTCAATCAATGTTTCCGAGTGTGCTCCCTGCACTTACAGCCAGAATGGTGGCTGTGAAACGGTGCGCCGGGTGATGCCACAGCGACCTCCTACAGCTCATGTTAACCCAGTCATCTGATGCATCAAAAAGCCACGTCAAGTGACTGACGCACACCATCTGCATTTGCACAAGGGCCCTCTGTGATGTTCTCCTAACGACACAACCCTGATCATGCGTCTCTCAGAACGTCAAGTTACGCATGACTGTGCAAGGGAGCACAGTCTCATTAGCGCTGTCCACACCCGCGTGCCGCACCAGCTAGGACTCCCAACTCCAGCTTCCTGCTCAGGCGCACCCTGGGCGGCAGCAGCTGATGGCTCAAGAAATTGGCTCCCTGCCACCCACATGGGAGACCGGATTGAGTTCCGGGATCCTGGCTTCAGCCTGGCCCCGATTTGGCTGTGGTGTGCGTTTTGAGAAGTGAACCAGTGAATGGGAAACTCTTTCGCTCTGTTTCTCCAATAAGCAAAATAAATAAATAAATACATTGTAATGAATTATTAATACAGAGCCTTTACCAACTTGTTTCCATAGCAGACTTGGCTTTTCACCAATGTGGTGTCAGAGAGCTCATAAATCAACTTGCAGGTGACTACGGCAGAGCTTAAAGGATGGCTGTATGCATGAGTCCATACACAGACGCCTGCCGAAGTCAGCAATGCAGTTAGGTTTAGTCTTTGTCCCCAGCTGTGAATCATTTGTTAAGTACCTACTGTATACAATACACTACATGTCAAATGCCTGGGCCCCGTAATCGAGAGTAACAGTCACCCTTGGGGACACCAGTACAGGGAAAGGATCGCATTCTCAAGTCCAAGTGCATGATGCAAACGAAGAGTGCTGGGATTCAGGAGGGAATGGAAAACCAATGCTATGAATGCAGGGAGAAGCAGTGGGAACCCTGAGAGGCTTCATGGAAGAGGAAGACATGGAGAAGATCCTTAAAGAAAGGGTCAGGCTCAGATGCAGCCTAGGGTCCATCCTTCCAGGAGGTGGGTTCAAGTGAGGTCATAGGAAATTTAAGGGGCGAGGAGGAGAGCAGTTTCTCTTTGTCATGTAATGAGAAGTCCAGTGGAATATACAGAACCCAGGCTCAAGTCCTCAAGGACCCAGATTCCTTGCCTACTCTCCACAGAACGTGAGTTTGTTTGTTTGTTTGTTTGTTTGTTTTTCCATCTTCATGGCCCCAACATGCGTGTTGTACCTCCAGCCACAGCATCTATATTCCAGGCAGGAAGAAGCCAGAAACCTCCATGCAAGATTTTGCCTTCTCTGGCAAAAATCGAGCTCCCGAGAGCTTTCATGGACTGTTCCTGGGTAACAGTGGCCACCACCAGCCCTAAAGGAGGCCGGGAATTGGAGAATTTCACTGTGTAGCCACGAAGGGAGAGGAAGAGAGGGTGCTGGAGTGAGACTAACCAGAGATTTGCCTGCCATCAGCTCTCTTATCTTGTGGTTCAGGGCTCTGGGTATGTTATACTGTGACGGCGCAGGCTGCAGAGAGCCGGTGTGTGTGTGTGTGTGTGTGTGTGTGTGTGTGTGTGTGAAGCCGGAGCCAGGGCCTATGGGCCTCCTTCGCAGATACTGATAAGGCTTCCTGAAAGCCCAGGGGCCCTAGGAACGGCTCGTGCAGGCGTGTGTGGTGGACAAGGGAAAGAACCCGCAACAAGCCGCCGGCTCCCGGGCCTTTGCTTCTGCTCTCAGACCGGGCGGGCCCGGGAAAGCATCCTGAAAGTGGACTGCGGGCGATCCCATTAAGGGAATGGATGGCTGGCAAGACAGATGTCTTCGGAAAGCAGGCAAGAAAACACAAGGGAGAACCAAAAACAAGAGACGGTCAGCTCAGGAGCACCCCTTAGGAAAGGGTTCAAGAGCAACGTGTGAAGTCCTGGACAGGTGCCGCTAGGGACAAAAGCAAACACGCGCCCTGGGCACCCAGCAGGATGAAGATGGCCTGGCACACTAGGCTTACTTCTGGGCAGGTCCTTCGAGAGGAGGCAAAAGAACCAAAGAGAAGGGGGAGCGATGACAGAGCTCCTTGGACCGTGCCCAGTGTGGAAGGAGAGGTCTGCACTTCCAGCCGGATTCTACATCTCCCACCTTGCCCGCCTCCAAACCCGTCTGGAAGCACACACAACTGAAACATGCTGGGACAAGGTTGGCTTCAGGTTCAGCTGCATCCAGGAGCTCAACCAATGAAGACTCTGTTGCCTAACTCTGTTCTGTGTTTGAGGGCTCCATTCTCAGACTACAAGACCCCGCAGGCTTAGAGGCTGTCTTTTTGGTGACCCCGGTAGGAACTATAAGTCTCTTTTTCCATTCCAAATAGCAAGTTCTGAAATGGTCGGGTCACACACAGGCCTTTGGACTCATGCTATGGTCAAGCTGGGGGTGACAGGGTAGATTCGCCCCCATTGGGCAGTCCGTGCCCTCCCCCCACAAAGCATGGGACCAAGGCTCAGAGAACAGTGGGTGCCCCAAAGCAAGCGTGGGCTGTGCATCTAGACGGGAGGCCAAATGGGGAACAGGCAAAAGCGAAGCTGTCTAGCACGGTGGTTCTGCGGAGCTGCCAAAAAGCCATAAACACCCAAGGCTCCCAATCAATCAAACGCTGCCTGTTGCCCGCATCCAGCTGCTCGCAGTGTCGGGATGAGAACGCCGGCTCCCTGCAGCCTTGTCAGAGGCGGAGCGGAGAAGGCCCTGAGACTCGGTCCCCGCTACAACCCACCAAGGCGCGGGCAGGGCTCAGTCGTCTGCAGCCTCCAACATTCCCGCCCGCGCATTCTTCTGCTTCCACCTGAGCCTCCCTAGGCACGGAGCCTTCAGGGAACACCAGGGAATGTCACCAGCAAACGGGCACAGGCTTTGGACAGCCTGCACGGCAGAAAGAAAAGCCCGGGTCATCGACCCCCTGCTGGGGACACGGTGTTTTCCCATGACAGGCTGACGTCAGAGGGCCGTGGAGGGCAGGGCTGAAAGACTGTGGCCGCGACATCGACATCACGAGACAGACACCCGTGAGAGCAAGTCAGCGGCACGAGCTCAGAGAAACCACCCCCCCTCTTCTTTCTGATACCAGCAGCCCTGGTGTGCTGTCAGCTGTTCCTCAAAGGACCACCGCTCGGACCTGCTCCCCACAATGAGATCCGCCCCCCACCTGCCCCCCCAGGAGGCCACGTGTCCCCTTCCCACGGCCCCTCACCTGGCTTCCCTCTGATCTTTGCCCTTCCTGGCCAGCTTCTCCGAAAGTAAGTGGATCTGGGCCACAGATCGCTATGGGGAGGGAAGGGTTCAGGGCCCTGGGTTGCACTGCTCTGCCTTCCTCCCTCCTGTCTTTTTTACAGGACTCAAGTGGGAACACCAAATGGCCTGGACCCTAAGGAATTCGAAAGGATTATCACGATTACTTAAGCTGGGGTTTCCTGAAACTGCCCGCCAAGTGGGAGAGAGAATGAAACTTGCAGAGTTAGAACCCTTCAGTGATTGGTTAGATAAGTGTGGGGCCTGAGCAAACATGGGAGCCGGGAGCAACAGTTCTACCATTAACTCCTTCAAGGCCGGCAAAGCACACAGGCCAGTCCCTCAGAGCCCCGTCCTCTGTGACTCCCAAGACAAGCCTTTATCGCTTACGTGGAAGTTCATGAGCAGACCCCGTCTTTACCTGCTTGGACTACTCCCAGGCCCCCCGAGCTCAACAGCTCTATCCATTGCAGGCCACCCCATTGTTCCCGGGGAGCAGCGAGCCCCGATTTCCCAGGGCTAGCACTCTGGTCAGTTTCCCACGCAGCCAAGTCGGCAGGAGCACCCAGCCTGTCCTCGCTGCCTTCTCCCCTGTGGCAGGACTGGCCAGAGATTCCCCAAGAAGCCTCAGATCTGGTGGCCATGCCAGGCATCTCACCTGGCGCTCACAGAACAGCAGAACCAGATGGAAGGCGTGACTTGATGGCCATTCTGGCCTGGCCTCCTGAGACAGCATCACGTGCCTCCCCTGGGTCCCAGGAGCACTTGATGGAGAGCCCCAAGGCACACGCATCCTCAGGAGTTTTGCTGTGGAAGGAAGACTGCGCAAGGCAAATCTCCCTAGCTCCAGAGATGGCTCAGGGGACGGACAGCTCTGAGCTGGCCTGGCTGCTGGTCTGCGCTCAGGCGCGCGCTGGCACGAGGCAGACAGCCCCAGTGCCAGAGGGCACAGGCAGGGGAGCTGCTGCTTTCCATTTCCCCAGGGGTTTGCAAAAAAAAAAAAAGGAAAAGCGGTCCCACAAAAAAAGTGCAGGTCTGCCCCGGGGGCCTGGGGGACCCTGGTCGTGCCATGGGGCAGGTTTTACGCCAACAAGGACAAATCCAACCCTTACAACTTGAACAAATGAAGGAAAATGGATAAAAATAATTTTAATTAAAAATTAGGCTCTTTTTGAATTCTGGAAAGAAGCCCTATAAAGCAAGAGGGCGTGAGGACAGGAAGGACCAGGAGGTCTTTTTTGTTTTGTTTTTATTTTTTTTTTTCCCCAGGAATTGACAATTCCTGTGAGTCTTGCCAATCCAGGACCCGGGAAAGAGGAAGGGGTTGAAGGGGCGGGGCTTAATCTGTCTCCTGCAGGCTTCCTGCCAAGGGGCCCACCCAAACCAGCCCCATCGCCCCAGACCACGCCCAGGCCTCTGGCTTACAGCGCAAAGAGCGGCGAGAGGCCTCAATTCCCACCGCCTGGCTGCCCCAGAGCCCGCTCCCCGCCCTAGCGCCATTTGCACTCCTGTGGGCGAGGGGAGGGGGGGGGGGGTCAGTGTCCTCCAAGTAATTTCTCTGCGAACACAAGATGGCAGCCTTAAATAAATGCAACCCTGCGCAGCTTTTAATCTTACACATCATTAAATTCCTAATTTACACATTATGTTTTCGTGGGCCAACCCATAACTCATTAGTGTTGAACTCACGAGGTATAAAGACCAACGCACGACGAGCGCCCGGGCGCCGTCACCTGCCTGGGTTAACAGTTCTCGCTACCCGAGCAGGCCGGAAGGCGCCAGACGGGCGCGGGGGTGCAGCGGGGCCAAGACCTGGGCGCGCGGGAGGCCAACGGGCCGCGCCCCCCCCGTGCCGCACGCCGGTCCCGGGCACTGCCGCCGGCAAAGCGCCGGGGCGGGCTCCCGGTCCCTCTGGGGTCTTGCAGGCGCATGCACACACACACACACCCCCCACACACACTCACACCCGGGTGGCCGCGCGGGGCTCCGAGCCGCGCAGGCCTCCTTGGCAGGCATCTTCCTGTGGGAGGATTTCAAACGAGCCGTGAAAGCCAGAAACTACACGGGTAACAAACTCCGGAATCCCCGGCCGCCCCGGGCCCGGCCCCCTCCGATCCGCCTGCGCCCAGGAGCCCACCGAAGGGCAAGGTCCCCACGCCGACGGCACAGCGAGGTCCGAGCGCGCAGGACTCCCCCCGGAGTCCCGTCTCCCTCCGGACCCGGGGGCCTGCGGCCGAGGGCGGTGCAGCCCGAATCGGCCTCGCCGAGCAGTGGTGACCCAGGGCGACCCGAAGCGTACTAGCTTTCAGGTCCGCCCAGGCCGGGCTTGGTGTCGAGGGGCCCGTAGGCCGCCTGGCACCAGAGGCTGACCGCCACGTCCCTAATGATGCGCTCCGGGGAACGGGGGGGACGGGGTCGCCTGGGCGCAGCTGACAGCCTCCGGCCCCGGCGTACCCTAAAAAAAGAAAGGAGAGAGAGAGGAAGGGTGCTGTCTGAATGGGCCCGGGGGCTAAAGGAAGCGATCGTGTCAGCAGGAGGAAGGCCCCAGGCGGGAGCGCCGAGGACAAGTGTCCAGGCGACGAAGGCTGGGGCTGGCCTCGCCTTGCGCCGAGCCGGCCAAGCCCTCGAAGTGCTCGGCGTCTTCGCAGCCAAAAGCCAGCTCGGCGCCGCGGGCGGAGTGGGAGGGAGGAGGCCGCGCGAGCGCCCCGCCCTCGCCGCCCGCGGTCACAGGGGCAATTACACTCCTCGCTGCAGACGGTTACCAGCTAGCCCGCGTAGCCCTCTCCCGGCTCCCCTCTCCTCCCCTCCCCTCCCCTCCCCTCCGGCGCGCAACTGCAGGCTCCATCTTAGCCGGCGCGCCTAGGGAGCGCGGCTCCGGCCGGCCGCCTCTGGGGATCTCCTGGGGCTCCTCGCGCGCCGCGCGCCCGCCGCACCCTGCGGCGCGTCCCACGAGCACTCCAGCCTTGGAAGCGACTTTCCCGTTCGCGATCGGGACCCTTCCTGCGAAGACCCCGGCGGCTGCGCTTCGCCTGCAGCAATCCTGCCCCCCCCGCCCCGTCCCATAGCGCAGCCACCCTAGCGCCCCAAATCCCAGGCGCGAGTGTTTTCCGGGTTCCTCCAGCGTCCTGCCGGCGTGCTTTCCTATTCCCAGCTCTGTCCCCGGACCTCTAGCCCGCCACCTCCGAGGTCCTGGCGCTGCCAGCGGTCTGCTACAAGCACAAAGTCCTCCTCCCGCCCCCACTGCCTTAGACTATTCCAGAGGCGTCATTGAAGCCGCGAATGGCAAGTCAGGCTTTGGATTAAGGGCTTCGTTTCCAGCTAGCTGCGTGCCTTAAGACAAGCTTCCTAACCTCAGTTTCCTTATCTGTAAAATGGGGATGATGATGTCCACGTGCGTGGCTTCGATGTTTCAAGAAGCGAGGCGACTTTTTTTCTGGCCACGGGGAAGTCCGTAAACTCTTGGGACACCTCTCACCAAGCACGGCGAACCCCGGCCACCGGCTAGGCCTGCGGGGGAGAAGAGGCGAGGCGAGGGGCGGAGGACAGAGGGAATCACTCTGCCTTCCGCCTTTGCAAATGAATAGGACTCTGCGGCTTCCGCCATTCCTCCGTCTCTGCAATGCCTAAGGCTTAAACCTGGCGGGGCGGCGGGAAATTTAGCCTGCAGGCAGCACCTCCGAAGGGGCGGGGATGTCTCCTTGGAGAAAGGAAAGAAGGGAATCGGGGAAGAAAATGGAGTGGCCGCTGGGAAAAGGAACCAGGGAGAGGAAAATAGTTCAGGGCCGCTGGCCGACCACTGACCAAAAAAAAAAAAAAAAAAAAAAAATCGGACGCAAGAGAAACCTCCCAGAAATTGGGCCACCGTGGGAGTCGTGCGAGACAGACTTCCCATCTGGGAAGGGCTGCCTACGGGTAATTGGGTTCGCTCGAGTTGCCTCTATAATTAATAAGTGATTTGACTTGGAGATTGGAAATAGTCATTGCAAGAAAGCCGCGGGCGGAGGGGTGTGAGGCCTGCGAGCCTCCCTCTGAAATCCAATGACCGCGGAGGAGGACGGTTTAAGGAACACGACGGATGTGATAATATTGGCATCTAACCTTCCAGTGTTTGAGTAATTCGTTGCTTAGCTACTTTGGATAGGCCATTATTTTGCAAACTGGAAACATTTGCAAGTGGTGATATTTTGCTCCTGCCTGACGCAGGGGCTGCAAACCTACCCCGGCTCTGCTGAACTCTCCGAAATATATATGCATAAATTGTTCCTAATGAGACCATCTGTTTTTTATGGCCCCTCTGGAAGCAGGAGGAACCCTTAGACTGCTCCGTCTTGCAGAAATCTGTGGCCAGGCAGGCCTGCGAAATAAATAGGAGAGATTAGAACGGTGTGCGTTATTGAACAATACAGACTGCGGGTTCCGGGACCGAAAGGCGTGCTAGGGTCCCCAAGGGTGCGGGTCATTCAGGGTCAACTCCAGACTGCTTTGGGCACGCGGTGGCCAGTCAGTAGGTCTCTCAGGAGACGTGGGGTCTGTACAGGGTTTCACGGTGCGCACACACACGTGTATTCCTCCTCTGGAACATCGACAGAGACACGAGGGGCGACACTGCAACCCTGCCGCTTGCTCCCAAGGCCCTGGACGCAACCCCAGGTGTGGGTGGCCCCTGGCGTGGCCCACTAGCCAGGGCTGAGAGCAAGCCTTCCTCCGCGGCACCCCCGGATCCGAGCGCCCCGGGCCTGGCCTGGAGGGTTGAGCTTTCTGCTCTCCGGCGTCTGGCAGGCCCAGAAGCCCGGCCTGAGCCCACACCGAGGGTGGTAGGGCAAACACTTTTCACATGACCGGGTGGCTGTTAATTAGGACAGTGCAAAAGACTCCGCGCCTACCCCTTTTGGCGGGAGGGGTCAGGAATGGGCAGTGGGGGCTGCTTGATAATAGAAGGGCTGCCCTGGGGAGCCTCAGATATCGGTAACCCCCATGATTAATTCATAACTCTCCACTGAGCCTGGCACCGTCTCGGGTCTTTAATCGGTTCTGAATGTCAGCGAGGCTTCCCCGACAGCCTGAGCGCTGCCTTTTGAATGTGTTGAAAGTCGCTGCGCGCACACCAGGAGACAAAGTTGCCATCTGCTCGGGGGACCACGGCAACTGGGCGCTGGGAGGGGCCTTCCTCCCGCGGCTCCGGCTGCCCCAGGCGGGCCTCCTCTTCCCGGCCAGTCCCAAAGCCAACACTGTCCCCTCGCAACATCCCCGCCCCCGCCCCCGCCCCCGCCCCCACTCCGGCGCGTGCGTGGGGAAAACTCCGACTCGCCGCGAAGCAGAGTACTGCGTGCGCCCAGGCGCGCGGGGAGCCAAGCGGTCACCCACCCCCAGGCCTATGCTAATGAGATTAGGAGCCAGGTTGTTTGTGTGCCCGGACGTGGAGGGGGTGGGGTGGGGTGGGGTCGCAGATAAAGTATGGAGACCGGGATGACTTAGGGGAGAGGGAGGCCTCAGGAGAACAAAGCTGCTGGCCGTCGGCCTCCGAAGTGTGGCCGAAGTGACCGCCACTCGCTCCTGCACTGGCGGAAGAAAGGGTGGGGGCCAAGTGGAGGCCCAGAGCGCCTTGTGGGTTCACAGAACGCGCAGAGGGCATAGGGGATGCGAAAGGCTCAACCCGTAGCTCGGCGTTGGACCCTTTGGGCTATTTTTTAAGGAAATGGATGTCAGGAAGAGGGGCTGGGTGCGTCGCCCCCCGGGAGAGGTAGACGGGCTGCCCTGCGCCCCTTCTTCCCCTCCCCCACCCCAGCCTACAGAGGGTGCGCGCGGACCGACCGATCACTCGATACCGAGTGAGGACGTGGAGCCGCACGGGCCCGCAGCAGGCCTGCGGCTCTCGCGACCGCCGGCCTGCGCCCCCGCACTGCCAGGCTGCGCGCGTAGCCTCCCGCGGCCTCGCCTCGCCTCGCCTCCAGACTGTAATTCCACACTCCCGCGAGCGAGCGCTGGGGCTGCGGAATCATTTGAGGCACTTGGAACTGCATCAGATGAGCTCGCCGGGAGGTGAGATCGCGTAGGAAATAGTCGAAACTTTGAGTTGTGCGCCGCCCCGCCCCCTCCACGCATAATTTACCCTCCCCCTTCCCAGCCGCCACCTCCCCCACCCTCTCGATTCTTCAAGGTTTGCAGCCAGTCCTGTCATATGGTTTTGTTTCTGTGCCGCTGCTTTTTTTTTTTTTTTTCAGACACGAAAATTGGACACGTGGAGAATTAGCCCGGCTGGAGAAGCGCTGGGTGCAGGCTCAAACAATGGTTTCCAAAACGAAGCTGGAGCAGCACCTACTCCTCCCCACCCTCCAACAGCGACTGCCTCTGGCTGCGGTGGGCACACCCCTTCAACTGCCCTCCCGTTCCCAGGGCCCAGGAAGGGGCTGGCGTGGGCCGCACGGTCTGGAGCCCCTTAGCCAGGACACAGGCCCTGGGTGAGTGCGGGCTGCTCTTGGAACCTAGAAGTAAAGGCCTTGCTATTGTTTAAAAACCCCAGCCAGGCTCCAGGCTCTTGGCAATTCTTAGTGTTCTGCGAGCCTACCCCACCCCCACCGCCACCGGCTGAGCCATCTCCAGGTGGCTTCGTCTCCTCACACAGCTTCCTTTAGCGAGTGTCTTCTCCAGAGCCCCCACCCCCCTTCACCATAGTCCCGACCCTGGCCCTCCTCAGCCTCCCTAGGACCCCAGACTGCAGGTCCGTAGCATCCCCCCCCCCACCCCCTGCAGCCTGTGCACCTCGCAGGGACACACAGGCCACACACCGCCCGGAAGTTCCTTGAGCTCGGGGAGCTGGCTTCCTTTTACAGGCTCTCCTTCAAGCTGCTGGGGCCCTGGCAACGCCTGCGGCTCCCTGTGCAGTGCTGGGTCTCCCTTCCTGCAAAGGTCAGCCCACCTCCTTCTCTTGCCTGGCCACTGTCCCGTCCAGGCCTGCAAGCCTTCTACACTGCAGCTTGAATATGGAAATGGACCAGGCACCCGTGCAAAGAAGCCAGCCAGGAGCAGGGATCCAGGTGTGGGGCTCCGGGGAGGGCAGCCATGCAGACAAACCCCACAAGCAGTTCAGGGTGTGAGGCTGAGATCCAGGCTTCGGCCAGGACCAGGGAAAAGCTGTTGGCCCTTGGCTTTCACCCCCAGGGGGCTGCCGTGGGGGAAGGCCCGAGCAGGGGTAGGGGGAGATCTCAGCCTGCACGCAGTGAGTGTCCTGTGACTTTCCCAGGAGCCGTGCACCCCAGCCAGGCTGCGCTGCACTCTGAGCTGGATCCAGTAGTCAACTGCAGGCTGAGGCTTGGAATTCAGTGGCCCAAGGAGCGCAGCCAGGGACCCCAGAGAGGCCCTCCTGCCACCCCAACCCGAGAGAGCGGCTGCTGGGGACTGGGAGCAGCAGGGAGAAGGAGGTACAGAAAAAGCAGAGGACCCGCCATTCAAGTGGCTTCCTCTAAAGAGCGCTATACCCCAGTTTTCTGGGAACTGTACCTAAAAAGTCAGGAGAGAGAACTCATTAACTTTTGTTTGTTTCACATTGCCAGCTTCAAGTCAAGCGGAGCCCCCCCCCCCGAAGATTTTGTAAAATATTTAATCTAGCTCAGACAATTTCCTGCAGTCCTTAACCGGACCATCCCACTTACGGAGCTGCTGCCAAGAGCCAGCTGGACAGCAGGCTGGCAAGGAGAGGCCCTAGGAACCCCTCCCCCCACGCCCCACTCAAAGAGCCGCACAGACCTCCTAGAATCCCGAGACACCCAACGCACGGGGACCCTGCAGACCCAACCTGGTAAGGAGACCAGGAAATGGAGTTAGACGCCTTTCACACTGAACTGATTGTTTGTATGACCTTGGCGGCCCTCACCCCCTCTGAGCCTGTAAAATGGGCAGGAGGGCGTCTCCCCTTCCTCTGGCTGCTCTGCGTTTGCCTGCGCAGAGGCCACAGGAGGGGGTGACTCCCTGGGTGTGGCCCAGCGCCCTCCGCTCCCACCCCGTGCACTCTTTTCTTCCCCATAATCCCACTGGAGAACATTGCAAGCCAGAGCGAGGGGGATCCTTGGACTCTGCGGAACCTCACCCCCTTGCAAACGTGAGGCGCACGGGGAGACTGCTTTGCCCAGTTTCCATTCCCGCCTCCAGAATAAGGAGCCTGAAAACATGTGTACTGTAAATAAAGCCTGTCTAAATAAAGCACTCGGGTAAAGGCTGCCGAGAAAACACTCCGCAGCGTTCTGTTCAGTGAGTCAGCTTCCCAGCCCCCGGGGGAACAATGGGGACCTTGCCAAGGCTCCCCTTCCGTCGACCCTTGACAGCCCCTCTACCCGGCTAGGGGGCATGGGGCACCGTCACACTGGGATCATGGCGCCCCACCCTGCCACGAGGGTCTGCGGGGGGGAAGCTCCCGGCGACCCGAGTTGGGGGTCCAGCCCCAGGATTAGCGCCACCAGGAATCCTTCTGCCCGCAGCTGCCGCGGAGAGGTTGAGGGTTAAACAAACACCAGGCAGAAAAGCGAGCCTGCGGGGCTGCGGCCGGCGCGGAGAGGGGAGGGCAGGGGACCCCCGCTACCCAGCCTTCCGACCGAAAAACGGGCCCTGCCCGCTGGAGGCCAGGCTAGGTCTCGGTCTCCTCTCCTCGCTGGCCTGCGAAGTCTCAGGGCGAACCGAATGTGGCAACAGCCAGAGTCACCCGTTGGTGGTGGCCACCGCACGACCTCTGGACTGCCTCGCAGGACTGCACACCCGGGCACGGGCCTTGCGGAGACCTGCGGCTCGGTGCCGACTGGCGCGGTGGCCTCGGCTCTGCTGTGGGCCGGCGATTTCCCCGA
Source organism: Oryctolagus cuniculus (assembly GCF_051225735.1). Classification (NCBI taxonomy): domain Eukaryota; kingdom Metazoa; phylum Chordata; class Mammalia; order Lagomorpha; family Leporidae; genus Oryctolagus; species Oryctolagus cuniculus. The sequence continues at coordinate 25,567,165 of NC_142888.1, forward strand.
GCCCGGTGACCTTGAGGCTCAGGGATCCACCCCGGCCGGCCCGCGGTTTCCGGAGCCGCGCAGCCAGCCCTTCCTCCCGGCCTCTCCGGCCAAGGCCGCCCCCGGCTGCCCAGCCTCATCGCGGGGCGCGGGGGCTTTGTAAAAACACATCGAAGGCCTCGCGCCTGCACACGCGCCCAGCCGGGGCCCGGGCCGGGGCCGGCGCTCCAGCAGCCCGAAATTGTCAAATCGTCGCTGGCCAAGGCTGGGGCTGAGGCTTTGGGAACAGGGTTTGAACCGGAGACGAGGAAAACAAGTGAAACGGGAGGGGCGGGGTGGGGTGACGGCTCATAAATCAGCCAGCCCCACCCGCGGGCCTCAGCGCAGAGGCGTCCCGGCCCCGCGCCGCGGGAGAGAGGAGGGTCACTCGGCCACTCCTGGCCGACCTCTGAGCTCTGCCGGAGCCAGCGCCCCACCCAGGGCTCCAGCCGTGCGAGGACCAGCTCCCGGCCCAGATCGTAAACCACCCGCCCGATTCGGCGGGAAGCCGCCCTTGGCCTCGGCGCGCAGCCGCCCAAGGGGAAGTTTATTTATAGCTTGTAAACGTAAAGGAAACCAGACCGCGCTAGCTCGCCGCGCTCGGCCTCCTTCGCTCCCCACCTGCCCACCAGGAGGGCGCGGCAGGAGGCGCGCGGAGGAGTGGGCGGGGTGGGGGGGTGGCCTGGGTTCCACTCTCCCCTGAGCTCAGCTCCCTGGGGAGAACAGGCTCCTAAAAGGCTGGCAAGCTTTAAATCCCTCTCGGGGCGCCTAGCCAAAGCCGAGAAGGCCGCAGAGGGCGGAGGACAGGGCCCGGGCACCGGCGTTGTTAGGGTGGCCCACTTGGCACGCACAGGCGGGCAGGCCCTGCAGCCCGACGACGCGGGATTCCGCAGCTCCCGCTCCCGGCCGGGGGAAGTCCCGGAGTGCCAGGGAGCCAGGGGAGGGGGCGCTCCGGGAGCTTCTCCTTGGAAGGCGGGATGCTTTCCCGGTTCCTCCTGCGCACGTGTCCTCAGCAGAGCAGGCAAGCGCTGCGCGCCTGGGGCTGCGATCCGCGGGTGACAGCGGCTGAGAGCGCACCCACTCCACCCCCACCGCCACCGTCGCCGCCTCTCCCGGGGAGCTCCAGGCTCTCGGGTGCGCTCGGGGCAGGCCCGAGGAGCCCATAGAAACGGCAAAGTGCCGCGGCGGCGATTAGGAAGAGAAGACATTAAAAAGCCCAGCCCCGCGTAGACAGGCAGCCGAGCAGCAAAAGACGCCTGCGAGACGCCCCCCACCCCCCGCGCCGGCGGCCCCTCCCAGTCCCGGCGGAGCGCACCCACCCCTTGCTTCTGCCAGGGCAGATTCTTGTGTGTGTGTGTGTCTGTCTGTGTGTGTGCGCGCGGGTGCGCGCGCGCGCTCGAGCATCGGGAGGGCAGTTGCGAAACGGGCTCTTGGCTGCAGCGCGGCATAATGGAGGTGGCTGGAACAATGCGCGCTTTGTGCGCGCGGGGAGTTGTTTTCCACCCGCCTCGCCCCCCTGTCTCGGGCCGTATGGCACTTTAATCCCCGCCACGGCTCGGCACAAATGCACTTGTGTCCTGCGGGTCACCGGGGGCCGTGCGGCTGGAGCCGACCCCACCCCCACCCCGGACCCCACCGCCGGCCGCCCCATCTTCCTTCCTGCCTCCCCTCACTACCACAACCACCACCTCAATTCCCGGCGTGGGCCGGTGAGCCGGCTTGGAGGCTTCCGGGCCCGCCGGCCACTTTTATTTTCCGTGAAGACGGCCCCTCCCCCACTTCGCGATCTCTCTCTCTCTCTCTCTCTCTCTCTCTCTCTCTCTCGTGCGCGCGCACACACACACAGACACACAAACACACACACTTCCCCCCCCCATACCGCCCCGGCCAACCGCAGGCCCTACGCTCGCCGCCCTCCCTCGCCTCGCCTCGCCTCGCCTCGCCTCGGCCCGCCCGCCCCCACCCCGCGCTCCGGACTCCTGCGAACAATACTAAATGTCAACAGATTCCGCGCGGCGAGTGTCTGACTCGGCCGAGATAAGGGTGCGCGGTTGGCCCCGCGCTCCGCGCCGCCGCGGGGGGAGCCCACCCTGACCCCGGCTGGAAAGAACCGGCTGCGATGAAACCCGTGCCGGGGATGGGGGGCACGAGGGCAGGGCACCAGTGCCGGCCCCGTGGGGGGGGGGATTCTCGCGGGGAGAGCAGGCCCCGCCCCGCCCCCACTCGGCTCAGCTCGGTGCTAACGGGGAGCCGCCAGGCACGGTGGAAGCGGCGGGGTAGACGCGGTGCTCGGGCCTGTTTTCAAGCCGCGACTCCGGTCCCCAGCTGACGCCGGAAAAAACGCTGATCTGGGTGGGGGAGGACTCGGGCCGTCTGCGACCTCCTGGGAGCGGCACCTGAAAGACGCGGAAACTCATTAAAATATTTTTCGAAGCACGTACACACTCTGGCAGGTCCTCCGCGGCCGTCCGCAACCCACCACCCAACCGAGTTCAAATTCGCAAATTGATTCCCACGCGTTGGTATTAATGGGCTGTTCCTCTTAAATTGTTGCCAACTTTGCTAATGGATTATTATTTAAATGATTTCTTTTTTATAAAGTACGTGTTGTTTTATAGATGCGTATTTACTTAAAGAAATCAACTGCATCTATTAACATATTAAAGAGAGAATAAAGCATCGGGCCGGTGTAATGTACTTACTTTGGGTGCTCGCGAAGATAGGAAAATCTTATTTGTTTAATAATAAGTCACTCATGAATATGCAAATGACATCGGCGCAGTACCTCACTTCTGTCACTATTAATGAGTTGCAAATTAATGTGACAACAAAAGGAAAATCTATTTAGTGGAGGAACTCGGGTGCCTACCTGGGGAGATCACCAGCAGGCCTGGAAGTTGGGGCTCCAGGAAGGAGAGGACTGGGGAGGGCTCACCTTCTCGCCCCGCCTTTTCCCACAGCCTTTACTATTGTTTGGCTTCCAAGGACCTGCTTTGTCAGGAGCCCCTTCAAATTCCTGCTTGAGGCCAGAGGAAGACCGGCTGCTCCGGGGTAATTAGGGCCAAGTGTGATTAATGGAAATCAGTCCACGGTTTGAAGCAAAGCAGTTGGCAAAGCAGGTTTTTGGGGGTCTCCTCTGCCCGGCTCAAGATTCCCCTAAGCCTTTTTGGCCTCTGTAGCTTTGGACAGGGTTTAGGGCTGTTAAATAGGCATTAGGCCTCCCGGGCCTGATCACAGGTATTAAGACAGCACCCTGCGCACTTGCGTTTTACGACGCGGCTTTGCTGATGGAAGATTTAAGAGCAGGTCGGCTCGTTTTCCTGCCGACCTGCTTCCCAGAGATTCCACACTGAAGTCTTCCCTTCGGACCTTCGAACCTTCCTGCTTTTTGGGCCTACGCATCAGAGCCTGGTTTCATTTCATCCGTGGGTGCTGATCCGTGTTTCTAATGCAGTGTCATTTGGAAACATCATTGAGAAAAAAACAAACGTTGAGCTGCCCAGATCTGTGGACTGACAGCTCGGGAGCTTGGGTAGTATTTCTCGAAGCTGTCTGTTTAGCGAGGGAGCCTTTCGGAGGGCTATTCTATAGTTAACGGGTATTTTATAGCTAACCTGGCTAATGGCTACATGGTTTAATACACATGTAAAAATTCATCAGGCTGCACGGTAGAGGCTTGTGGACTTTACCATGTCTAAGTGAACGCTTATTTTGGTTATGTCTTCCCGTGGAAAGCTACCCCAAAGCTTCGTGCTGTGAAACAGCAGTGATGATTTAGTTGGCTCGGGAATCTGCAATCTGGGGCCAACACTGTGTCTCAGCGGGTAAAGCCAGTGCTTGTGCCCCTGGCATCCTGCATCGGAGCGCTGGTCCAAGTCCATGCTGCTCCGATTCCAATCCAGCTCCCTGCCAATGCTCCTGGGAAAGCAGCGGAGGATGGCCCAAATACCGGGGTCCCTGCCACCCACTGGGAGACCCAGATGAACTTCTGGGCTCCTGGCTTCAGCCTGAACCAGCTCAGCATTTGGGGAATGAACCAGCTGATGGAAGCTCTGAGTGTGTGTGTGTGTGTGAGTGAGTGTGAGTGTGTGTCCCTCTTTCTCTTTCACTCTGCATTTCCAACAAATAAATACATCTTTTTACAAAATGACTATACTCTGAGTGGGGCTTGGTGGAGACAATGTCCCTTATTCAGCTCAGCTAGGGCTCGGCTTTCCAGATCACACACCCGTGCCGTGCCTGGCAAGTTGGAGCTGGCTGTGTTTCTACTCCATGTGGGCCTCTCCACGGGGTGGCTTGGGCTTCCTCACAGCGTGGTGGCTGCATGCCAAATGCCAGCATCTCAAGAGAGGAAACGGAAGCGGCCGGTTCCTGAAGGCCTGAGCCTCCAAGAAGATGTGGGACAATCTCCTCGCTCAGCTTCCACATTCCCCAAAGCCTGTTTTGGCCTCTGCTGCTTTGGACAGGGCTTAGGACTGTAAATATTGAGTGAGGCCTCATAGGCCTGACTACAGGTATTAAGTCCACTCCCTGTGCCATAGTCCATTGGTCCAAACTGTTGGTTCAGAGTCAAGGAGGCAACACAGGCTACTCCACCCCACTTGTCAAAGGTGCCAGAGACTTGAGGGGGGTGCTATTGTTTTGAAACTGCTACATACATTTTATCTTGAGGTTGATTGATTGATTGATTTGAAAGGAAAGGCAGAGTGACAGAGAGAGAGAGAGAGAGAGAGAGAGAGGTCTTCCATCCACTGGTTCACTCCCCAGATGGCCTAAGCAGCCGGGGCTGAGCCGGGCTGAGCCAGGCTGAAGCCAGGAGCCAGGTGCTTCATCCGGGTCTCCCACGTGGGTGGCAGAGGTCCAAGCACTTGGGCCATCTTCTGCTGCCTTCACAACTCCCCTAGCATGGAGCTATGTATACCGTTTTAAAAGCAAACAGAACATGTGACTTCATGTCTCGCCTCCTGTCTCTCACCCACTTTGACTTCCTGCCATATCTCTGTCCTCGCAACCATCAATGGGAGTGAGTCGCTATCTCAGTAAGTTGCAGTGAGTGTATATAGATAAGATCATCTACATTTGGATTTGAAGTTACTATTAATTTATTAAAGTTTCAGATTGTAAAATCTAGATTTGACACATCTAACTTTTGTTTATTAACATTGTCTTTTTAAAATGTTTCCTTATTCATTTGAGATCAATGGGGTTTGTTTGTTTGGTTTTGGTTTTTGAAGATTTATTTATTTGAAAGTCAGAATTACACAGAGAGAGAAGGAGAAGCAGAGAGGGAGAGACGTCTTCCATCCTCTGGTTCACTCCCCAACTGGCCGCAGTCCTGGAGCTGAGCTGATCCAAAGCCAGGAGCCAGGAGCTTCCTCCCTGTCTCCCATGTGGATGCGGGAGCCCAAGGACTTGGGCCATCTTCTACTGCTTTCCCAGGCCATAGCAGAGAGCTGGATTGGAAGAGGAGCAGTCGGGACTAGAACCCGGCGCCCATATGAGATGTCAGTGCTTCAGGCCAGGGCGTTAACCTGCTGCACCATAGCGCCAGCCCCGAGATCAATGTTTGATATGCAACTGCTGGCTTACTCCTCAAATGCCTGCCACCGGCAGGGCTCAGCCAGCTCGAAGCCAAGGGCTGGGAACTCCACCCAGGTCTCCCACACGGGTGACAGAGATCCAACTACTCGAACATCACCTGCTGCTTCCCAGGGTGCACATTAGCAGGGAGCTGGAGTGGGGAGTAGAGCTGGGGCTGTCATCCAGGCACTGCAGTGTGGGATGCAGGTGTCTGAAGTACTAGTCCAAACACCTGCCGCAACTCTGTCATTGTGATCTAAAATTCAGGGGCGGGAGGGGAGCTGAGGGCTCAGTCAAGGCAGATCAGAGTGACTAAATCTGCAAATTGAGCTGAGTTTTCCTAAACATTACATATATATTATATATTATCTATGAAATCCACTTTATTTTCTTTTTAAACACTCAGATGGCTGAATTGACATATTTATGACCCTAGTAAGCAAAACCTTAGCAGGGACTTAAAGTTTTGTAAATCCAATAATTAAATTTGTAAATATATTGAATATCCAGTTGCATTAAACTTTGCAACTCGGCTTTCCATGCCAAATTTTAATTCCTTTGACCTTAAAATTGCCAGCCTAAAGTCTATTACACAATTCTAAATAGGGCCAATCTATCAGATTCCCTAGTACCCTCAAGTTTTCATAAACACTAGAAATTAAATCACATACGTGGATTGTTCCGCAAATACCACGACGACGGCGCGTTTGATTCATTTCATCTTCTCCATATTCAATTCTGAACCTTCCCAAGGTTAAAAGGACACCCTCTGAAGAACGTGTTTTGCCATCTAAAGGGAGTTGAGGTTACTTGATGTAAGGAAAAATTTAAGGCTTTGGAATAAGCAAAAGAGATTACTGACAATTTTTTCAATGGAATGTTGGGGCGGGGTGGGGGGTAGATTGTCTGAACCTACAGGGACATGAGCCTTTATCTTCACCTAAGCTATTTTACACCTCTGGACGTGTAGATAGCTAACAGCAGTGTGCATACTTCTTGCCTCTAGACAATCAAACCCCTCCCATCTGGGGACAGATCACTCTCCCCTCCACCCCAAAAGCCACTCTTGCTTGCATTTGCAAGTGTCTTTCAATATTCCCGATCTATCAATCCATCTGTTCTTGTGATTCGCCCTCATTTAATGACTGGCTTAAATCAAATCATTGATGTGTGCTCATCTGATATTTGTGTGAGAGTGAGGAGTGCACCTTCTTTTGAAACTGAGCCTTTAACGTTGGCCAACAGGTCGCCACCCCCTAGAGAGGATATTCGTGGCCAGCTAGAAATTGGAAGCCAGGATGCAGGATATGAGGCCTGCAACTCTCCAGGGAGAACTTGGATCTCCCTCAGACAGATCAACAGAGCCTTTTTATCCTATTTATAATTGCTATGACAACTGGAGATTCAAGGCCATACCCTTCGGGCAGAATTTGTCCCTCAACCTCGGGTTCCCAGTTCAAGGTAAATCCTTACCTCATTCAGTTGAACCTCTTGGCTCTCCCGGCTCTGTCATCAGATGGGAAGAAAGGAAAATACACAGGTCCCACCCATGCGGCCACAGTTCTGGACTGGATGCAATTAACCCATTTACTACCTGCGATGGTTTTTAAATATGTCCACAAATTCTAAGATACGCCTCCCTTCAAAAGGTGGAGCCTAATTTTCCTCCCCTGAGCTGTGGGCTGGACTTGGTGACTCATTCCTAATGACAGAAGTGATGGTATGTGACACTCGTTATTAGGAAGCTAAAGGCGTTGTCGCTTCCTCCTTGCTATCTGGAGGGAGCCAGCTGCCTGGGGAACCGTCTCGCAGCCCCACCGAATGAGCCATGTGCCACCACAGAATCGAGGACTCCCGCCAACAGCCAGGCGACGGCGCCATCTCCGGGGTAGTCTTCCGGCCCCGAGGGAGCCCGCCAGTGACTGCAGCTCCAGCCAGCCTCTTGGTGACAACCTCCTGGAAGACCCCGCGCGAGGCTCCCGAATCCCTGACCCGCAGGAGCTTGGAGAATAAATCTTTCCTCTTTCCAGCCACTGACTTGTGGGCTGATTAATTAGGCAACGATAGATAACTAATAAATGAGTCGATCCGTGCTTGCACAGAGCTCTAAGCCATTGTAATAAAATTAACCAGACTTCGGTTCGGCTTAGGGGATGGATGTCCTTCTTCCAGCTTCCAGAACCGTGTTCCAGAAGCCACGAGGAATATCCTAACTCACATTCCTGGGAAAGAGAAGAGTGAACATGTATAAGAAAATCAAGTTTCCAGCAATGGCAGTGATGGCAAACTAGCTGAAGCAGTAAACAGTTTTAAATAGTTCTTTTAATCACTTTACAGCAAAAAGTCAGATCTTCGGAAGAATTCATTAGCATTTGAACTTACAGAGAGGAACCATTCCTGAGGGCCGAGTGAAAACGAAACAAAACACACACTCATCCCCTGCCAGAAGCCACCAGAAATGTCAAGAACGAAACCAGGCTGATTAAGTCCGGGAGGAGTGAATCTCCTACAGGTATGCCCCAAAGTGCTGCTCAGAGATACATTCGCTTCCTTTCTATCTGCCCTGGTGTTTTTCAACAACCGAAATGCTAGAACATTTGGAGTGTGACCTAAATGACTCAGGTTGCTTCCTGTCCCAAGAGCAGGGACACCGCAGTGTAGCTCAGACTCCCCTCCACGCCGCCGAGACAAAGTAGATCAAACTTTATGCAAATGATCTCAGGTCCCACTGCTTTCTGTGAGCTTAGAGGGGAAGAGGGAAACAGAGCGTGTGTGTGTGTGTGCGCGCGTGCATGTGTGTGCGCGTGCGTGCACGTGGTGTGTGTCTCCCATTCTTCCACAAAGGACTTCAGGCCATTTATAACAACAATACAATGAACTGATCGAAAAATGTAAGCGGTAAAAACCCGCTTAGAATCAGGGCGATTGTGACTAAGTAGAAGGATGAGACGACTTGGAGGCCACAAGAGGAACACATTTTCTCTAGCAATTTGTCAGCATTCGCTATGCGTTCAGCTGAACAATGTGAAGCAGCCACTAGACACCAGAAAGCAATGATGCAAACACAGGAAAGAGGTGGGCATTTGGTGTGGTGGGTGAGCCCCGTTTGGGGACACTCGCATCTCATATTGGAATACCGGGATCTGAGTCCCGGCTCCACTCCCAATTCTTCCAATTTCTTGCTGATGGGCACCCTGGGAGGCAGTGGATGACGGCCCAAGTGTTTGGGTCCCTGCCACCCACATGGGAGACCCCCAGAGGGAGTTGTGGGCTTCTGGCTTCTGTGCAGCCTGGACCCGGCTGTTGCAGACCTTTGGGAAGTGAAGCAGCGGACAACAGCTCTCTCGCACTGCGCATGTGCGTGCGTGTCTGCCTTTGAAATCAACTCAACTAGAAAGAAGTAAGGCACAACTCACAGGGAAAGATGCTCACAATCTAGTCGACAATCTAGTCGACAAAAACGGACTAAATGGTAGAAGTGGCCAACTACGTGTTGCAGTTATTGCAACAAACATCTCGGTAGGGTGCGGGCAGTGTGGCCCAGTGGGTTAAGCTGTGGCTCGGACGCCCACATTCCGTATTGGAGTGCCGGGCATAGAGTCGCACCTCCGCCTCTGTTTCCAGCTTCCTACTAATGAGCCTTGGAAAGCAGCAGCAGGTGGTCCAAGGACTTGGCTCCCTACCACCTACATGGGGGGGACCTGGCTGGAGTGTCAGGCGCTTGGCTCCAACCTGCCCCGTCCTGGTCGTGGGGTATGAACCAGCAGATGAAAAATCTCTCTCTCTCTCTCTCTGTTCATCTCTGTTCTCTACCTTTCAAAGAAAACAATAAATAAATAAATATTTCTATTATAAAACGTATTTGGATAAACAAATTTTAAAATTTCTTTTTTATAAAAGGAGAATTGTCCATCTACAACTACCTATAACAAAACAGAGGGATTCCCCAACATACTATTGAGTGGGAGAAGGCAATCATAAAAAGATGCAAACTACAGGATTCCATGTAGGCACCATTTAAAATCAGGCCAAAGCAACCACCACTCTGAGAAGTCCCCAGGGTGATTCTCCCCGGGGCGGGGGAGGAGTGTAGTGATGGCAGGTGGCCAAAGGCCACCTCTGGGAGACAGGGAGTGTTCTGTTCCTTAGTCTGGGTGCTGCTTAGGTGCCAAGACAGCAGTTTTGGGGCTCCCTTGAGCATACGCTTGTGAAATTTGTACTTTTGTGCGTATATGTGTGTGTATGTGTGTGCAGCACTTCCATAAAATGTGCAAAAAATCCCACAAATCCACAGATTCCACCCTTCAGCTGAGCCAAGGAGGAAGGAGTGGTCAGGGTGGAGAGCCTCTGAAAGGCTTCCTGGAGGAGGTGACACAGGCCCGGCCTGGACAGGTAATGTACTCCTTAGCCTTGGGGATCGACAAAGGCAGGTGTTCAGAGAACAAGGACACGTAGAAGCACAACCAGAAGCCGCTTGAGCCCTGGGGAGCTATAAGGAAAGAGCCAGAAGCTAACAACGTTGGGCGCCCTTGCTCGCCAGCGCCCACTTGGGAGCTGGAACTGGAGAGCGTGGGATTGCATGCATGTTCTTGAAAACCCCCTTGGGAAGCCGAGCGGAGGGTGAGTGGAGAGGGGCAGGACTGAAGGCTGCGAGAACCTTCCAATGTGTAGTCCAGGCCCAGGGGCACAGAGGCCTGGCTAGCTGGGCTCCGGGGAGGCAGAGGAGCAGAGACTGTTAAGAGGCAGGACGAGGAGCTATGCAAGAAGAATGAGGAAGAAGCTCACAGAGCAAGGAGGCAAGGGAAAAGAGGGGCATCATTAAAGCTTCCGGTTCCGAATATAAAAATACAGTCTGTTGAGCTACCGCTAAAGGGAGCTGAATTTTTAAGGACAGAACCAGTCAGCCAAGGGCCGGCGCTGTGGCACAGAGGGTTACAGCCCTGGCCTGCAGTGCCGGCATCCCATATGGAAACTGGTTTGAGTCCCGGCTGCTCCACTTCCCATCTAGCTCTCTGCTAGTGGCCTGGAAAAGCAGTGGAAGATGGCCAGCGCCGCGGCTCACTAGGCTAATCCTCTGCCTGCGGCGCCGGCACCCCGGGTTCTAGTCCCTGTTGGGGTGCCGGATTCTGTCCCGGTTGCTCCTCTTCCAGTCCAGCTTTCTGCTGTGGCCCAGGAAAGCAGTGGAGGATGGCCCAAGTGCTTGGGCCCTGCACCTGCATGGGAGACCAGGAGAAGCACCTGGTTCCTGGCTTCAGATCAGTGCAGCCATTTGGGGGGTGAACCAACGGAAGGAAGACCTTTCTCTCTGTCTCTCTCTCTTTGACTGTCTAACTCTGACTGTTAAGGAAGGAAGGAAGGAAGGAAGGAAGGAAGGAAGGAAGGAAGGAAAAAAAAAAAAAAAAGCAGTGGAAGGTAGCCCAAGCGCTTGGGCCCCAGCACCTTCGTGGGAGACCTGGAAGAAGCTCCTGGTTCCTGGCTTCGGATCAGCTCAGCTCCAGCCATTACAGCCATTTGGGGAGTGAACCAGTGGCTAGAAGACCTCTTTCTCTCTACCTCTCCTTGTAGCTCTTTTTTTCTTTTTCTTTTTCTTTTTCTTTTTCTTTTTTTCCTGGATTTAAGGTTTTTTTTTTAAAGATTTATTTTATTTGTTTGAAAGACAAAGTTACAGAGAGGAGAGACAGAGAGAGAGGTCTTCCATCCAATGGTTCATTCCCCAGATGGCCGCAATGGCTGGCGCTGTACTGATCCGAAGCCAGGAGCCAGGAGCTTCTTCTGGGTCTCCCAAGTGGGTACAGGGGCCCAAGGACTTGGGGCATCTTCCACTGCTTTCCCAGGCCACAGCAGAGGGCTGGATGGGAAGTGGAACAGCTGGGACTCGAACCGGTGCCCATATGGGATGCCGGCACTGCAGGCGGCAGCCTTATCTGCTACACCACAGCGCCGGGCCCTCCTTTTCTTTTCATTAAATTTGAACTGTGGTTTAGACTTCCTGTGGCCGCACAAACAGGCAAGAGTTCCAATGGTGTTAGCCCCTTGGTCACCAGCCAGCCTCACAGGTATTTTCACATCATATTACACTGGATGCAGATATCTCAATACATTGATTCCGTTTATCACTAATCCAAAATTATGGCATTTGGTAGAGCTACTGCTAGATCTTATTATTTAATTGGTAATTAAAGAGGCTTTGCTCATCCATTAGCGACGTGGTTATCTGTGCTTTGTAACAAATTGCACCAACGCTTAGTAGCTGAAAAGAGCAACAATCATTTCTTTTGTACTTAAACCTACAGTTTAGGCAAGGCTTGGCCAGATGTCTCCTCTCTGTTCCAGTCAATGTCAGGGACCTCAGATGGGGCTTCCTTGGGCATATGTGGGTCTCTGTTCTTCTAGGCCATCTCCTGCTTCCCCCGTGCTGTCTCCACGAAGCCGGGCTTCCTCTGACTTCACTTAAAAAAAAAAGTTTTTTGTTTTTTGGTTTTTTTTTTTTTTTTTTTAGAGAGAGAGAGCATCCTCCCACCCTCTGGTTCACTCCCCAAATGCCTTCAACAGCTGCAACAGGGGGACCACAGCTGAGAAGAGAGAGCTCCATCCAGGTCTCCCATGTGGGCTGTGAGCACCTTAACTGGCATCTTGAGTGCTGAGGCGAAACGCCTGCCCTTGACTTAGCTTTGGAAGTGCGGTGGCTGCCATGTTCTGTCGGTCAAGCAGACATCTGGGAGGACTGCCTAGATACAAGGGAGGGGACACAGACTTCGTCTCTCAGTGGGGGAAGTGACAAAGGACTTACAGGCACAAAGACGATAGCACAAGCGTGTGGGCTTTCAGGATCCTGAAGATTGCATTTCTTTTTTTTTTTGACAGGCAGAGTGGACAGTGAGAGAGAGAGACAGAGAGAGAAAGGTCTTCCTTTGCCGTTGGTTCACCCTCCAATGCAGCCGGCGCACCGCGCTGATCCGATGGCAGGAGCCAGGATCCAGGTGCTTTTCCTGGTCTCCCATGGGGTGCAGGGCCCAAGCACCTGGGCCATCCTCCACTGCACTCCCTGGCCATAGCAGAGAGCTGGCCTGGAAGAGGGGCAACCGGGACAGAATCCGGCGCCCCAACCGGGACTAGAACCCGGTGTGCCGGCGCCGCAAGGTGGAGGATTAGCCTATTGAGCCACAGCGCCGGCCCTGAAGATTGCATTTCAATGTACAGGTTAAGTACCCCTTATCCAAACTGCTTGGGACGCGTAGTGTTTTGGATTTCAGATTTTAGAATATTCACATTTACGTCACAAGATATCCTGGGGCGAGAAACCCAAATCTAAATATGAAATCCATTGATGCCTCATATAGACCTTATACACATAGCCTGAAGGTAATTTTTTCTAAGATTTATTTATTTGTTTGGGAGACTGAGTTACAGAGGGAGGGAGGGAGGGAGGGAGAGAGGGAGGGAGAGAGAGAGAGAATCTTCTACCCGCTGATTCACTCCCCAAATGGCCGCGATGGCTGGAGCTGAGCCGACCCAAAGCCAGGAGCCAGGAGCTTCTTCCAGGTCTCCCATGTGGGTGTATCTTCCACTGCTTTTCCAGGCCATCAGCAGGGAGCTGGGTCAGAAGTGGAGCAGCCCGGACACTAACTGGCGTCCATATGGGATGCTGGCGCTGCAGGCAGATGCTTAGCCTACTACGCCACGGTTCCGGTTCCCGGTATTTTTTTTTTTTAAATTTTGACATTTATTTATTTGAGAGGCAGGGGAAGAGAGACAACAAGTTCCCATCCTCTGGCTCACTCCCCAAGTGTCAGAGACAGCAAAGTGGAGAGTCTGAGCCTAGAGTAGGAAACACAAGGCGTCACCACTGCCTCCCAGGGTCTACAGGAGCAGGAAGCTGGAGTCGGGAGCCAGAGCCAGGTATTGAACTCAGGTATTCTGACACAGGATGCAGGCGTATTTTTAAAAAATATTTATTTATTTGGAAAACAGAATGAGAGAGAGAGAGAGTGAGAGCAAGAGAGAGAGACAGAGAGAGAGAGAGTGCACTTTCATCTGCTGATTCACTCCCCCAAATGGCTGTAATGGCTGGCTGACTATAACAGCTGGGGCTGGGCCAGGGTCCCATGCAGGTAGCAGGAACTCAAGCATTTGGGCCACCGTCCACTGCCTTCCCAGGCGCATTGGCAAGGAGCTGGATCGGAAGCAGAGCAGCCAAGACTGGAACCAGCTCTCTTATGTGGGTTGTTAGATTTGTGAGTGGCAGCTTAACCCACTGTGCCCCAACTCCAGCCCCAGTGCACCTGTGTTCTCATTCCTACGTGTCACAGGAGGCCAGGCATGGACCTTTCCACTTATGGTATCACATTGGTGCTCAAAACATTGTGACTTTTGGAGCATTTCAGATTTGGGGTTTTGGAATTAAGGGTGTTCCACCCATGAGTGGTTTCCTCTGTAATCCTATTATTTTAGTCCATGCACTTCAAAACATTATTCTGAGAAGGGCTCGTAAGCTTTATCAGACCAGCAAGGAGGTCTGGTGCAGAACCTGTTCTCCAAAATGTCTCCCTGATTCCCCCTTCTGCCTGCTCCCAGCAGCCTCAGCGGCGGCCCAGGTTCCCACCCCGTCCTGCTGGGCCATTCTATAGCCTTGTATTGGCCTCTGTCGCTGGGCCCTTCATCTCAAATCCTTCCTCCTAAGTCTCTTTGCTTTTGTGAAGAATGGTTTATTTATATACTTATTTACTTACTTATTCATTTGAAAGGCAGAGTGACAGAGAGACAGAAAGAGAATCTTCTATCTGCTGGTTCACTCTCCAAATGGCCGCAATGGTCTGGGCCAGGCCAGGTCAAACCCAGGAGCCAGGAGCTTCTTCTGGGTCTCCCACGTGAGTGGCAGGGGCCCAAACACTTGGGCCATCCTCCACTGCTTTCCCAGGTGCATTAGCGGGGAGCTGGATCGGATGTAGAGTAGCCGGGACTTGAATCAGTGCTTACATGAGATGCTGGTGTCGCAGGCAGAAGCTGAACTGCAGCGCTACCATGCCGGCCCTGTGTTTTCTTAAGCCAAGATTTATTCATTCATCTACTCATTCAGTGAATGAAACATCGTATGAGGCCAAATGCAAAATGACCCCATGCTTTTCCTGATGAGATCTGCATGCCCCTTCTGTGGCTGCCTTGAACTTCCAGACACAGAGCAGGGCTGCAGGACAGAGGGCTGCAGAACCCACAGCCGCTGGCCGGCCTTGGGTCCTCCCTGGTCTTGGGCCCCTCCATAGAGCAGCTCCCAACACTTAGCTCTCCCTAGTCCTAATGATCCAAGACAGAGCGAGAGACAGAGGCAGCCGATATCCCTGGTGCCCTTGACCTACTCTCCAAGTCACAGCCTCATGCCCCCTTGGTCCTATTCACCAGAAGTGAGTCGCGAAGTCCAGTGCACAGTGGAGGGGAAGAGAATTTGGGGCCCCCTCTTGAAGGGAGGAGCATTAAACAGGAAGATGCCCATAGCCCACATCAGCGCGTCTGCGTTCAACCTGCAGCTCTGACGCCCGACTCCAGCTTTCGGCTGCTGTGGCTCCTGAATGCAGTAGGTGATGGCTCCAAAGGTCAGGTTTCTGCTACTCACGTGGGAGACCTGGATGGAGTTCCTTGCTCTTGGATCTGGTCCCCACCCGGCCACCGTTATGGGCATTTGGAGAGGGAACCAGGGAGAGAGAGAGGTTCCAACTGTTGAAAGTGGAGTAGCCAGGACTCGAACCAATGCTCCAATGTGGGACACGGGCATCCCAAGCAGAGGCTTAACCTGCTGCACCACAATGCTTGCCCCTTTCCGTGAACTTTCTGAAGCTCCCTTGTATGAATGAACTTTTAATGTTTTTGCTCCAAAATAAACTTACCTTTTAATTGCGTTTTCCCACGAAGCCTTTGCAGTATCCTCAAACAGATGAATTGTATAGTTCGTTTTTCAATCAAGAGGCTTCTGGGAGGTAGCATCTAACCAGACAGAAGTATGTGTGGCGGGGGCTTTCTGTCTAGTTACGTGAGTGAACATTCACTCATTCACAAGAGGGCTGTGAGGGAGAAAGGCGGTTCCTAAGGAGGCGTAGAGGAAGCTGGGGTTGATGTGTGGGAGGGAGTGTTTTCTGCAGTAAGGGCCAGGGTACTCCTCTGTAAGAACCATGGAAAGTTCTAGAACAGGGGTGGGGACCGTCCTGTCCGTGGGCCGTACAAGGCTGGCAAAACCATATGGTCGGGCCCTATCAAGGCAACTGCAGGTGGGACTGGACACTCAGTCAGTCTATTGCCAGGCTGATCTTGAAGTTGATTATGTTGGCCGGACAGGGTGGGGGGTGGGGGGCGATGGTATAAATACCCACACAACGCTTGGCAGAAGCGAGGGTCCCCGCCCCCGCTCTGGAGAGTTTGACAGCAGGAGAGGCTCTGCCTTTGCAAAGAGCTCTCGGCTATGAGGTGGCTGGAGAATGGATCCGAGGAGGGAGGAAGTGTACAGGTGGCGGCAAGGCGACAAAGGCAGAGGCAGTGCGTGGCCAGCGAGTTCGCGCTGGGTCCTTGGGAGAGGATGAGCCCCGCCCCGTCCCGCCCCGTCCGGGTCCGGGGGGCGGGGGGGGGGGTTCCAGCATGGGCAGCTGGAACGGGAGGTGGTCTACTGTTTAGCAGGCTGGGCACCCGGGAGGAGCAGCCTGGAAGGAAGCAGTAACAGGCGTGCCCTGGTGAACAGCTGCAGTCTGGGCGCTGCATGGCGGATTTAGCACTGAGCGCATGAGTCATCCGTCTACACCATTTGAAGCTCTGTCCTGAGCGATCCGCTCGTAGGACCTCACTTAATCCTCCCAGCAACACTGTGAGGGCAGGCATCACTCTGATTCGACTCTCCTTTTAAGGAGGGCATTGATTGGAATCCAAATCTGGGTTCAAATCCCCTTTCCTCTTATTTTTTCCTACTACTCTTTTTTTTTTTTTTTTTTTTTTTTTTGACAGGCAGAGTGGACAGTGAGAGAGAGAGACAGAGAGAAAGGTCTTCCTTTTTGCCGTTGGTTCACCCTCCAATGGCTGCTGCGGCTGGCACGTTACGGCCGGCGCATCACGCTGATCCGAAGCCAGGAGCCAGGTGCTTCTCCTGGTCTCCCATGCGGGTGCAGGGCCCAAGGACTTGGGCCATCCTCCACTGCACTCCCGGGCCACAGCAGAGAGCTGGCCTGGAAGAGGGGCAACCGGGACAGAATCCGGCGCCCTGACCGGGACTAGAACCCGGTGTGCTGCCGGCACCGCAAGGCGGAGGATTAGCCTAGTGAGCCACGGCGCTGGCCCCTACTACTTATTCTTAAGGTGGACTGTTGGGTCAGATAGGATTAGGATCAGTTATGTGGCACAGAAAATCTCCAACAATAGTTGCTTGATTGGCCGGCACCGCGGCTCACTAGGCTAATCCTCCGCCTAGCGGCGCCGGCACACCGGGTTCTAGTCCCGGTCGGGGCACCGGATTCTGTCCCGGTTGCCCCTCTTCCAGGCCAGCTCTCTGCTGTGGCCAGGGAGTGCAGTGGAGGATGGCCCAGGTGCTTGGGCCCTGCACCCCATGGGAGACCAGGAAAAGCACCTGGCTCCTGGCTCCTGCCATCGGATCAGCGCGGTGCGCCGGCCGCAGCGCGCCAGCCGCGGCGGCCATTGGAGGGTGAACCAACTGCAAAAGGAAGACCTTTCTCTCTGTCTCTCTCTCTCTCACTGTCCACTCTGCCTGTCAAAAAAAAAAAAAAAAAATAGTTGCTTGACAACAAAAGGGATGATTTCACCTTCACTGAAAGATGGATAAGGGGCCGGCTGTGGTGCAGCGGGTTAGCGCCCTGGCCTGAAGCACTAGCATCCCATGCTGGTTCTAGTCCCGGCTGCTCCTCTTCTGATCCAGCTCTCTGCTGTGGCCTGGAAAAGCAGTAGAAGATGGCCCAAGTCCTTGGACCCCTGCACCCGCATGGGAGACCCGGAAGAAGCTCCTGGCTCCTGGCTTCGGATCAGTACAGCTCCATCCGTTTCAGCCATCTGGGGAGTGAACCATCGGATGGAAGACCTCTCTCTCTCTCTCTCTCTCTCTCTCTCTCTGCCTCTCCTCTCTCTGTGTAACTCATTCAAGTAAATAAATAAATCTTAAAAAAAAAAAAAGATGGATAAGGAGGGTATGACACTTCAAGTCAGAGACTTGATTTCTATCCATCTTGCTGTTTTGATAAGCTAGGCATGATAGGGCTGCTCACGCTCCAGCCATCATTTTTACACTCCCACTAGCAGGATGGAGGAAAAAGAAGGTCTGACTGTTTCATCTCTCTTTCGACTTGCCCTGAAACCCAATGTCTTTTGGGATCTACTCCACAACTAGAGGGTAAGCTCTAAGAAGTTGGGAACTATTTAGTCGCCCTTAGCTCTGGCTTCTAATGTGTCATCTTACTCAGAGTAAGTGTGGCGTAAATTGTCCTTTTTTAAAATAGAGATTTATTTTATTTATTCTAAGGGCACAGTGGGAGGGGGGAGAGGTATTGATTTCACCTCACTCCTCAAATGGCCGCAACAGCCAGGGTTGGGCCAGGCCAAAGCCAGGAGCCTCCATCTGGGTCTTCCATGTGGGTGACAAGGGCCCAAGCCATCTTCTGCCGCTTTCCCAGGCGCATTAGCAGGGAGCTGGATGGGAAGCAGAGTGGCCAGGACTGGAATCCACGCTTCTTTGGACACCAGCATTCCTGGCAGCAGTTCAACAACACAATGCAGCCCCAGGAAACACTGCTTGAACACGAGCTATTGAACACCCAGCAGTTCTGTGACTTAGACGACACTACTGCCTCTGTCTCTCGCCTCCTGCGTCTGTGTCCAAGGCCCATCTCCCAGGACCGCCTTTAAAAAAGCCACTGTCCCTCCAGGCACAGCTCTTGTGGAGTGTGTCCACTTTGGCTTGAACTGTGTCTCTGCTACTCATTTGCTAAAGTCCTGGACACACACTCCCCCCCCCCCCCCCCCCCGCCCAGGACATCTGAATGTGACCATATTTGGAAAGAGAGTGGTGACAATTCCTCAAGATGAACTCATACTGGGGTAGGGTGGCCCCTAATCCAATATGACAGGTGTCCTTATGAAGACAGTGGCGTACAGGGGCAGCGTCCAGTGAAGTTGAAGGCAGAGCCTAGGACGATGCTTCTAGAAGCCAGGGAACACAGGAGATGCCCAGCCCAGCTCCAGAAGCTGGGGCAAAGGCGCTCACAGCCCCTGAAAGGAACCACACCTGGACCACGCCCTCATCTCAGACGGGCAGGTTCACAATGTATCAGAGACGCGCCACTTTGTTGCACAGCCCAAGGTTACTTACTCATTCATTTCTGTTGCTATTGTTTGAGAGACACAGAAACTCCCTTCGGCTGATTCACTCCCCAAATACCCACAAGGGCCGCGAAGCTGGGAGCTGGGAGGCAGGAATTCAATCTGGGTTTCCCATGTGGGTGGTGAGAGACCCAAGTGCTTGAGTCATCACCACCCCCACCTCCGAAGGTCTGATCAGCAGAAAGCTGGAATGAGGAGTGGAGCTGGGGCTGCAAACCCAGTGCTCGGCTGTGTGCCAGGCCAGGTGCCCGCCCCTTACGCCACAGTGGGCAGCCCTGGCCTTTCTTTACACTTTGTCACCCCTGTGGTGAGCAGCACTCTGGACAAGAGCCGGGGTCTCTGAGTTCCTGAGGAAGAGGCATGGCAGGGCCTCCCAGCTGTGTGTGAATTCCGCAGGGTCCCAAGCTGATCCTAAGCCCTGGAGTTCCACTGTGTTGGGGCAGTCACGTGACTTGACTGTGTATTTCTTTCTTGGAATTAAAAAAAAGTACAAGGGTGGCTTTGTGGCGCAGCAGGTTAAGCGGCCGCTTATGACACCAGGTCCCAGTTGCTCCACTTCTGACCCAGCTCCCTGCTGATGCACCTGGGAAAGCAGTGGAGGATGTGTTTGGGCCCCTGCACCCACTGTGGGAGACCCAGCTGACGCTCCTGGCTCCTGGCTTCAGCCTGGCCCAGCCCTGGCTATTGTGGCCATTTGGGGAGTAAACCAGCAGATGGAAGATCTCTCTCTCTCTCTCTCTCTCTGTGTGTGTCTCTACCTCTCTCTGTAACTCTGTCAAATATATAAATATCTCTTTAAAAAAAAAAGAAAAGAAAAAATTTAAAAACAGTAGACTCAACACCCTCCAGTACAAGAGCAGCGGTGTCTTTCTAGCTGTTTCAAAACCAAGGAATCCAATCCAAGGAGACCTCTGTTCTTATGTATTTATCGGCCGTGACACTGCAGCTTTCCAGAGAAGGCCTGGCGTGCTTGCAGATCGCCTGATTAAAATGAAAGAAAACCGGGAACAGGAAAAACCAGGGCGAGCATGCGGAGGGCCAGGGGCATGTCAGCTGCGGGGGACCAAGGCAGCTTTCTAGCTGCCAGTGAGCTGATGGATAGTGCAGAGGCTTTGCATTGTTTTCTTAAATATTTATTTATTTATTTTGATTTTATTTGAAAGGCAGGGGGTGTAGAGAGACAGAGAGAAAGGGAGAGAGAGATCTTCCATCTGCTGGTTCACTCCCCAAATGCTCACAAGGGCCTGGGCTGGACCAGGCCAAAGCCAGGAGCCTGGAGCTCCACCCAGGTCTCCCATGTGGGTGGCAGGAACCCAAGTCCTGGAGGCATCAGCTGCAGTCTCCCAGGTTGTGCATTTGCAGGCAGCTGGGATCTGAAACAGAGCAGGGAGTCAGACGCGGGCATCCGGGATGCGGGCATCTCAAGTGGTGTCTCAGTCACTGTGCCAAGTGCCACCGCAACACGAGGCTTCCAAGTCAAGAGCCTTGCTGCCTTGGCCGCGGCGGGGGGTGGGGGGTACCAGTTCTGTGCAATCTCTTGTTTCCAGAAAGACGCTGGCTGGTTTAACCAGCAAGCCAGCAAATCGCATGCACGCTTCAGGCCTCCCTGAGGGAATGGTGAGCCCTGGCCATTTGTCTTTGCTGAAGGTGACTGAGGTGGGGGCCCCACGCCGCCGGGAGCCAGGGCTTTGCTTCCTTGAGTCGGGCCTGGTACTAGGGCCAAGGGAACACAAAAAAACCGCTGTGCAGCCTCAAGGCTCCTGCAGTTTCCCGAAGACAATAGGCATTCCTGCAGGTAGGTTGCCAGGTTACCAAGTGGCCGGTGATGGGATTGTCTCCCTCCTTTCACCCGATCATCAAGGAACCCAGGCCAAGTCTGTCCACACCCTTGATGAGGGGACCTTTGTGTACCCACGCCTGAGGTCAACTTGGGCACTCTCCTCAAAGACCTAAGGCAGAAATGGCACGGGCCTGTCTTCCTACCAGTTTCATTTTCAGCATGGGTTTTTTTGGTGGTGGCTTAAATTTTACTTTTTTAAAAAGAATGTATTTTAAAGGCACAGTATCGGAGAGAGAGACACACAGAAAGAAGAGAGGTCTTCTACATTCTGGTTCATTCCCCAGATGGCTGCAACAGCCAGGGCTGGGCCAGGCTGAAGCCAGGAGCCCACAACTCCATCTGGGTCTAGCACACCGCTGGCAGCGACCCGAGCCCTTGGGCCATCGTCTGCTGCCTCCTCAGGTGTGCATTAGCAGGGAGAATTGGAAGAGGAGCCTGAACTCGAACCCGAGCACTCGGATATACGGTGCCGGCGCCTGCGTGCTCTCTTGACTGCTGCACCAAACACCCCCGTGTTTTGTTTGTCTGGGAAACTGAGACACTGAGGAGACTTTCCAGGAAGGCTGGGGGCAGAGGCAGCTTTGAGGGGGAGCCACACTCTGGGCGGAGGTAAGGCTCACGCAGAAGGTTCAGGGTCCAAGCTCAGAGGAAGGGCTGGCGGGAGGCGGGGCAGTGGGAGGCAGTACCAGGCCACCCAGCCAGCTCCGGGCTGATGATGTGCAGCGGGATCGGCTGTCCTCAGACAGAGGAGGACAGGGAAGGGGGCCGGCAAGTGCAAGTGGGGCACTTTCCGGGGGGAGAGGCTATAGTTGAAAGTGGGAGGAGACTGGGCCCTGTGTGTGAACCTGGCGCTCTTCCGGGCTTCAGAGAATCCAGCTTAGAGGGAAACAGCTGGCCCCACCCCCACCCCCACCCGCAACTCCCCTGCAAGACAAGACTAGACCTAAGCAAACCTCCCTCCTGGCCACCCCCTCAGCCTGCCCTTGGGCACACCTTTCCCTTTGCAGATGCTAAGGCCTTAAAGGCTAACTTTAGGTTGGGGACGCCCAAATGTGTCAGAGCTAAGGCCCAGCGAGTAAAAAGAGGGCCGGTGACAGTCTCGCAGCAAAGTCAAGAGAGCAAGGCTGCTGAACAGAGCCGCTGATGGAGGAGGAGCGTTTGGACAGGGCAGGGCCAGGTGAGACTGCAAGGCAGAGGAAGGAAGGAATGTGAAGGAAGGCAGAACTTTCTAGAAGACCAGGGTGACAACTGCAGATCTAGCGAGGGCCTACCGAACCTAAGGCAAGGCCACTTTTGAGTCCAGAGAGTGGGGATGGCAGGTGACTTGTGGGCTTGGTTCTGGGTTGTGGTTGTGTCTTTTTGGTCTGCCTGCTAGGGCCAGGAAACGATGCTGATGAGCCAAGGAAAGGACGGGGAGGGGGCGTCTGCAGGGACAGGACCCAGGACTCAGACATTGACATTCTCACGCCAGCAGGAGAATTTCAGATTCAGCGCTGGTGCGTTGAGGACGCCAGCTCCTTTGTCTGCAGACCGTTCCCGGCCCTGGATCCGGGTTTTGCTGGCTGCATTCCCCAGGGTGGTGGTTAATATGTTTCACTGACCTCTGTATCCTTTCTAATTTATTTTTTTTTAATTTATTTTTATTTTTTATTTTTGACAGGCAGAGTGGACAGTGAGAGAGAGAGAGACAGAGAGAAAGGTCTTCCTTTTTTTTTTTTTTTTTTTTTTGACAGGCAGAGTGGACAGTGAGAGAGAGAGACAGAGAGAAAGGTCTTCCTTTGCCGTTGGTTCACCCTCCAATGGCCGCCGCTGCAGCCGGCGCACCGCGCTGATCCGATGGCAGGAGCCAGGAGCCAGGTGCTTTTCCTGGTCTCCCATGGGGTGCAGGGCCCAAGCACCTGGGCCATCCTCCACTGCACTCCCTGGCCACAGCAGAGGGCTGGCCTGGAAGAGGGGCAACCAGGACAGAATCTGGCGCCCCTACCGGGACTAGAACCCGGTGTGCTGGCGCCGCTAGGCGGAGGATTAGCCTAGTGAGCCGCGGCGCCGGCCTGTATCCTTTCTAAACTGGTGTTTGGAATGAGCTTTCTTTCCTCTTTTTTGGCAAGACTATGCAGTCTAGAAGTTGGTTCTCTGGGACTCCCGCAGTGGGTAAAGCCACAGCTTTCTTCGCCGGCATCCCATACAGACACCGGTTCAAGTCCTGACTGCTCCACTTCGGATCCAACTCCCTGCTAATGCACCCAAGAAAGAAGCAGAGTGGGCCCCTGCCACCCACTTGGGAGACCCGGATGGAGTGCCAGGATCCTGGCTTTGCAGCCATTTGGAGAGTGAACCAGTGGATGGAAGCTCTCTCTCTCTCTCGCTCTCGCTCTCGCTCTCACTCTGTCTCTCCCCCTTTCTCTTTCTGTAATTCTGATTTTCAAATAAATAAATAAATCTTAAAAAAAAGACTATACTTCCCAGCCTCCTTTGCAGCTAGCTACAACGTATCATTCAGTTCTGCTCATTGGGTTATGCATGGAGCTGTCCGGAGATAACTTGTGCCTTTTTGGTTCCTTCCTTCTCCTTGCTGTCTGGAATGTGGATGTGATGGCCAGAGGTCCAGCACCTTTGTTCAACCATGAGGCAAAATCTCATGGGCATTGAGAAAGGCAGAGCAAAGAGAGCAAAGGAGTCTGCTTCCCTGAAATGATATACTTACCTGATTCCCTGAAATAATATACTTACCTGATTCCCTGAAATGATATACTTACCTGATTCCGAGAAACGGTCTTTTACCCTCTTCCCGGAACTGGTATTTTTGCCTGCTTCCCTGAGGTGGTATACTTGCCATACATACACTGCATTGCTTGCCTCTAGACTTCCTCAGAATGAAGGAGACTTAAACTTCTCAATTATTTAAGCCACTTATTTAATTCATGTTTTGTTGCTGTTACTATTTTGATGGTTGCTGTTGTTCACTTTTTTGTGTTTTGCACTCCAATGCGAAGCTATTCTTGACTGGTAAAGTAGAACATTGTTGAATTAAAGCTTCGTGCAGTAAAACACTCTGTTAACCCTGGCAAATAGTAACAGAGAAGCATCCTTATGGATGTAGAAAAATATTCATGACATAGTATGTTTAAAAAGTTAATTATGAAATACCTATGCAATATGAAAAAAAAAACACAGATATATACACAGAAACAGACAACTGAGAGGGTATCAACCAAACCCTTGCCTTCTCTCCCTCTCCTCCATGGCTGGCTAGTTCATCCGTGTAATGAAAAGTTTTCAGGGGTGGGCATTATAGCACAGGGGTGAGGCATCTCCTGGGACACTGGCACCTGACATCAGAGTGCCAGTTCTAGCCCGTCCAGCTCCCTGCCAATGCACCTGGGAGGCAGTGGATGGTGGCTTGGGGACTTGGGTTTCTGTCCCCCGTGTGGGAGATCCGGCTAGAGTTCCTTGCTCCTGGCTTCAGCCTGGCCTAGGGCATTTGGGTAGTGAACCAACAGAAGATTTTGTCTTTCTCCCTGTGTGTGTGTGTGTGTGTGTGTGTGTGTATGAATTTCTCTTTATTTATTGGTTTATTTGAAAGGCAGAATGACAGAGAAAGGGGGCAGAGACAAAGGTCTTTCATCTGCTGGTTGATTCCCCAAATGGCTGTAATGGCTGGGCTGGGCCAGGCCAAAGCCAGGAGCCAGGAATTCCATCCGGGTCTCCCATGTGTGTGGTAGAAGCCCAAGGACTTGGGCCATCGCCTACTGCTTTCCCAGGAGCATCAGTAGGGAGCTGCATTGGAAGTGGAGCCGCCGGGACTGGAACCAGTGCTCTAATATGGGATGCTGGCATCTCAGACAGCAGCCTCTGAGCCACGAAACAAAACTCCTCCCACACACAAGCATTTATTTCCAACTAAAAAACTTAAATTCTTTTTCTAAAATTTATTTTAATTTATTTAAAAGGCAGAGGGAGAGGGGGAGAGAGAGAGAGAGAGAGAGGTATCTTCTATCTGCTGGTTCACTTTCCAAATGCTTGTAACAGCTGGGGCTGGACCGAGCTGAAGCCAGGAGCCACAAACTCCATCCGGGTCATCTTTGTGGGTGTCAGGGACCTGAGAATTTGAGCAATCAGTTGCTGCATCCTAGGGTGCGCATTAGCAGGAAGCTGGAGGGGAAGCCGAGGCGGGACTTGATCCCAGGCACTGCTGAATGGCATGCAGGTGTTCCAAGCTGCTTCACCACAAACTCCACCCAAGGACCAATGGATGGAAGCGCGCGCTCTCTCTCTCTCTGTCTTTCAGATAAATAAATCCTTTTTTAAAAAAAGATTTATTTATTTATTTGAAAACCAGAGTTACACAGAGAGAGGAGAGGCAGAGAGAGAGAGAGAAGTCTTCCATCCGCTGGTTCACTCCCCAAACGGCCGCAACGGCCAGAGCTGCGCCGATCCGAAGCCAGGAGCCAGGAGCTTCTTCCAGGTCTCCCACGTGGGTGCAGGGGCCCAAGGACTTGGGACATCTTCTACTGCTTTCCCAGGCCACAGCAGAGAGCTGGATCAGAAGTGGAGCAGCCGGGACTCGAACAAGCACCCATATGGGATGCCGGTGCTTCAGGCCAGGGGGTCAACCTGCTGCGCCACAGTGCCAGCCCCCAGATAATTAAATTTTTAAAAATGCTTTTTGTATTTCCAGTTAAAATGTGGAAGTAATTTTCTTTTTTTAAGATTTTATTTATGGGCCGGCGCCGTGGCTCAATAGGCTAATCCTCCACCTTGCGGCGCCGGCACACCGGGTTCTAGTCCCGGTCGGGGCGCCGGATTCTGTCCCGGTTGCCCCTCTTCCAGGCCAGCTCTCTGCTATGGCCAGGGAGTGCAGTGGAGGATGGCCCAAGTGCTTGGGCCCTGCACCCCATGGGAGACCAGGAGAAGCACCTGGATCCTGGCTCCTGCCATCGGATCAGCGCAGTGCGCCGGCTGCAGCGGCGGCCATTGGAGGGTGAACCAACGGCAAAGGAAGACCTTTCTCTCTCTGTCTCTCTCTCACTGTCCACTCTGCCTGTAAAAAAAAAAAAAAAAAAAAAAAAGATTTTATTTATTTATTTGAAAGCCAGAGTTACACAGAGAGAGAAGGAGGAGAAGGAGAAGGAGAAGGAGAAGGAGAAGGAGAAGGAGAAGGAGAAGGAGAAGGGGGCGGAGAGAGAGAGGTCTTCCATCCACTGGTTCATTTCCCAATTGGCCGCAACAACCGGAGCTGCGCTGATCTGAAGCCAGGAGCCAGGAGCCAGGAGCTTCCTCTGGGTAGGTCTCCCACGTGGGTGCAGGGGCCCAAGGACTTGGGCCATCTTCTACTGCTTTCCCAGGCCACAGCAGAGAGCTGGATCAGAAGTGGAGAAGCCGGGTCTCTAACCGGTGCCCACATGGGATACCAGCACTGCGGACGGCGGCTTTACCCGTTGCGCCACAGCGCCAGCCCCAAAGTCATTTTCTATAGTAGATTCACTGATCTACCAGGAAATTAACAAAACCCGAGGCACACTAACACTCAGCAAAACTGTTTCTCTAGGGAATGCTTTGGGCAGAGGTTCTTCAAGGGGTCTCTGTCCGCACACAGGGTGTAAATAACAAGCTAAGGACAGCACGATTCGGGAAACTTGTATTCCACATTCCCGCTTGTGTGAAAAACTCTGCAGATTTCTACTAGATAGCAGGCCGGTGGCCTGCAGCCCTAACCCCGTCTGGAGACGGTTTTGTTTGGCCTTCTCAACGTATGATCAGTGTCATGGATGATTTTGCAAGCTCACATCAAAATCCAGTTTGCTGATTACTGGCTTCTGTTCTGAGAAGCCCGAAGACCTGGCAACCAGGAGTCTGCAGCAACAGGCTGTCACAGGGCACAGTCTGGCCCCTTTATTAAATTTGTTTTCATTTAAATTGTGTGTGTGGGTTTTATTTATCTGAAAGAGACAAATACACACACACACACACACACACACATACACACAGAGAGAGAGAGAGAGAAACTTCTATCCACTGGCTTATTCCCCAATGCCCACAACAGCACAACACCCACCCTGCTCTCCCACGTGGGTGGGCAGTGACCCTTGTACTTGCCCCATCCCCAGCTACCTTCCAGGGTGCGCTCAAACCCAGGCACTGTGGTATGGAACATGGGCATCCCAAGCCAACTCTCTCTCTCTCTTTTTTTTTTTTTTTTAAGATTTATTTATTTATTTGAAAGGCAGAGTTACAGAGAGGCAGAGGCAGAGAGAGAGAGAGAGAGGGAGGTCTTCCCTCCGCTGGTTCACTCCCCAATTGGCCGCAATGGCCACAGCTGAGCTGACCTGAAGCCAAGAGCCAGGAGCTTCCTCTGGGTCTCCCACGTGGGTGCAGGGGCCCAAGCACTTGGGCCATCTTCTACTGCTTTCCCAGGCCATAGCAGAGAGCTGGGTTGGAAGTGGAGCAGCTGGAATCCAAGCCGACTCTTAACAGCTACACCAAATGGCCGCCCTGCTCTTTATTTTTTTTAAAATTGATGAATTATATTTATTTGCAAGGCAAAGGTGGGGGCGATGGGGAGAGAGAGAGAGAAAGAGAGAGAGAGAGAGAGAGAGAGAGAGAGAGAATTTCCTATCTGTTGGTTTATTCCCTAAATGCCCACAACAGTAGAGCATCCATGTGAGTCTCCCATGTAAGTGCCGGGACCCAACTTACCCGAGCTATCGCCTCCTGCCTATGAGCATATTAGCGGGAAGCTGGAGTTGGGAGCAGCGCTAGGACTGAAACCCAGGCACGCTCTCATGGCATGTGGGTGTCCCCAGCAGTATGGTAACCACTTAGGCCAAGTGCCCTGCCCCATCGTCCCCTTTAGACAGAGGCTATGGTGCTCAGTTCAGCACAGTCGCTGCTACCCCCAGGAGGACCTCAGAGAGACAGACAGATGCGGGTGAGGCTGCGGCTGCAGGGGGCGGGTCCCCGGGTTCCCCTGCGCAGTCTGGCTCCACCCTGCAGGCAGTGGCAGGCAGGGGGGAGAGGGGTGTGCCTCGTCTTTCAAACGTGCCTGCCACTTCTCCGAAACTCTTCCCACAAGAGGTGAGGACTAATTTATCACTTTTTTTTTTTTTTTTTTTTTTTACAGGCAGAGTGGACAGTGAGAGAGAGAGAGAGAGAGAAAGGTCTTCCTTTTGCCGCTGGTTCACCCTCCAATGGCCGCTGCGGCCGGCGCACCGCACTGATCTGAAGGCAGGAGCCAGGTGCTTCTCCTGGTCTCCCATGGGGTGCAGGGCCCAAGCACCTGGGCCATCCTCCACTGCACTCCCGGGCCACAGCAGAGAGCTTGGCCTGGAAGAGGGGCAACCGGGACAGAATCCGGTGCCCTGACCTGGACTAGAACCCGGTGTGCCGGCGCCGCAAGGCGGAGGATCAGCCTAGTCATTTATCACTTCTTGAGTAGGAGCTGGCCTTAGTTCTTGGTTTCTCACAACCAAGGCGGTGAAAGTGACAACGTGTGACTTTCAAAGGTAGGTCGGGAAAGGAAATAGGGCTTCTGGCTGCTCTCCCTGCCCCCAAGGGACGCTCGCCTTGGGAGCCCAGCAGCCACTCAGGGAAGGGCCCTTGGCTACACACATACACACACAGTGAAAGGGTGCCTGCGGATCTCAGCCTACAGCCGGCGAAGGAGCCTGCAGAAGGTTCCAGCCCAGCCCTCGTGCCGCCCCGGCTGACGCCCAGTGGAGCATAGGTGAGCTGTCCCCAGGGAGGCCCGCTCACACTGCAGATTCACGAGCAAACTAAATGTTCTTGCTTTGAGACGCGCAGTTCCTTTTAAAATTCTTTATTGAGACATAATTCACATATCATAAAATTCGCTCATTTAAAGCGTGCAATTAAACGGTTTTAGTCTATTCACAGAGTTGTGCAAGCATCTTCACAATCAATTCGAGAACACGTTCATCACCCCTCCCTCCCAAAAGCCTCCAAATGCTCATTGCCTTCTCCCCCTCCCTAGTCCCTGGCAACCTCCAATCCACTGTCTCGGTGAGCTTGCCTGTCCCTGACTATTCATATAAAAGGGATCACACAACATGTGGCCATTTTGCCTTTTTTGCCGGCTTTCATGCCATAAGCGTGCTGCTTTCAAGGTTCTTCCGTGTGGTGGCACACGTCAGTGCCTCCTTTCTATTGCCAAATAGTATCCCTTGTATAGTTACACCACACTTTCTGTACCCATTCTTTGCTCAGTGAGCACTCGGTTTCTACCAATGGTCTTCAAAAAGTTGGTGGGGATGTGTAGGATGAAAAACTGAGCATAGATTTCAAACGTCATTGCAACGAAACAACCTTATCTGTTGATTCCATTTCCCACCATTAAAGAGGGAGAAAAATCATTTAGGAGCTGGTGTTGTGGTGCAGCAGGTTAAGCGACCGCTTGTAGCACTGTTGCCGATTTGAGCGCCGGCTGCTCCACT
Source organism: Oryctolagus cuniculus (assembly GCF_051225735.1). Taxonomy (NCBI): domain Eukaryota; kingdom Metazoa; phylum Chordata; class Mammalia; order Lagomorpha; family Leporidae; genus Oryctolagus; species Oryctolagus cuniculus. The sequence continues at coordinate 25,596,409 of NC_142888.1, forward strand.
TCCAATCCAGCTCCTTGCTAATGCGCCTGGGAAAGCAGCAGAGGATGGCCCAAGTGTTTAGGCCCCTGCACCCACTTAGGAGACCTGGATGAAACTGGCTGGCTTCTGGCTTCAGCCTGGCCCAGCCCTGGCCATTGCGGCCGTTTGGGGAGTGAATCAGCAGATGGAAGATCTCTGTCTGTCTCTCTCTCTGTAACTCTGCCTTTCAAATAAATAAATAAATACTTTTTTTTTTAAAGGAATATATCCCACAAAGGTTGTATATTCAAGAGGACAGTGTTTTTTTTTTTTAAGATATTTAAAAAAACAGACTTAAGCTACAGTTTTCATTTTTGTCTATTTTCATTTTACTTGAAATACAGAAAAGAGAAAGAGAGAGAGAGAGAGATTGATTTTCCATCCACGCGTTCACTCCCCAAATGCCCACAACATCCAGAACAGCCGGGACTGAGGGGGGCTGAAGCCAGGAGCCGGGCACTCAAGTCAAAAATCACAATCCTTGAAGCCCCCCACGCGCTGCCTCCTAGGGTGCGCGTGAGCAGGAAGGTGCATGGGAAGCGGAGGAGCCTGAACTGGGAGCAGGCACTCTGGCATGGGCTGCGAGCGTCCCAAGTGACAGTTTAACCTCCGCGCCCAACACCTGCCCCAGCTCAGGCTCAGGCTTTTTTTTTTTTTTTGGCAGGCAGAGTGGATAGTGAGAGAGAGAGAGACAGAGACAGAGAGAGAGAGAAAGGTCTTCCTTTGCCGTTGGTTCACCCTCCAATGGCCGCCGCGGCCGGCGCGCTGTGCCTGGCACACCGCACTGATCCGATGGCAGGAGCCAGGTACTTCTCCTGGTCTCCCACGGGGTGCAGGGCCCAAGCACCTGGGCCATCCTCCACTGCACTCCCTGGCCACAGCAGAGAGCTGGCCTGGAAGAGGGGCAACCGGGACAGAATCCAGTGCCCCGGCCGGGACTAGAACCCGGTGTGCCGGCACCGCAAGGAGGAGGATTAGCCTAGTGAGCCGCGGCGCCGGCTAAGGCTTTTTCTACATCAATGATGCTAGCAGCGTCATACAGTTTCCTTTGTTCTTGTTAATATTCCAGTTCAGTACTGGCTTTTTTTTTCAAATCTGGTTTTTAAAAAATATTGAAATGCTTCCATCATATAGGAAAAGCTCTCGACATGGGCATATGCAGAAATACCTTTTTCCTTTAAGCCTCTGCCACCGAGAGCTTGCTAGCATTGGCCACGCTTTCTCCTTCTCCCAGTTTCCCCAGTGTGCAAACAGGCTATTGGCAGATGGCAGAGATTAGAAAGAGCCCAAATGTAGGGACTTGCAAATTGTGTGTGAAGGGGCAGGCTCCTCACAGGCATTGTTTTTTTTTTTGTTTTTTTTTGTTTTTTTTTAGTATAGGACATCTTGAAAAGGGGAATCTAAACTAACATTTGTCTAGTATTTACCATCTGTTGACCATAGCGCTGGGCAGTCTACCTATATGATCTCATTTAATACGCAAGAGCCCTGAAGGACAGCTATTAATGTTCATTTTCAAAAAGTAACTTTTTCTTGCGGGATTCTTGTTTGACTTCAGCCTCCTGTGCACACCCTAAGAGGCAGCAGTGATGGATCAAGATTGGGTTCCTGGGGCCAGCACTGTGGCAGAGTGGGAAAAGCCGCCCGCTGACTGCAATGCCGGCATCCCATATGGCCGCCAGTTCGAGTCCCGGCTGCTCCACTTCCGATCCAGTTCTCTACTATGGCCTGGGAAAGCAGTAGAAGATGGCCCAAGTCCTTGGGACCCTGCACCCATGTGGAAGACCTAAAGGAAGCTCCTGGCTCCTGGCTTCGGATCAGCACAGCTCTGGCTGTTGCAGCCGATTAGGGAGTGAACCAGTGGATGGAAGACCTCTCTCTCTCTCTCTCTTTCTCTCTCTCTCTATCTGCCTCTCCTTCTCTCTCTGTGTAACTCTGACTTTCAAATAAATAATAAAATAAATCTTTAAAAAAAAAGATTGGGTTCCTGCCTCCCTCCTGGGAGACTTGGGCTGAGTTCCCAGTGTCCCGCATCAGCTCTGGCTTGGCCTGTGGTATTTGGGGAGTGAACCAGCCCTCCTCTCTCTCTCTCCCTCTTGGTTTCTCTGCCTCTCTCATAAATAAAACACAACAACTGCATTTTAAATTGCAAATTGATAATCAGGTTTGTTTTGTCTATAGCTCCAGTTTCTCTTTCCCCCGGATGATAGCTTATCCTTTCATCCATAACTATTTTAGCATATATTGCCCAAAAGACAAGGACTCAAAAAGAGATTCGGGGCTCCTATTTCCCTGGTTTTCACAATTTTTTTTTTTTAATAGTTTGACTTTCAAATAGGACTCTGTTCCATTCGTTGCAATGATTGGTATTTCTCCCGAGTGTCTTTAAGCCTGGAGCTTTCCCTTCAACTCTTTTTACCCCCTTACAATTTATTTGTTGAAGAAACTGAGTCCAGCTGGGTACATACCCAGTGTGTTCGCGTGTTCACCTGTCACTACTGAGCACTTGAAAGTGTGGCCAGTTCGAGTGGAGAAGTGCCGACAATACAAAATATGCAATGCAGTTTTCAAAATCGTAACACAAAAAGAAGCGAAATGTATCTCACTAATATCTTATATTGACTGCATGTCAAGATGGTAATACACTGTATATACTGAGCCGAAACAAAATATCATGAAAGTTAATTACACCTGTTTCTTTTGGGTTTTTAAAATGTAGCTCCTAGAAAATTCAAAATCACACATATGGCTGACATCCTATTTCTACTGTAGAGGCTTGATCAATTTCAGGGTCAATTTTTTTTTTTAAGGTTTATTTACTTATTTATTTATTTAAAAGCCAGAGTTACACAAAGAGAAAAGGAGAGGCAGAGAGAGAGGTCTTCCATCCACTGGTTCACTCCCCAATGGGCCGCAATGGCCAGAGCCACGCCGATCCGAAGCCAGGAGCCAGGAGCTTCTTCCGGGTCTCCTACGTGGGTGCAGGGACCCAAGGACTTGGGCCATCCTCCACTGCTTTCCCAGGCCATAGCAGAGAGCCGGATCGGAAGTGGAACAGCCGGAACTAAAACCAGTGCCCATGTGGGATGCCAGCACTGCAGGTGGCAGCCCCTCAGCTATTACATTGACATTGTCACCAAGGATAGGATTACTGAAACAACGTATTTCTACAGGTCTGTCTTTAGGGTAAATACACAGACATTATATCAATTTATTGGGTCTTAGCCACTCGAAATAGTTCTTGTGTAGTTGTGCTCACCACAGCTTCATTTGGTCTGTTGCGCTTTTTAATTCACAGGCATTGCTGTTGGCTTATAGTCACGTCGAAGTCTACGCTGCTGAACGTTTGGAACAGCAGAGCTGCCCTCTCTCCCCTCACAGGTAACCACTGCTGCTGCTTCTTTTAAGAGTTACTTTATTTATTTGAAAGTCAGAGTTACAAAGAGAGAGGAGCGAGGTGTTCCATCTGCTGGTTCACTCCTCAGGAGCACCAGCCAGAACTGGGCCAATCCGAAGCCAGGAGCCAGGAGCTTCTTCTGGGTCTCCCACATGGGTGCAGGGGTCCAAGGACTTGGGCCATCTTCCACTGCTTTCCCAGGCCATAGCAGAGAGCTGGATCAGAAGTGGAGCAGCCAGGTCTCGAACCGGTGCCCATATGGGATGCTGGTGCTTCAGGCCAGGGCCTTACCCCGCTGTGCCCCAGCACTGACTTTAAAGCGGTTTAGAGAACCTTGCACATCTCAGTTCTGTAGTACAATCACCCCTCACAACCAGGGGGTCTGGCTCCAGGACCTCTTCAGCTACCAACACCCTGGGATGTAGCATCTGCATGGAACCTACCCAGATATTTTGAATTCACATTTTATTAAAAAGACTTATTTAGACAAAGACAAAGAAGGAGAGAGAATCTTCCATTTCCTTTTTTTTCTTTTTTTTTTTTTTTTGACAGGCAGAGTGGACAGTGAGAGAGAGACAGAGAAAGGTCTTCCTTTTCACCCTCCAATGGCCGCCACGGCCAGCATACCACGCCGATCTGATGGCAGGAGCCAGGTGCTTCTCCTGGTCTCCCATGGGGTGCAGGGCCCAAGGACTTGGGCCATCCTCCACTGCCTTCCCGGGCCACAGCAGAGAGCTGGCCTGGAAGAGGGGCAACCGGGACAGAATCCGGTGCCCCGACCAGGACTAGAACCCAGCGTGCCAGCGCCGCAAGGCGGAGGATTAGCCTAGTGAGCCGTGGCGCCGGCTGGAGAATCTTCCATTTCTATCCCCTGATTCACTCCCCAAATAGCCACAATGGCCAGGGCTGGGCCAAGCTAAAGCCAGGCACCTGGGACTCCATCCAGGCCTCCCACATGGGTGCAGGGGCCCAAGGACTCGGGCCATCTTCTGCTGCTTTCTCAGGCACATTAGCAGGGAGCCACCTAGGACCTGAAGCAGCACTGGGATATGGGGTACCGACAGTGGCTTAACCTGCTGCACCACATTGCTGCCCCTCCCCCCCTTAAATCTTTAATCTCATGCTGAGTGTATGGATACCGAGCAGGGAACACCGTGGGCGGCCGAGCCCTGTTCTGTGTGGGTGCACCACTGCTCACCAGGGCCTGACTTGGGTGTTTTCAGGATTTTGCTGTTACAACTATTGGGCCAAGTTTGAAAAAAACAGGACAACAAGGCTGAAGGGGCAATTTGTCCAAGTCTGTTAAGATGAGATTTAGTTGAAGTAGTAGAAAAACTCAAATGCACAGTAGGTTCTTTTTTATAGACTTCTTTATTTGAAGGGCAGAGTTACAGAGAGGGAGGCATCTTCCATCCGCCGGTTCACTCTCCAAATGGTCACAACAACTGGAGCTGGGCCAGGTGGAAGCTAGGAGCCTGGAACTCCATCGGGGTCTCCCAGGTGGCTGGCAGGGGCCCAAGCACTTGGGGCCATCCTCTGCCACTTTCCCAGCTGCATTAGCAGGGAGCTGGATCGGAAGAGGAGCAGCTGGCACTGGAAGCAGCACTCACATGCCAGTGTCCTGGGTGGCAGCTTAACTTGCTGCGCCCCCAAAACACAGTGGCTTCCACATAATGCACAAGGCAAGCCCCTTGGCACCCATGAAGACTCCATACAAATTCTGTACCCATGCCGCGGTCCTTTCCTCTCCAGTGAGGGTCCCTAAACACCACACGCCGGCACGTGCTGTGCTTCTGGACTGTCCAGAGCACTTGCCTACCCACGTGGAGTTCCCCCAAACACGTGGCAAGCTCTCCTCCGTGCTGGTGGCGTGCCCTGGCCTCCCGTGTGCTCTGCTCCTGTGGCAAGCTCCTCTAGACCTAGACCTATGGGGGCTTCCGGAATGGGTGGCAGCTCCTCTATACCCAAGTTTCCCTCAGCTCCAGGGTTCTCATCCAGACCCCAGTCAGCTCTATCTGTATCTGTTTTCAACCACTTTGGTGGGTCCTCCAGGAGCTGCTGTCTGCCAGCTCCTCCAGCTGTGTGACCCACAGCCTTCAATGTCGCCTAAAGGGAGCTCAGTACTCCCCTGCCCTCCACCCACCAGGCCCATGGCTCCCACCTGTTTTCTTGGTCTAATGAATCCAATGACCTTTATCCCCATAAAAACCTCAGTTGGCCTCAGGCTATCCCTTAGCCTCCAGCCCAAATACAAATACAAAAAAGCCAAATGCCCTTGAGCTTTTATTTTTGAGATTAGGATTCAAAGGAGACCCTTGTTGCCTAGTTCAGGCTCACCAGTCCTCCTTTGCTTAAATTCTTCTGTAGGTCTGTCTGCTTTCCTGGGCCACTATCTTAGCTTTCTTAGTTTCTTGCAAACTGCTGCCTTAGATCCTTTCCTACAAAACAACAAAAATTGCATAAGCTATTGAGAGTGGTTTCCCCCAGCAAGGGGAGGGGAGTATTAGTATGGAGTGATAAGGAGTTATCTATGTCTGAAATGTTTACAATGAAATGTTTTACAATCAGAAAAATTCGCAGGTCAAAACTTGTCAGGTGCCTATTGTTTGCAGGATACACTCCCCCCATTTACTTCAAGATGCAGCACAAATACATCATCCCCATGGCCTCTTCCTTGACCCAGCTGCCTCGCTGGCTCTGCTTTGGTGTGCAATACAAGATGAGAAAATGCATAGTACTGAGCACAAATGGATGTGCCACAGGGACTCAGATGGTGACAAGGTTTTTGGCAGAGCTAGGGGAAAGAGTCAGGACAAGTCCAGGACCACCAGCAGTGCCCTAGGCACCAGGAGGCCCTGCCCTAGTCCTCAGCAGCAATCGCTACAGTAGGAAGGGGTGTGTGCCCCTTGCTCCTTTCCAAAGAAATCCACATTCAGAACCAGAAACATAGCTGCAAAGGAGTCCAGTAGTTTCCCATGGCCTAGCCCCTGCAGTGAAGAACAGGCATATGGGGTGGACACTAAGCATCAAGTGACCAGCGCAGAGACTGCTGGAAAAAGCAGTTACCCTAGAGGAAACAGAAAAAAGAAGAGAGCTGGAGGAAGACAAGTAGTGCAACAAAGGCTTGGTTTCAAGATGTGGGATTGCAGTAGGTCAACGCCAGAAGCCTGCCAGGGCAGAACTGAGAGACAGGAAAGCATTAGGTCCAGAAACCGGGTTTTTAGACTAGAACTCCAAATCGTTTTCTGGGTATAACTAATTCCTCCGCAATCCACCAGTTTACACAGACTGTAAACTGCTGGAACATTACCGACAGGGCACGGACATCAACACCACTTTGAAGACATCGGTGACAACAAGAATGCATTAGGAATACATGGGATGCAAAATATTTCAATTTTCTCCTTTCCTCAACAGGTTTATTGCCTTTTAAGAAAATTTTTGTAAAATATAAATACAAAGGCAGAGAATTTACTTACAAAGTTAAAACACAGATTTCAAACATAAACACACAATTCAGAAAATTTTAGTTTTATGTACATTTTCAAGCAACCTCAACATATTATGTTAGTTTTCAATATTTTACAGGGTACAGAAAAAAATAGCTCAAAGTCTTCTTTAAATAAGAGCATAAAATGTTTAAACATATAAACAATCCGGTTTGATGCGTGAAAACTAATTTCACAGCTTTTAAATTAGGATATAAAAGTTTCATACAATTAGTTGTTGTGTGTGGATATGGTTTGAATTTATATTACACACTACTGGATTACATCCAATAGCATTTACCTGGCCCAAGCAGGTACTCTGTAAACAAAACATAAAGGTACAACACCACCAAGTGCCTTCACCAAATCCAACCGCACGCTTCTGACCACACATTACACACAGACAGGCTGTCATCGGAGCTTGCCATGAAATTAAGTCAAAGTGTGAAGCTCCTTTTCCTCATTTTTTGTTTCTCCTTAGAAAAAAAAAAAAGAAAAAAACAAGAACAGAAAAGAAACAAATGTTCCAAGTAAAAACAAACCTATCCCGAAACAGGTGTGCATGGAAAAGTAAAGAAACACTATAACAACTTCATAAAAACTGACTTAAAAGCTTAAAAAGAAAACAACAGGTTTCGAAGTCCTTCTGACTGGAGCCATTTCTCTTATATAAAGAAGAGATCTTTTCCTATGTAATAGTGTCCTTTCTTTACAGAAATAGCTGTACTATGACACATATGCACAAAGATTCACACCAGAATGCACTGTCCGAGGCGGGGCTGCGGCGCTCACCAGCAGTTATCCAAGACCCCCTCACTGGGGTGGAGCCACTCCAGGGTGGAGCCCAGCAGAGTCTGCAGGTCGCTGGTGAATTCCACCAGATCGAGCAGTTCCTTGCTCTCGGGGTTGAAGGCTTCCAGGTCTTTGGAACAAGAGAATAAAAGGCTCGCGGACACCTGCCTATAGAGCTCCGCCTCGGCGATGGTGACAATCTCCACATTGGGAAAATTGCAGCGGAAGATGCGCGAGGACATTTTCAATTTCTTCAGCACATCTGAAAGCAGTAGCCAATTTCGTGGCCTGCAAAACAGGAGGGCAAAGCGCTTTGAGTTCCCGGCAAAAATGCAAACACACCCTGAGCAGAGTCCAGCCCCTAGCCGTGGGCCGGAGGCCAGGGGTTTGCCCCTTTGATCCTCTGCATCACATAGCAACTCCAGACTCATTTGGTGGTATGAAGAAAACACCTAGGCAGGTGGCCTGAATGACCCTCACTGTTCTCCCTACTGGTGGAACTGGCCACAGTTTGAGCCACACCTCTCCACATGCTCCGCTCTGCTGTTTTTCCTGGGGGAAGACTGTCTGTCTGTCTGCCAGCCTCTTTGCTCTCTCCTCTCCTTGGATCCACACTAATGGCACACTGTGCACAGAGAAAGCTGTCTCTTTCCTTTGCAATCTCCACCCCCGCCCCTCAACTCTGTTGGAAGTGACTTTATGGATTTCCCTCGGTGTTTTTGATAGCATACATGTTTACAGCTGCAGAGCCCAAGGAGGGTGTTACTCACGAGACACCTTTGACCTTTGTTAACACGTGGTAGAGCAGTCTCTTGACACATATACCCCAAGGGTGCCCTGACCATAGCAGCCAGACAGGTCTAACCCCATCTGATGACACATGGAGATCCCAAGCATCGTGCAGAATGATTATCCTAACTATATACAAGAAAGCACCGTACCAGAAGGGTCCCAGTGCAACTGAGATGCCTGGGAAGGCCTGTATAGTAGCCCGTTATGGGGGGGGTCTCCTAAGGAAGACCCCCTTCCCAGAGCATTTTGGTGATCGTAGAAGCAACCAACACTCTTCTGTGAAATTCCAGCCATTGATTTCAATACCCTTTTCAATGAGAAGTTTATCCCATGCACCAAGGGACACCCCGGGGTAGAATTAAGCAGATGTGTACGTACTCTTTGTGGAAAGGATCTCCTGCACTGTGTAAGATCTGGGGACTCACCTACCCACTGACATCTGCCTAAAGGGGATTTCTACCACGGCCCCCCACCCCACCCCACCCCTGCAGCTCGGCTTGTGGTCAGCCAGCCATGCTCACCCCTGAGCGACGGATACTTGAACATTGTAGCACGGTAAGAGGGGGCTGTCTGAGAACTCGAATTCAAACACATCACTGTAGGAGTCATCGTCGTCGTCCTGGTCTTCAGGTCCCGGGGGGTTCGCTAAGACATCATAGCCACTTTCGTCATCTGGCTCTGATGGAGGACAAATGAGAGAGGAAGCAATCAGTACACACTGTAGCAAGATTTCAGCTGCTGTCAACAACAAGATTCTTTCCCAACTGAGCCCAGCTTCTAACATCCCCCACCCCAGCCTGGGCTCCCCTCACCCACACCAGAAACATTCTAACTCATTCGCTTCCCCCTGAAAAACAAAATTAACAATGCTGCTCACCACACACTGAGCTGCCATAGAACTCCCAGGAGCCATTGGAGTCATCATCACTGCGACCTTGTAGGTCATTTAAGTAATCTGGAGGGAAGAGGAAAGATAGAATCCACTCGTGAGAAGAAAATGGTGATGGAATTGGGGTGCGGGGCCATTTCCCCCCATATACTCATGCCCAGCTGCCACAATTCTCCAAGTCCCGCGCTCGCAGGACCCCCCCCCCAAGTCTACCTACCCCACCCCAACCAGAGCCTAGGTCTTCCATGCAGAAGCAAAGTGGCAGTTCATTGGCATAGCCCTTCTCCCTCCCAGCAGGTTCAGGTTCAAGTTAGGGGACACAAGGGTGGGGCAGCAGTGACTTCGGAGCACCTGATAAGGAATTTCACTGCAGGTGCCTGCCACTCGTGAAAACCTGGTGTTTCTGCTTCAGGAACCTAACAGCGCCTGGGGCTTAGAGACGGTTTTGTCCTGTGGCAAACCCCACACAGCTGTGGTGATCAGTCCACGTATGGGGAGCTTGAGCCATCTCACCCAGATGCCAGGTGCAAACCCGGGAGCCAGGGCTAAGTTAAAAATGCCTCCACAGAAAAGGCAAACAACTTCAGGAGACCTTTGAAAGCCTGAAGCTGAGGAGCTGGGTTAGCTTCGCTAGAATAAGGCCCCTCCGCCCCAGCCTCGCAGAGCGGCGCTTGCACATTGTAGCCTTTTTGAGTTTTGCCCAGTCCAATGCAAAGTCAAGGGTCTGGTTTGGGAAGACCACTTCCTGCCCTTTTGTCGTACCTGTTAAAAACTTTTCCATTAGTTCACTGTGGGTCATTTTCATGATGGTTCTACCTGAGTACGTAGCCAGGGTAGGGTCAGCACCATAAGAAAGCAGCAGACGGACGATTTCCAGGTGATCGTTCTCTACGGCATCGTGCAGAGGCCTGGGAAGAGGCACACAGCGGCACTGAGCTCCGGGGGCCACGTGTCCCTCCCAAGTTGTCCCCGCTGACTGAGCACACGGGGACCCCTCCAAGGGCCTGCCGGGCGTGGCACTTTATCCTTTGCCATTGTACAGACAGGGCAACTGAGGCACGGTGACTGCCCTGAGGTCAAGGGACAACTTCCTCTTTTATTTACCACTGAAAACCCTTTACACGGCAAAGTGAAGGTGCTATTTTTTGGCCTCACTCTCAAAGGCAAATCTGTCCAAATCCAAGGCCAAAGAGGAACTCAAGTCTCAACGAAAACATTTTTCAACCAGCACCAGACCATTTGAAGGGAGCTCATGGGGGTGGCGGAGTGCCATCAATATGGAAGCCAATACAGCCAGCAATTATTAGCCCATTAAAAAAAAAAAAAAAAGCCGCCTGTTTCTCAAAGATACTAGGTGCGACGGGAGGTGATTAGTGGAGACTCCTACAAACCTGACCCCGGGACCTAACACCCATCAGTCATCAACCCTCTGGCCCCGAAGCAGAGGACGGCAGGTGGAGGGGACTGGGGACTCTGCTTGCCATCCTCTCCTGGTGCAATGCTATTTGCACTTTGGTCAAAAGACAAACTGCCTAGCTACCTGGCAAGACAGCAGCACCAGGAAGATGCTGGCGCTGACTCAGACCTGGGTCTCAGACCAATAAACCAGGCTCAACGACAGGGCGAGGGCCAGGGAAGCAGTGGGGGGAGGGGCAGGCGGCCAGCCATCTGCGGGGGATGGGGGGTAGGGGTGGGAGAGGAGGGCCTCGCAGGTTGGAGATTTCAAAGATGGCAATGATGGAAGCCCAGGATCCTAAAAGGCAACACTCAACTATCTGTGCATTTCCCATCTGACATTTCGCAGACTGGTGTGCTGGCAGCTGACTCTGCGCCTTTCTTGCGGGGTCCCCCTCCGCATAGCCCGATAGCCACGTGCCTGAGCCCGGGACACACCACTGACCTGGTTCCATCCTGGGCACTGCAGTTGACATCAGCGCCATATTCGAGGAGGTGCCGCACGATGTTGAGCCAGCCCCTGGCACAGGCCTCGTGCAGGGCACAGTAACCTGCATTGTCCCGATGATTGACATCACAAATCTTGTTTTCCAAGCAGTACAAGACAACTTCCTGTGCGGAGAGGACAGGGAACACCATCAGATCACCGCACCGTGACGTTCTGTAAGGGGGGAACCTCGCCACCGCTCTCCCAGACAGACGCCCTGGAGCCCGAGAGCCCACGCTGGCTCCGGTGGGCTGTGGACGTCTCGGTGAGGGCTTGGTGACAGGGACCGGGTCACTGAGGTCTCTGTTGGACACCTGGCTCGGCTCCTGCCTCCATCTCCTCCTCTCGGGAGAGAACAGAGGCTCCCGAGGGCTGTTCCGAGGATGCCACCCACACTCTGTGCCCGGTGCCGGCACAGTGACCGTGTAGGGATGTGGCTCCTAAGATTTCAAAGGGCGCATTCTTCAGCCAGGCGCGTTCTGATTCGATCAGTTCATTCAACAGGTAGTGGTGGATGACAGCCCAAGTTTAGACAACAGCGAGGGCTACTCATGTACAACGGGAGATGAAAGGAGCGACAGAGGTCAGCCAGGCCCTCACGCCTACAGTACGGTAAAGAGAGGAGGCAGGAGGTGCCAGTTTGGGGCAGCGGTAAAGATGCTGCTTGGGATGCCCAGGGCTCATGCTGGCCTGCCTGGTTTGAGTCTCGGCTCTTCCTGCTTCGGATCCCAGCTAATGCCTACCCTGGAAGGCAGCAGAGGATGACTCAAGTGCCTGGGTGCCTGTCACCCAGGTGGGAGACCCGGACGGGAGTTCCAGGCTCCTGGCTGCGGCCTGGCCCAGCTCCAGCTGGGGAGTGAACCAGCAGATAGGTCTCTGTGTCTGTCTGTCTGTCTCTCTGCCTGCCTTTCAGATAAAGCAAGAACAAACAAAAAGACTAGGAGGAGGAGAGCCCCGGGCTGCAATGCTTCTGTTAGAATGTGAAGTCAAGTTCAAGACTGGCTCCCTGTGAACCACATATATCATCAAGAGATGACAGGCCTCAAATCCCCGCCCTCTCTGATTTTGGCCTCACTCGCCACCTCCCTCAGGGTCGAATCAATCGAATACGTTCTTACAGCCTTAAGTTAATGGCAGAAATCTGATAGGCCACGCACTGCGACCGACCGACACACTTCAAGAACTAAATAAAACAAGGCCGCCCCTCCCCCCTTGCAGAATGTGCTTTGCGCCAACAGTTTTGCCTGGGAATCGCTGTTACTAATCTTCCTTCTTTGGCTTGTTAAAACATTCATGTGAACCGCTCCCAGTAAGCAGAGCAGTAATTTCTCCCATGTTTTATTACCTTGATTAAGAAAGTTTTCAAACACACTGAACAGTATCTGCCATCAGAAAACATGTCGCACCATCAGCCTGCCCGTCTGGCGCAGCAAAGGGCTACCCAGTGGGTGGGCGGCCCAACACGTGGGCCACACGGCGAGGGCACCTGCGGGTCACGGCGGAACGCCCTTTGTGACAACTCTTTTTTTTAATGTTTCGTTGTTTATTTTCACCGGCTTGAAAGGCAGAGCAACAGGGAAACAGCAAGGGAGACGGGAGAGAGACCCACACACACGGAGGGAGGGAGATATTCCATCCCCTGCTTCACTTCCCAAATGCCTGCCAACAGCCAGGGCTGGGCCAGGCGGAAGCCAGGAGCCAGGAACTGCATCAGGGTCTCCCATGTGAGCAGCCAGGGGCCCACAAGCACTTGAGCCCCGGTCTGCTGCTGTCCCCCAGGGTGCAGTAGCAGGACGCTGGAGAGGAAGTGGGAAGTGGAGAAGCGGGGACTGGACCCTGGCACACCGATATGGGACTTGGGCATCCCCGCCAGAGCCACAGCGCCCACCTCTTGCTGACAGCGCATCTGGTGCAACCTAAAACAAAGGTCCCTCGAGCCACGCAGGAGCGTGGAGCAGGTTCTGAAGACGGAGGGAGAGAGAGGCCATCAGCCGCCTGCGTGCGAACAAGAACGCGAGCTGTTCCAGGCCCATGTGGCGGCTCGCGGCCGAAACAAGCCGAGGAAGAGAGAAGGCATGCCCAGAGAAGGTTCCTGCCTTCGGGTCCTAACCTGCCGCCGAGCCCACAGTCCTCGCGGCTCCCAGGCCACCTGCCCTGAGCGCTCGTATCCAGGATACCGCATGGAGCTGCTGCTCTTTTCGCAGGCCCTCACTAGCCAGACTCGAGTGGACGGCGGCAAGCTAATGAGTTGTGTGCCCCAGCCAGGGAGAGGCCCCCGTCACGTGACGCCGGGATCAGCTCTGAGCGCCACCGACTGCTGTGCACAGATCAATTTACCCAGATCCCGGCGGCCTGCCTGGCGTCCTATCAACCCAGGGTTTATTTGTTCTGACAATTATGGCTTTCACCTGGAAACCGTCAGCGCTACCAGGGCTGATTTGAGGGACCCGAGAAATGAAAGGCCATCGGGGCGGAAGGGGAGATCGGCCCCCACCCCCACCCAGGATGGCCGGAGAGGCAGGAGGAACCCAACAAGCCAGGTCAGTCGGCAGCCATCGTGTGTCCTCGCTCAACCGTGCCGGCCCCTCTGTTTGCCAGGGCGTTTCTCATTGCCCCGGTGCTCAGGGGGAGACATCAGGAGGGGAGAGGAGGAGCGTGGATTGTGTTCGATACTTGGGGAAACTGAGGGAGGACCGGAGGAGTTAAACCCCAAGTTCAACTAACACGAAGTACTAGACTGTGGCTCAGGTCCTTTTGGTACCTGGGTTGCTGGGAAGATTCTCCAGAGCCAACAATCGAGGGCCCCTACTAGAGGGGTGCAATCCAGCCGCACCCAGCAGCCCTCGCCCTCTCTGTTGGGGTCAAGTGTACTTCCGGAAGGGTCCTAGCTGGGAGGCTGACGGCCTCCTTAGGATGGCAAACGCTGTCACCAACACAGCACGTGGCAAAGAAAACAGACAAGGGCCATGCACTCCGTGTCGTCCCTGGTCTATTTTCTGGGCTATAAATGGGAGTGTTCGAGGGGCAGCCCACCCATTCCCAAACAAAATCAAACTGTTTTTGTTGGACAATTCTCTGGTAAGTGGCTATAAGCTGAATGCCATTAACCGCAAAATGTAACCATAAAGGCCATAAACCCGACATTGTTAATTAATTAAATGCCTCATTAACTTTTTTAAAAACATGATTTATTCAATTCATAGAAAATTTAACCATCACCACTAAATGCACAAGCATGTGGTCGCACGCTGGCATTGTAGCCTAAGAGACAGAAGCCTCTTTGGCGGGCGGGGAACGGTTCGCGTGCATCTGGCTTTGCAGGCAGTCTGTCTCAGAGAGACCTGAAGACAGAAGGCACTTCTGGACACCAAGAAGCCGAGGAACCCCTGACAAAGCCCGGGTGGCCTTGCGATCGCAGGGGTCCCTCCAGCTAAGCAGGAGACCCCTGAGACCAAAGCCTTGCCATCCTCCCATTTTCAAAGATTTCAACTGCCATGACTGAACGGCTCACCATCCCAACACTGGCCCCCGCCAAGAACTCCTGGAAAGTGGAGTTCAATGTCAACAGCATTCAGCACCCAAAGGGATGCCCTGGTGAAATTTACACCATAAAAGCGTCATTTGAGGTGGGGGGGGGGGGGGAGGCTTCACATGCCAGCCTCAAAAACCTGGTAGCCTAACAGAGTCTGGATCCAGTGCTCCTTGGTCCAGGCCTCAGGCTTACACTGAAACGGAAAGGGTTCCTTAGAAGGCCCACCCTTGACCCCTAAGGTCTCCACTCCCAAAGGGGTGAGATGGGCAGAAACGACGCCAAGATCAAAGGCCACGCCAGGAGCCTCGACCCCCGAGGCCTGTGGAGCTGGCTGCCCTGCTGCTGGGAGCCCGCATGTGGCACGTGGCCCCTCCTCTTCCCCTCCCAGGTGCTTGCCGCTCTCTCAGCTTGTGGAAAAGCCAACTGGCTGCCACTTGGACTTAATCTGCAAGTAACCGAGCTAATGACCAAATCCTTCCAGAGAGTTCTCTCCAAGATAACCTGAGATCTCAGAAACAAGACAAGACATGCTGGTGCAAACAATAGCATGCGCAAAGCACCCTGCCAGTGTTTCAAAGGTCTGTCCTACCACCAACCTCCAAGCCGCTACCCACGCGGCCACGACTCAGGGAGGCCTCTGGGCCAGGGGGAGACTGGTGGCTGAACAGTGCCAACCGGGGAGGGCTCAAGGCACAACGGACCTAAGCCACTCCCCTGGTGCTCCTCCCCACCTCCACTGGCAGCTGGCCGAGCTGTTTTATTTTTCCACATTCAGTTCCCCGAGGGTTGGTGCCAGCAGAAAAAAAAGCGCCTTTGCCCTGTAGGCTGTTACATCCCAAGTTCAACGGCCTCGGTGGTAGTGCAGAGGGCGCACAAGGGCAGAGGGCATAAGCTGTCTCAGGGAGGCTGAGAGCTGTCGCAAAAGTGCAATGGGAGCCAGGCGGCCCCTGGGGACCCCGTCTCCTCATTCGAAAGAGGGGCTAACACGGGTTCCTGCCGCACAGAGCTGATGAAAGGTTGGGATGAGTCACCCCAGATCATCCTGGTTTAGAGCACAGGGCGCTCAGCGACCAGACTGAGCTGGCTGGGGGGCTGGGGGGTTTGGAGCAAGGCCTTGCTCCTCCTCCTGACCCCTTGGGCTACCTCACTCTGTCTTAGACCACTCAGGGGCCAAGGTTGTGGTGCAGCAGGTGAAGCCACGGCTTGTCACACCAGTTTCCCACAAGGAAATGCTGGCTCCAATCCCAGGTGTCCCGCTTCCAATCCAGCTCCCTGCTAATGGTCTGGGAAAGCAATAGAAGATGGCCTAAGTCCTTGGGTCCCTGCCACCCACATGGGAGACCCAGATGAAGCTCCTGGTTCCTGGCTTCGGTCTGGCCCAGCCCCAGCCATTGCTGGCATTGGGGGAGTGAACCAGTGGATGGAAGATCTCTCTCTGTGTCTCCCCTCTCTCTGCCTTTCAAACAAATAAATCTTTAATAATAAAAGAGACCACTGAGACCTGCCCCGAGGACCCTGTACCTCGTGGGACCTGGCACAGCTGCTCCCCACCTCCCTGCCCTGGGACCACCCCTCCCCCCGCACCAGCAGAGAACCGCAGAAGCAACCCCAAATAGAGCTAATAACTTCTCTTCCCTGCCCCCCTCCCCGGCCCCTTGTTCGGCAGAATCCAGAAGGGCTCATTAAAATTCCCCCAGTGGCCAAGCCCTGGCGGATGTCCGATTCGGTATCAGAGATAAGTGATAGAGACGGGAGGAGGCTGAAACAGCCTACCGGCCTGGACACAAACTGAACATCAGAGAACCCTTTCTTCTCCCAGCGCGATTGAACCAGCCACCAAAGAGGCGGCGGCGAGAGTGAGGCCACACAAACACCCCGCTGCACAGCAGCCCGGCCCTCATGCCGAGGGGGCGGGCTCTGCTCGCCAATGCCCTCCCCTCCCCCCCCCCAGCTCCAGGCTGCCCGCCCCGTACCTCGTAGCCCAGCCGGGCAGCCCGCTGCAGGAGGGTCTCGCCAGCGTTCTTGTTGACAATAAGTCTCCGTGCTTCCGGTGGCATCGGGCGGGACTGGGTGGTCTCCTGAGGGGAACTTGAGCGCAGCAGCTGCGGAGCCTGGGAGGCCGGCAGCAGCTGCTGCAAGCGGTCAAAGGGCTTGGGGTCCTGCTTGGCTGGTGGTGACGCATCGTAGTCCGGACTGGGCTCGGGCCGCTTTCGGACGCGCCGCACGGTCATCTATCAGAGAAGCAGGCCACGCCCACAGTCAAGGCCACAGCCCTTTCAACACCTGCCCCTTGCCTGCTGCCACTGCCTTCGTGGATCAAGGTCCACGTGGTGGGGAGTGGGGTGGGATGGGGCTGTCAAAGGAGGGCGGGGGGAAGGCGTCTCACTCCTCCAAGATGGGGGAGCCCAGGCCAGGCAGGGGTACAAGCTGGGGCGTGGTGTGGCGGGCGGTGGGGGGGGGGGTACCTTGCCGTCGGCGTTGTCCACGTAGTAGTCCCCGGGCAGCGCCAAGCCCCGCCTGGGCTCCTGAGATATGAGGTGCTTGGTTTTGCATAGCCTCTTGCCGGATGGCTTCTCGCTGTGGTCCGGGTATTTCTGCAGCAGAGAGGCTGCGGGGCAGCCCTCGTCTTCGTCTGTGCACAGCACATCTGGCTTCGGGCTCTCTTTAAGTCTCGGCTGTCTGGCAGGCAGCCTCGAGGCTGGCGTGCAGCTTGGCTGAGTCTGCTTTTTCCCGCTTGCATTGGTGGATGAGAGACTCGTCCTGGGCAGAGAGCTGGAGAAGGCGGGCAGGCCTGGGTGCAGAAGGAGGAGGGGCGGGCGAGAAGCAGGCGTTACACGGTTGCAGCCGGAAGGGGCCCATTGTCCGTGCCCACCCCTGCAGCGGCTTCAGGTGTTAAAGATGCACCAGTTACCCTTTCCAAGCATGCATATTTTCATCAGCCCCCGTTCACCCCCAAAATGCCAAGCGGTAGGCTTCTTCAGCCAAGGGCCACGACAAGAGGCCACAAGCGAGGGCGGGGTAGCCAGCGTGGGTGCCTGGGGCCCCAGCACCTGCAGGCAGCCAGGGACTGGAATGAGGATGCAGGCAAAGCCCCCGGGGGCCACACGGCCTTGCCTTCCGGTCCAGCCTCAGGCAGGGGTGAGGAGCAGCCTGGGAAAAGTCAGGCTTCCGCCCCCCCCACCCCCGGGGAGGGGGTCAAGTAGTCCTGCCTGCCACATCCGCAGGGCCCCTCCCAGCAGCCTTTCCGTACCTTGCTCATTGTCACTGGACTTAAGGGACTCCTCGGACCAGCTTCGGTTGCCCTTGGCCTCTGTCCTTTTCCTGCTGGCTTTCTCTTCGCTGATGTCATTCCCCTGGATGGTGACTTCAGATGGAAGTGCCTGGGTCACTTCCTTCCTGCTTTGCCGGGCACCCTTATTCTCTGCGGCCGACACCTGCTGCTCCCACCGTTCTCTAAGGTGCAGCAAGTGGCGTTGCTTTTTAGGATGGAGCCCTGTTAATTCAATACACACCTTCAGGTTGGTCAGCTCACTATAATGTGGGTCTTCTAAGTGGTTAGAGGAACTGTTTGTCATTCCCCTCTCGGGCCAGTCATCTAATGGAGAAATAACTACAAATTAATCACCAAGCCCCCTGGGCGGGGAACAAACTGTCTTACACATCACTACTGGGGGGGAGGGGGGGAGGTGACCGCCTCTCTGCCTCAGCAGGTCACCTGCTTGTCTATGACCACATCTGAGTGCCTGTCCCGGGATGGGGGGGGTGGGGGAGGTGGGGTGCCGAGGTGGGGGTGGGGGAAGGTCTCACGGAGGTGGCGTGGGAATGGGAAGGCTCCCCCTCCCCGGCTCTGTCTATAGGGCAGCTCGCGCCTCCGCATGCACAGGCCCCAGCAGGCAGCCAAAGCCTGCCGAGCTCACCTTTGGAAAGCCGCCTCCGCTTGGCTTTCAGCACAGGGTCCTCCGGCAGTTCTTCCGCAGTGGTCTCGGTGTGGCTGCTGTCACCCGAGACTCTGCGCTTCCGGTCCAGCCGGACAGTGGGGCTGTGCGGCATGTCCGTGGCCGCCTGGTGTGCGGGCGGCTCGCTGGCAGGTGGCCTCTCGGCGAAGTACTTCTCCACAGGAAGATCTTTGTCCTCTGGGGCTTCAAAGGGATCGTGTTTGTTTCCTGCGCTAAACTCGCCTGCGCAGAGGGGTTGAAAAGAATGCATTGAGCCAGGGGCTAAAGCAGTCCGGCTGAGAAGGCAGGGGTTTGGGGCGCAAGTGCACCCGCCAGGTCACGCGCAGTGGCCAGCGGGCCTTTCGTGGAGACTGGGGTGCTCACACACTGGTGGCACATCAGGGCCACACTCACACCACTCTCTGGCCCTTTCCGTGGCGGCTCTTCAAGCAGCTCACGGGAAAATGCAGAGCGGAGAAAAGCAATTGCACGCATCTCGCAAACTTTTCGTACCCTAGGAAAGGGGAGGTGATGAAGACAAACCCATGGGAGATGACAGTGCCGGAGGCCAGCTGAGATGGCGAGCCTTGACAGCCAATGGTGAGGGTGACTTGTGCAGAGGATGTGCACAGGCCCAGGGTGCTGGGCAAAGCCAAAGGCAAGGTTTCCTAGCCCAAGTTCAGAGGCAACTTCAAAGAGCTCAGTCTCGTGGCTGCACACGCGCGCGGTGGGAAAGGCATGTCACTGCAGTCAAGGAGTGGCCCCATGGCACGCCTCCTCCGCATAGGCACCCCTGCTCCCCCAGTCCCTGGCTGACGTTTTCCTAGCCAGATCAGCACTCTGGAAGCTGCCCGAGACAGCCCCAGGATAGCCTGTCTGCACCCACCCCCACCTCCCCGGCTGCTTACTGCCCGCGGGGGTGGGGGTGGGGCTCAACCCAATTATCTACAAAAGCCCAACAAATAGCTAGTCCACTGCTTTCCTGCCACATCTTTTTTTTTTTTTTCCTGATCCGCAATAAAATACAAACGATAACAACAGAAGGACCACCATTAAAGCTAAGGTGTTTGCCCTTGGCCCACTGAAACGAGCCGGCACCTCCCCAGGGCTGTGAGTCTGGGATCTTGGTAGCTTGGAGCCGAGAGGCACAAGTCGGTTTCTAGATGAAATGACAAGACTCCCTTTCGCTAGATGAAATGACAAGACTCCCTTTCGCTAGATGAAATGACAAGACTCCCTTTCGCCGGCCCACTTCCAAGAGGGCTTGTCCTCCTGACCAGCCCGCTGCAGCTCCTCGCCAGCCTTCTGGGGGCATTCTGGTGCCAGCTGGCTATGGGCACAAGCTGCACGCGGGCAGGGCTGGCCCCACTCAGCCCCCTCTCCGAGGGTGTGCCTCCCAAGGCAGGCCAGACGGGCTGCGTCTACTCTCGCGGTGGTACGCCCTATGGACTGGCAGAGCCGAGCCTGGGACTGGGCAGCCAGACTCCCCACCCCCATGGCACGACACAGTACTACCAGCAGGCTCGGCAAGCTGCAGGCTCCCCAACTCTGGTCCCTGCTTTCAGGAGGGATCTAACAACACAGCCGCTGCCCCGGGCTTGGATTCCCTGGCAAGGGCAGCCCCTTCTCAGCTGTCAAATGGGTCTGCGAGCTGTCCCCCGAGGGGCAGCCTTGGTACACATGAGCTGTGCCCAGTCCAGGGAAGGCCTGAGACAGTTATCCAAAGGCTGCCGAGATCCTGAGGCCAGCTCGAACTTGTGACTCCAGTATTTGAAACTCTTAAAGCCAACCACCTCCAACCTTTTAGGTGGGAAAGATGGTTCCGACCGGTAGGCGTCAAAGCAGAGGTGGCTGCACTGTGTCCTAGTCAGAGACAATAGCTGAGCCGGGCCCCACCCTGGCACCTTTCTCACACCAGTTCTCTCCCCCAGCAGATAAAGGAAGAAATCTCCCTGCCCTAAATGCTTTGGCTTCAACTTGCACACCTTACACTTGAACTCCAGGTCTCATATAGTCACTAGTGGGGTTTCGTTTGTTTGTTTTCTAAAGATGTATTTATTTATTTGAAAGCAGAGTTACAGACAGAGAAGAGATCTTCCATCTGCTGGTTCACTCCCCAAATGAATGCAATGGCCATGGCTGAGCCAGGCCAAAGCCAGAAGCCACCCTCCCCTGCTCTCCCAGGAGCATTAGCAGGGAGCTGCATTGGAAGTGGAGCAGCCAGAACTCAAAGCGGCACCCATACGGGATGCCTGTGCAGCAGGCCGTGGCTTAACCCGCTGAGCCGCAGTGTCAGCCCCCAGGCACTGATGTCTTTAACAGTTTCCACCCCCCTAAGATATGTTTTTCGGGGAGAAGGTTTTCCTTCCACGTGCTCACTTCCACTGCGGGCTTCCGGATAGCGAAGTTGAGTTAATAACTCACCCAACCTTCTGCCAAAGCTGCCCATACCTTCTGCCCACAGAACAGCACCATGACCTCTAAGGCTCACTGGAACCGCACCTACCCACTCACCTCCGTCTATCCCAACCTCCAAGCCTCTGACTGCCTTGGTGAAGACCTTCATGAAGGGTGCAGGGGTGACAGCTCGTGGGCCAAGCAATAATCTGAAGAACCCCTCCCCCCAGCCTGATTGCCACCAGCCACGGAGAATGGGCTCTGTGTCACAGCCCTGCACATCACCTTGGACTTCCTCCAACCACTACCTAGTGGATTAGCCTCGCGACGAAGGAGGTGGGTTCTAAGCATTAGACTTCTCCATCGCTGCTCCCTTTCGGCCCTTCTGAAGGTGACAAGCCACATGCTAACTCAATGTAGGCAGGCATGAACAGAGCCGCGCGGCCGGCGGTTTTAACACTTGCTTGCTCCCTGTAGCACGGTCAGATGACTCAGCACACGCATCTTATAATCTATCATGGTTGTGCCACAGCACCACCTCACTGATGCATCGCCATGGCGACATTTACAGGTCACCCTGGCAACAAAGCAACCTCACCACTGAGGCAACCATGCCCAACGAGCCCTAAACGAGATGGGAGAGTACTGAGACTTGCCCAAGAGGTCAAGTCCCTCGGCGGTGACTGTACCACCTCCCGCAGAGCCTGGCCTTGTTACAACCTGCGCCGCCTACAGCAAAGACATGAGCCATCTCTCGGCTCTCAACCCCAGAGCAGCTCAAGGAAGGCGCGCATGTGCTCTCCGGGACGGGAATTTTCCTGAGCCACCAGGTGCCACGAGGCCCTTTGGCTCCCCAGGACACTGCCACAGAGCAGGTTCCAGGTCGACTCCAGCCAAGTGGCTGACACAGGAGATGGTCACCCACGGTCAGGGAGGAAGGGCCCAGTGCCTCCGTGTCCCACCCTCCTACCCATGAGCCTTCAACTTTCAGGAGACTCCTAATGCATCTGTCCAGTTTCTACAACGAAAACTTGACCCAGTCGCCCAGGTTGTCATAAACCCAGTCGCCCAGGTTGTCATAAACAGAAAAGGTGAGCCCTGACCACGGCTTCCAAGTTAATTCCCTTTTCTTAAAGGCGCCCTCCCCGACTCCCCGCCGCCGTCTCAGAAGCCAGTGATGCCTCCTGCCCACCTCAGCTCCTGGATGATCAGAGCTTGGTTCTTTGGCCACCATGAAACCCATGAGAAGAGAACCGAAGAGCCCCTTCCGGAGCAGGGCCCGGGCTGGGGGAAGGGCCATGAACTGAAGGCCAAGTTAATTTTGCAGCTGAGTGGATGCAGCACCTGCTGTCCCCTGAAGTGGCAGGGGCAGCAGCAAGGACAACAACCTCTCTACGGGCACTCTCCTCGATCAACCGCAAGCCACGAGTCTCTGGAAAGGTCTGACCCACCTCCCGTTTAAAGGCCAGCCTTTGCCTCCCCTCCCCCGCCACCCGCGCTCAGCGCCATGGCTGATCACACACTCAGTGGGGATTTACGGCTCTCAGGCTCACTGGGCCCCGGTCAGAAGCCCCAAGGGGTCCCGGGAGGCCTTCCTGGGTCTCCTGGGGCTCGGGCCCTGCTCCCCACTGTCACATGGAGCTCTCTGTTTGGCACAGAACAGGAACATCCCTGGGAGGAAGGCACAGGTGATGAGGCCAATCAGATTTGAATATGTACACGGTGGCTAGCCAGCTGGCCGGAAGTCTGGGCGTGTCATTTGAAAACCGGAAAAAAAGGCCCAAAGGCTTGAAGCTGGCTGAGCTCCTGGGCCCCCTTCCTGCAGCCTCCCTTTCCCTCAGAGCAAAGGTGGCCCCTCTCTTCTAGAAGCGGTGCCCACCTCTGCCAGGTCTAGCAGCCCTTCCCAAGAGCCCACGGCACCAGGCACGCAGGAAGGGGAGCTGAGCGCCAGCCAGCAGGAAGGCTTTCTTTGCAGCCTCTCCCATGAGCAGTTTGCGCCGGCCAGTGCACGCGGTTAAGGGGACTCTGCTAAGTGGGCGAGACCCTCCGAACCAGCAACACAGACCACCTTTCTTGGAACTACCGCACAACGTACCCAGAGCACGGGGATGAACTGGAGGCGGGGGCGGACAGGGCTGACCAGTTTTGCCCCAAACACCATGGGCACGGGGAAACTGCGCAGGGAATGCCAAACCTTCCATGGTCAAGGGCACCGAGCTCTCACACACGCCCCACAACTCTCACTGTCCTGTCTCGCGAGGGTTTGGTACCTGCTCTCGCTCGCTCCACGCACACGACACCCAAATTCGAGCTTTCTGAGGCTCAAAGCAATCCAGCAAGCACTTTCGAGAAAGGAAGACATTCTCTTGCTCCCAACACAGCTCATCCCGGGGGAAATCCCCCAAGGTCAACCCCAGCGGGGACCAGCTACTGGGGGTGGAAGGGCGTCCCGAGGAAGGCCCTTGCCTTCCCTACATGTTTCGCCTCCAGGATGTGAGTCACTCTCGGGCCCCGTGCAAAGAGCCACACTCTGCAGGACTGTCGCCAATGATGGCAAAAGAGCATCCACCGCGAGCAACCGTGCTCATCTTGACGGCGCCCTCACGCCACCTCAACCAAGCCTACACCTTCATACGTCACCGGGTGGCAGCTGGGGGTGCAGGACATGGCTGGGAGGTGCCATGCCCTGCTACAAGGCAGAACAGCTCGGGCGCTGTACTGTGTGGAACCATTCCCAGGCACGGCACCGGCACTTCTCTGGAAAGAGACAGGTGTCTCCGCGAAGGGAGCCTTCCCGGGTGCCTCACCCCCCCCCCCCCCCATAGCTGCCACAGCGTTCCAACACACAGCCAACTAACACAGGAGCGAGCCCCCGGCCCCAGGCAGACACCAAGTGGACCGCAGAGCCTCCTTCCCACCCTGGGCCTGGAAGCGCGCTCGCCCTGTGTTCACCCACACCACACCCCCAGGCCAGCCGCTTGGGTTTACTTACATCTCTCGTTGTCATTCTGGTCCGCAATGGCCTCCTCCAGGGCGACAGACTTGGGCTTTCTGTCCTGACTTCCTTTCAACCTGTCCCAGTCGGCTGGACTGAATTTGGACACCTCGGTGTCTTTGGTTGCTGGGTGGCCACATTCTCTCTCTTTCATCTCCAATTCTGAGAAGCGCATCATTGCACGCTAGAAAGAGAATGGAGATGAAAAAAAAAACAACAACAACACAACGACAACAACAAAACAACACCTTACCATAAAAGCGAGCTCAATTTGTCTTACCTTAAAGGAAAGCATTTCAGAGAAAAGTTTGCCCAAAACCAACCACAATTTAAGATATAACTCACATATTTAGAGCTTAAAGATAAAATTTAATAGCATCTCTATGTAAGTAGCCACACATTGTTTACTTATTACGTCATACGGATATAGATTATCTATGCGGTGTGTATGCATAGCCACATACAGGATTGCATACAGACAGACATTTTCTCTCGCAGATAAGTAAAAACACAACAGAAACACAACGCAAAGGGAACAGCACAACAACACAACAGAAAAGAAACAAATGCACAATGAATAAAGACGACCATGGCCCACAAACTTCCCTTTGTATATTTGGAAATGAAATTTAACTCAAAAGGTTTATGTAAGATTCTAGTAATAAAAATTTGAAGAACTGACCTCACAGAAAGCAGCGGGTAGACATAAAATACTGTCCTCTTGTAATCCTTCCATCTATGTAATTAAAATGGGCACTCAATGGATCATTTAGATAACTTCATCCATTTTTATAAGCAAAAACCAATTTTTTTCTTAACATTGCAAAACAATTTGGCTTCATTCATCTTTTAATTAAAGCTAAAATATCTTAAAGGAAATTCCTGCACAACATCTATCACAATTCACCAGCAAATTAAACACATACTCTATCCCTTTAATTGAGCTTTTCTCTCTCTCTCTCTCCTTCTCTGTCGGTGACAAAACTGCACACGATTCCCACAGACATGCGGCCGCTACACTGCACCAAGTATCAAGTAAGGCATTCTAAGCAACACTTCTGCAACTATCTGCTATCTTACAGGCAGAGAAATCAAAGCAATTAATAGGTAAACGCCATGCATCTCTAGATACCTTTCACGATCATTAAAACTTCTGGTATCAGCATGTGTGCGAGGTTCTCGCATCATCTACATACAGCGTAACTGCAAGTATCCAGACACACGGACCGCCTCCTAAGCGCGCTACCACTCAGGTCCCCTTACTGGACACGTGGCATACATGCCAATTGCCATAACGCCTCATTCGCATCTGCCTGGTGCCTTGCCCTACCGCGTTCCCGCAACCCTCCTCCAGTTAACTGAAATCCGGCCGGTGGGCTCACCTGCAGTGCCCGCTGTTCCCGGCTGAGCTGACTGGAGTCCGCGTACAGTTCGGTGGTGACACACTTGAAGCGATCACCCACATAACCCGCCGAGTTGGCGATTCGCTTCGCCAGCTTCGATGGCTTCGGTTTCAGAACTTTGCCATCGCTAGGCTCTGTCTCATCAGCTCCATCTTTGGTATAGGAGGGGGCAACGTCCACGCTCGGAGGGGCACTGCCCACGCAAAATGGTTTGGGGTCCTCTTGGGCTTTCCCGAAAGCCACCGCAGGGCCGTCGCTCCCCAGGGTGGGCTCCAGGAAGGGAGTGGATGCTGGTACCCCGAGGTTCTCCTTGTTGGTGCCCACCGCCACAGCGTCTTTGTTTATGCTGAACACCGGCTGGCCCGGCGCCTGCTTGAAAGTGTAAGTGTCATGGAAGTCTCCGATCCGCCCCAAGTCCTCTCGCAGGGCAATGAAGTCCCGATGTGGCTGCAGAGCCGGGTCCGGCGGCGGCTTGGCGGGCTCCGCACTCTGGCCCACACTCTCGGCAGCGAAGCTGGCCTTGGCCGCGTTCGGCTCGGCCTTGGTGTCTGCTTCTTCTCGGAGCAGGTCGACATAGACCAGCTTGTCACTTTTGCCAACGGTCTTGCCTTGACTCCAGCTGGGGTTGGCCTTCAGGTTCTTGTCGCTGGGAGCTTCTGGGTGGAGCTTGGTGCCGCTAGCTTCCAGCATCTCAGAAAACCGGCTGCGGAGCGCTGGGTCCTCGTATCGGGCTCTCTCGTGGGACCGGGACCTCCTTTCGGCTTTCTCCTCTTTCGCGATCTCTATGGGCGTGTGCGGGATCAGCATGGGATGTACCATGCCCAGCCCCAGGGCATCCTGGTAGGTCACAAACTCTGGCCGGCCCGTGGGCAGCCCATAGGGCAGTCCAGGCTTGGGGGCCAGGTGCCCAGGAAAGAGACTGCCGTTCGGTAACAGAACTGGGTGAGGGTAGACGGGTCCTTTGCCATGTAAGGACAGGGGACTGATGGCGATCCCCTCAGGCGCCGGGTAAGGGAGGTAACTCCTGGGGTAGGGGATCGGTGGTGACCGGAAGGCCTCGTTTGGAGACAAGAAGATGGAGCTTGGTGGGAGGCCATTCTCACTCGCTTTGAAGCTTGGTTCCGGGTTGCTCGCTTTGGTGCCCTTGCTGCTGGCGCTGCCACTGTGCTTGGCAGGGGTGGTCGGGGGCTGGCCCACGTGCTGAATGACAGATGGTGTGGTGTCCACGGAGCTCCTGCTGGTCTTGGTGCTGTCGGTGTTGGCATTGGGGGCTGGCGACGCGGAGGCTGGGCGGCCCGCGCTGGGCAGGGAGCCCGAGACGCTGGCGACGACGGCCTCGGTGCCGCCCATGCGGGGACAGGACGAGCTCCGTTGCTGTGGGATGGCCCAGTCCAGCGTCTTGTTTTTCAGTGTCACGCTTTTGCCGCTGCACTCCTCGCTGGGACTTGGCCCGGGCACCACCCAGGACGAGGGAGCCGTGCTAATGATTTCAGATCTATAGATAGCACAGCCGCTTCCCGGGGGAGACAATGTTTCTTTTGGAATGTCACTTCCGGAGAGCACTAAGCCACTTCCAGCCCTGCTATGAACCAGGACCGTGGGGGCCATCTTCTTCATGTGGTCGGCTTTGGAAGCATCTACATCCACCACTTTCGAGGACAAGTCCAGTGGCTTGTCGGTGACGTCTTTGGTAACGGTCTGCTTCTCCAATAGGGGAGGTGAGCCGCCATCTTTCCTGTCCTGAACCGTTGTCGTCTTCCGGGGGTGCCCGGGCACCGACGGGGCACCTTCGCTGCCTTCGGGGGCCTTGGGATACTTGCCGCCCGACAGCCTGGCCGCGGGGAACTCGCTGCTGACTGTCATGTATGGCTTCGACAGGGTGACCGATGGCGAGGTGGAGATCCTGCCGTAATGCTTGTGAAAGTCGGAGTAGGTATCCGCAGCCGGCTGCGTGGGCAGGTGGAGGCGGGGCGAGGGCCGCGGTGAGGGCGGCAGCAGGAGGGCCGCGTCCCCCGGCAGGCCACTGCTGACCGCCTTGGCGGAGGGCACCCTCGGCTGCTTGCTGTTCTGGATGTGGGGGTAGGCGTGGGAGTCGACGGGGTTCCCCGGGCTCACGCCCATCTTCCACGAGAGGCTTTTGTCTGCGCAGTGGACCAGCGGTGGCATGGCAGGCGAGGCCGAAGGGGTCGAGAGCCTCATGGGGGAGGCCAGGGAGGACGGGATGTGGGGGCTGACGTAGTGAGGCGGCGGCAGGTAGAGGAAGCGCTCCCCGTTGGTGCAGACTGGAGAATACAGTGGCTGTGCCAGGCTGTAGGACTGCTGAGGTAGCAAGGCCTTGTACATGTTCAATGAATACTTATTTGGCGAGTCGAGGAAAGGGTAGATGGCTGGCGTGGCTCCGTCCATGTAAGGATTGACCCAGGGCAGCCGCAGGTAACTAGCACCATTTATGTTAAGCGAGCTCTGCTTGTCGCTGGCGGGCCTGTCCAGGCCCAGTGTCTCCGCGGGGGCCACGGCACTTTTTTGTATTCCAGGTGGGGTTTTGTAGATAGCACTGAAGCCATTGGGGGGTTTCCCGGAGACGGCGGCCACCTCCACCGTCTCGGGAGTGTTCGGTTTGAACTGTATCTCTGGGTTTCTTTCGGAAGAGAAGCCCAGGCCACCGAGGGAGCTGGGGGCAGCGTCCCGGCCTTTCTCGGAGCCCAGTCCGCACAAGCTGGAGTAGACGATGTTACTGGGGACCCGGAGCCCTTCGCGGATCAGACCCGTGCGGTCCATGCTCAGCGCGGCCAGGCCATCGATGCGATGGGCCGTGCTTGTGTCCACCTTGGTGGGAAGAACAGACACGGTGCGTTACTGGGGGCCCTCCTGCAAAGCAGCCCTCAGCCTCCAGGCCCACAGGCTGAATTCAGGCATCTATTAACCCTGGAAAATCCACCTTCTCAGCAAAAAGTCCTCGCTCCAAGGAGACAGCTAACACAGCCGGGGCTGGGGCTGGGGCCAGGGCCAGGGAGGGGGAGGACAGGGAGACTTCACCTCGCTTTCCCCACACCCAGGAAGGCAGCATTTAACGGAACAAGAAACAGTCCTCCTTGGGACCACAGGAACGGAGGGCTTTTTAGCTAGCTCGTTGCTAAATCAATACACAGGCCAGGGGTCAAACTGTGGTTGCGTCTTTTGACTTCCTCTCCCTGGTGCCTGAAGAGACAAGCCCTGTGTTTCATATTTTACTGGAAAGGTAAGCCCGAAGGGGCTCCGTGGAAGCTGGGAATTTATCCAGCTGAGAGCAGCGAGGTGGCACGAAGCTTCCCAAAGAACAGGCAGCCACAAGCCACCAGTCACTGGGGGACGGGACAGACGGGGCCAGCGTGCCACTAAAAGATCAGGACGGGAGGAGTGGCGCCAGGAGCCTTGTCCTGCAGCACAGCACAGGCTGTCTCCCTGGCCCTGCCCTAGAAGCTGCCCCCTCCCCCCCTCCTTTAATGACATGCAAATTAATGCACGATTGATTACAGATCACTAATATCACAGCAACAGAAGCTATTAATCGCTTACCACGTTGTGGTTCAAGGGATTCTCTTCCCTCAGTTCCAATCTGGCTTTTGAAGCGTCACCATCATTTACAGGAATTTTCCTGTTGAAAAGGACACAGAGACTTCATGAAAGCAGTCCTCGCTGAATCCGGGAACGCGCCCTTCAGAGCCGCGCCCGGAACAGGCCGTTTGCTGCTACCAGCCCCGTATTTTCAACTGTCCCTCGCCCTCCCCAGCGGTGAGTGGGGCATACTGAAAAGTGTCCCAAATGGTGATTCGCCTTGACCCAGGAAAAACAAAGAAAAGGCAGGGCCTGTGGGGACAGGAAGCACAAACACATCCCCTAGGTGCCTCAGCCTGAACTTCCGGCACAACTGTGTCATGCACACATCTTTATTCTAGAGACCAAACAGGCCCATGTGAGCCCTGCTGTCCTGGCCAGTCCTTGTAAGCGTCCCAGAGGGCGGGATGAGTGGCCAAGAGTCCGGGGCTGGGCACCCAAGCACTTTGGTGTTACCCGGGAGGGCAGGCTTTCAAAACTTTTCCCCCCAACAAAGTTAGGGACCATGTCCTCCAAAATGGGTTGCCATGGTGATAATGAAGTCATATTTGACTGCCTTTATCAAAATGACGGGGGGGGGGTACACACTACTATCATACAAATGTCAGCTGCTCCAGGCTGCAGAGGAAGCTGCACATCTGTGCCAGGCTGCTGCGGCTGCCCTGGGACTTGTTATCAGAGAGCGTCGATAAAGACGGCGCTTGGTGCCAACTTCCAAATCCCCAGGATACAATCGCTGACAAGCAGCGGAGGAAAAGTTTCATCATTACCCCAAAGAGCGGCTTCAATCATCTGCGGCTTGCTTGCTCTACTCCCCCCACCACTCCGCGCCCCCACTCCACAAGCGCTGCAGAGCCGGCGGCGGTGCGAGAAGGGACCAGACACCCTGGGCTTGCGTGGAGAGAAGGGTGGCTAGCTCCCCCGCTTATTACTGAGCAAACTATTTGTTTTAAAAGCACATCGAATGCAGATCCACCTGGGCCCACACTCCTGACATTTAGAGTTAAAGCAGCATATAGACTGGGATTAATTCTCCTTCATAAATATGAAATAATAAATTAAGCACGAAAGTGCACTGAAAGGCCGCTTTAGGGGCTAATCTTTTAAAGGGCGGCGATGCTTCGCTGAGCCAGGGTGCCTGTTAAACCTGTAAATCAAGGGCCGCCAGCTAGCAGGGGCTCCTTCTCCCCCACCCCTCGGGGCCCTGCTGGCCGTGGAAAGGTGGGCACATTTACCTGTCTTCGCTGGTCCCACACATGCGGACCCGCTCGCTGCTCATCCAGCTGTGAACGTTTCCATACAGGGGGGTTGCTGAGAGCATGTCTCCTTCTTGGATGGCAGCTTTGCGTTAAGCGTCTATTCTGTTTCAAAAAGAAAGAAGGGGGGGGGGAGACAAAACCCACGAGGTTGAATAAAGGAGAGCTGTGAACAGCCAACTAGGCAATTCGTCCCAGACACAGCCTCAGGAAGGCACACGGGGCTTGAGGGCCCACAGGTGTGCAGTACACACCTGCCCCCCACACCCTACAGCAGGTGCACAATGCAGCTTCCTTGGCTGGTGGGGGGGGGGGGCGGTGTTTTAAAGCCAAACCCGCAGCCCATCCAAGTCACAGCACACAGCCTTTGAAGTGCTTAGTGGCCAAGGAGAAAGCCACTCATCCTTGTTCCTCGTCAAAGGGGAGACAGACTTTATTCGGCGGGGAGAATGGGTGGCCACAGTCAGTCCAGGGACCTCTGCCACAGGGCAGTGGGTTGCTGGCAAAGAGGCACCCACTGCGGCGCGTCCAGGGCTCAGACTACAACGCGCTTCCAAGGCTGAATTGCCAAGGCTGCTGTCCGTGCAACTTCCAGATAGAGGGTGGGAAGAAAAAAAAACCGCACAAAACAACAAAAAAAGAGTCGGTGGGCTGCTGAGCTGCCCCACTCGGGGCCTAGACGAGATTAAGCACCTTCCCCGGGTAGTTTTGCCTGGGTGGTTTTGCCTGGGAGCTGCAGAGGGAGGTGGCTGAGTAATTCAATGACGCCTGCTCGCTGGGGACAAGAAATCATTAGCGAGCAGAGCAAGTGTTAGCAGCCCAGGCTGATGGGCTCAGAGCCGGAGCAGGCAAAAGCCACCCATTTCCCAGCTCCTGGGAGGGGGGAGGCTGCGGAGGCAGAGGAGCCCAGACCACCTCCCCCCCCCTTACCTTCCCTGCCCACCACCCCCACCCACATCACATTCTAGTTTGCTGCATGAGTGAAGGGTCAGGACAAGCTGCATTTTATTAACAGGATTATCACGGCGCGTGATTTATCCTCGTGCAGGATTTTAATTGCTCTTTGGAGGGTGAGCCGTTTCTTTTGACTGCGCTTCAGCCCATATCCTGCTGTTAAATGCTGGGTTAATAAGTAGGGGAGCCTTTAATGCCTGGGACCCATGGCCCTTGGCAACTCTCTGCTCACAAACACATCTCCTGGCTCCCCTGGCCGGGATCTGGCCGCGGCATTTTTCCACGGGACCCAACCCGGCGAGGAGTGTGAAATAATCGGCGAGCGGATCATCAGGGGAACTTGTCTTTCTCCTCCCTCACACACCCACCCACACAGTTTCCGAAAGCCCAAATGTTCCCGAAGTCGACACATTTCCTTTGTTAGCAGGGAAAAAAAAAATATGCAAATGCTTGCTTTTACACTTTAGCAGACTGGCGGGTCGCTGGGTTGGAGACAACCAGGCCGTGGCAGGGAGGGACTCTTCGCTGAGAGTGACTGCGGGTGGGGGGTCGGGTCGGGGTCGGGAAGCACCTGGGAGCACTGAGGCCTCTCTAGGTCTTGGGTCCACCCGCACCACCCCCCTCCGCCGCCGCCGCCGCAGCCCCCAACCGTAGAACACCGGCTGTTAATGAAAATCCACATGCCCAGAGACACCACGCACAGTTAGAGCTCAACAATGAAACTGGAAGAGCCGGAAGGGGGCCGGGGAAGAGGCAGTAATCTGCATGAGGCGTGCTGGGCTCGGAAAAGTCTGCAGACACACAGAGGGCTTTCCAGGGGGGCTGGCCAGGGCGCCCCAAAGGCTGCCTCGGGCGTGGGGGAAGGGGCTGTTCTTCCATCAAACAAATACCCAAGGCAAGTGGAGAAGGCCACACCACGAGGCACCATCAACGAGTGCGCCCTCCCCAGCCCCTGCCACCCCCCTAACAGAGGAAGACCTGCAGGGTCGCCTCAGACAAGGTGGAGCTTCAGCCCTTGGTGCTGTGTCCTGGTTATTGGGTGGCAGCCGCGAGGCCACACCACGTCATTCCATCCAACTACCAAGCAAAGAAATGAGGCTCGAAGAAGCAGGTGCCTAAGAAACTGCGAGCTTCCGGCCGCATGGTTCTCACATCCTAGCCTCCCCTTCAAGCAAGCTGCCTCCCACACGCCTCCTTTAGTAGCCACCTGGTGAAAAAGGACCTCCTGGGACCTTGCACAATCACCCTAACCCAGTCCCCGGCTCCCTCGCAGAGGCGCCGGGGACTAGGTGGAAAGGCGGATGGAGTGGAGTGGCACCCGGGACCATCGGGTGCTAGCCCGGCCTTCGCCCTTTGGGGCCTTCCCTAGTCCTGCTGCACAGGTCAATGAGAGCAGCCATCAGAAAGAAGAGCCGCGACACGCACAGGGTCAGCTGGAGAGTTGTGGCCAGGAGCACGGCTCAGTGTCATCTGTGTGTTTGGGGAGCAGGAAGGGGGCTGGGGCACCAGGAGGCTGCTGTGGACTACACACACACTCACACACACACACTCACACACTTATAATCTTTAGCTGCCCCATGAACTTTTTGTGAACTGTTTAAAAGTGGAGGTCTGTTGAACAAACAGCGGCGCCACTGCCAGCCATAATTTCATTGCAACAAGCTAAAGACTTTTAACTCTTCAGGTTCCTGGCCAGCCACGGAGCCAATGAAGAATGGCCTTGCCTGGCAGGAAGCCCTTCTCCAGGGTGACAAACAATAGCAGCCCAAACCCCACCCCACCCCCACCCTGCGGCAGGGCAGCAGCAAACACCCAAGCACTAAGCCTACTTCCACGGAAGCCACTACCATGACCCCGCCCCCGCCCCTGCACTGGGATGGAGACTGAAGGAGCCACCGGGGTGAGACACAAAAAGGCAGAGGTACGGCACACTCCTCTCTTACCCCACTTCCAGAAGCTGCGGTTGAAAGAGCCCACCCCAGCCCCAGCCCCAGCCCCAGCCCAGCCATGGCACACAGGCAAATGAGCTGATTGCCAGGACAAACAGCAGCAAGGCGCTTTGCTGCCATGCAGGGGGCTCGCTTAGCCCTGATTTTCAGCAGGCCTCTTCTTCCCTGTGCAGGCTGCACGGCTGCAAGTGCCAAAGCGTGTGAAGTCACTCATGAAAGGCACTTTACAAGCACCAACCTGTCTCCAGCGTGAGCTGCTAAGCTGCACCTTGGCTCCGGGTCCTGACCCTTCTCGCCAGTAGTGGAGACCAGGGGACAAGGAGGAGGCGGATCGGGATGGAGGGGAGGATGGCTGAGCAGAGACAGGCCAGGCACGGAGGGTGTCTGGTTTCTCCAGCACAGACTGGGAAGCTGCACAGGCTGCCTGCTGGAACACCCAGTTCCGGGGGAGAGCCCTGGCTCGCAGGCACGCCGCGTGGTCTCCCGTCTCGGGCCACTGCTGCTAATAGAAAGCGGAGAACTTGGGTCAGCATGCACACACTTGGAGCAGGCATTTGCTCCAGAGCCAAGGGTTCTGACTAGAGTGCCTGCACTTGGCCTGCACGCAGCGAAAAAGGCCTGATGGGTACAAAGGGGTCCCAGGAGCCAGGGTTAGGAGGCAAAACCCTGGCCACTGCTGCCCCGCCCCCGAAAGGACACCATTCCGGGCTGCGGGAAAGGACAGGCCACTCGCTGTTCCTCTCCAGGGCATTTTCTCCCAGCGACTGGCATGGGAGGGACAGCGGCCAGCACTGGGGCCCGCGTGGCCCTTTTCTTTCCTAACACGCTGGCTCGGGCTGCACCAGGCCAACCTCGCGTTGCCTCTGCCCTCGACCATTTACAGCTGCCAGCCCATCACAGCCCCCTGAAATCAGACCAAAGCCTCCTGGTGTGGTTCTGCCTCACCTAGGCGCCCCTCGTCCACAGCCAGCCGGCGGCCAGAAGGCCTGGAGAAGTTTGCAGGGACTTCCGGCTCGGGAGGCCCCCGTGGGCATCAGCGACCCTTGCCACCACAGCCTGCCCGGTCCCCAGCCTCCCGCACGGTGTGTCTCTGGGCAGGTGGCCGAACCTCTCCAGCCTTAGTCCCCTCTGTAAATATTTGGCACTGTGTTTTCCAGAGGATTAAGCTGCACTATGGACTTGAGTTTTGCCTGGCAATAGCTGGTGCTGGCTATTTAAAAGCATCAGCCTCCACTAAACAGGCTTCAAACAAGTCCCTGCCAGTTCCCCTGAGGCGGGGGGGGGGGGGGGGGTGAGGCGCGGGTTTGAGGCAAGCAAGGGGGAGGGGGATGACCTGCAGTGCTGCCCCAAGCTAAGGGGGGAGCTTCAGCAGACTGGGTCACAGCCTTACTGTGTGCCTGGTGTCAAGGGAGGGAGGGGTGAAGCCTTCCTATTTTTAGAATATTGGGGGAGGGGCTCCTTGGGAGTGGGAGGAGGAAAAGCTGTCTGGGATGTACAGCCTGGGGCAAGTCTTCCTGGGCTGCTGCTTCGGCTGTGATGTGACTGAGGAGCAGGGGACCCCAATGCCGCCCCCAGGTCCTGGGCAGCCAGCGGTGTGCCCCAGGAAAGTGGCTGCCCTGGCTACTTCCTCCACCAGCTCCTCCACCCCCCACACCGGTATCAAAAGGGTTTGGCAGGGAGTAGGAGGAGTGACCCAGTAGGGCACGGGTGCTGTCTCTAGGTACACTCCTAGGGTAGCATTAGTCTCTGGGGGCGTCCCCACCCACCCCCCAAATTTTGCATTAGTAACAGGCTGAGTGGGGGCGCCAGAAGGGAGGGGCTAGGAAACTTGCCCAGCTCTGACCTTTAAGCGCCCAGAACCCTCCTTGCCTCTCCCCGGGTCGCCTAGGTCAGAAGGCAGAGCCACCCGGGTCGGGAGTGAACTTGGCCCTGGGCAGCGGGAAGGGGGGGGGGAGGGGGGCCCTTCCCAGCGACGCAGCCCGAGCGAGTGCCACGCCGAGCGCTATCGGTAGGCAACAAAGGGATTTTTCCCCCACCACACACACACACACACACACACACACACACTCGTGCGGCTCCTCCGCCAAGGACGCTGCGCGGGGCGCGCCGCGGCGCACACCCACGCCCTCGCGACGCGCCCCCGCCAGCCTTCCAGGAACTCCAGCAGTCCTCCCCACCTCCCCAGTCCCCGACCCTAGTTAACCCCTCGGACCCTGCGACCCAGCGCGCGGCTCGGTGGTCCCCCTTCCGGAGCTAGCGCGGAACCTTCTGTCCTGCCACACTCCGACAAGCAGAAACTTTGGGTGGGGGCGGGGAGGCACCAGGAGAACCAGAGACCTCCCGGGAAATGCCCGCGAACCCACCGCGCATCGGCGCTGCAGCCCCCCCACTCCCTGCTGTCACTCAGGGATCCCTTGGGATCAGAAAGGCGCGTTGCTCGTCTGCACGCTTCCCCTGGAAGGATGTGAGCCAAACGGAATGGGGGAGGAGCGTGGCCCCGGAGGTTCCACAGAGGGGGCGCAGCAGCAGGAATCAACCGAGGGTAGCTGCCTCGCGTGGACGCGCGCGCGTGCACACACACACCCTCCCCCTCCCCCAGGGTCAGGTGTGCCGGCCTATTCAGGCCATGGCGTTGGCTTTTTGTTCCTTTCACTTTCCCCCAGTGGTTATGCCACACCAGAAATCAGGGAACCACGTGCGCATTCTAGAGGGGGTGGATTTGTAAACA
The DNA here is from genome assembly GCF_051225735.1 of Oryctolagus cuniculus. NCBI lineage: Eukaryota > Metazoa > Chordata > Mammalia > Lagomorpha > Leporidae > Oryctolagus > Oryctolagus cuniculus. The sequence continues at coordinate 25,632,470 of NC_142888.1, forward strand.
GGTGTCCCGAAACAGGAGGCCACCCAGTAGCAAAAACCTATTACTCTCCTCTCCTCCCCACCCCCCAACAACACAGGCCCTGCCCTCTATAATCCCGGCGGCTCTGGGGCCCTGTTTGGAGTCTACACAACCCAGTAGCAAATGTAGAAGAAACGGTCTACACCACACCTCTAAAAACCCGTGTCTGCACTTCCAGCTCCGCCAGGGCTTTGCAGGAATAAAACGCATTTTAATGTCCCCTCTCAACAGAAGCCAGCAACCTCTACCATAAGGCTAACAACAGCTAGCATTAGTATACCCAGGAACCACAAAAGAACTTTTAGTGCACAAAAGATGTACAAAATGCAGGGGTCCCAAGAGCCACATGAGTCCCCCCACCCCGACTGTGCGGAACCTAGGCATGAGTTCCTAGGAGAGAGTTTCAGCAAAGCTGAGGTTGAGGGTGAGTGGAAGGGAGTGCCTACTGCACCTTCTCTACAAGGAACAATAGAAATCCCAGGAAGCGAAAACAAAGCCGAGCCGTGGGGCAACTGCGGGCTAGGTGGGGGCCCCTGAATTTTTGTAGCTGTTCAGAGCTTAATTACTCCTCCTTGATCCGTGGGACCAGACACGACACCGCCAAGGTTAAAATGCCCCGAACAGCGCCGAGCAGATGTGAGCGCGAGCTGGCAGACGCGCAAATGAGGCCTGCCTCGGAGCACGATAACAAGTGACTAATACATTGCATATCGTTGAAAGAAAATTATTTTTCTCTAATTTGCATTTGCTTGGGGGAAAAAAAAAGCCAACCCAAGTCCCTCCTCACAAGCACGAGTCTAATCCTGGAAATACGGCCCGGCTGCTTTAAGAGAGCTGGAAGGAGGGAAAGACTGCCAGTGTTTTGGCGTTGCGGGCTTGTTTATCTTTCCGCCTTTCCTCCAAGGCGAAACTCGTTTTGCAAGCAACATTCCTACAGAAAATGGCACACGTCATAAAAAGAGACCAATTTATAGAACTGGCACCGAAGTTCATGTATCACTCCAGAAGCATCTCCCGGCTCCCCCATACGGAACCCAACTCAAAGTAGAAGTCCAGAGAAACATTTGCAGATATCCTGTGGGCCGTGCACCCAGGGGCCCAAGTCACAGCCGAACAATGTCACACGTACAATGAAGTCAGCATTGAACGAGCCTTCAAACCCCAGGGTGGACCAAGTGGCCAGGCCTGCAGGGTTTCAACCTGGGAATTCCTGGCCGGGTAGGGGGTGGGGGAGCTGGCAGAGTTTTCACACCCAGCTTACCTCCCCCCCATCAGCCCCAGGTCAGGTCCCAGGTTCCTGGGCAGGCATTTGCAGGACGCTATCTGCCTCCTACCCTGGCACCTCCCTGTGGGGCCTGGCAGGGTACCAGGAGCTCTGAGAAGGCCTGTGGCTGTGGGCATCTAGTTGACGCCGCAGGGCTGCACCCTCCTCTCCCTGGGGCCCCTGCAGCTACACACTTGCATGTTCGTGTCTGGGAAGGTGTCTGAGTGACCAGGGCCTTCATTCAGCGCCTCTGTGGATTTCCAAGTGAGCCTTAGCCTTCAGGGACCAGCCTTAGCCTGCTTGGGGCTCAAAGTTATTCCCTTTGCCCACCCCACCCCAGCCCCCATATTTAAAAAACCCAGCCATAAGCCAGCTCAGGACCCAGGTCCCCAGATCTGTGGCCAAACTCGGGCAGCTGGTGCCACTCGCGCCCTCGCGGGCCTTATTCGGCTACCTCTGCCTGGCAAGTTCCTTAAAAACCACAACAGAGAAAAGCGGCCCGAGCTGGCGCCCCAGTCCGGGGAAGTCACGAAGGTGTGTGCTGGGGGCGGGCTGCGGGAGGAAGCGCTGGCCAGCAAGCGCCGGCCCCCTCTGCAGCTCCTCGGCGGGCTTGCATAGTGCGCGCTTTGTGTAAGCGCTGAGGAGGCGCAGCGCTGCTCGCGCGCCAACAGCTGTCACATTATTTGCACTCGCTGTAAACAGCCTTCACATTCCCCCCTTACCACATAGTTAAAGCCAGACTAACAATCCACAGTTAGAGATCAAACCAACAACAGCAGCATTGTGTCTGCCTTCGCTGCCTTCGCACCAAGCCCAGCAGCTGGCAGGTTTCTCCGGAACAAGGGACCCCCGGCACCCCCCCACCCCCACCCCTCCAGGCTCCAGCCAAGGCTAGCCAAGGAAGCATGCGGGTTGTCAGTGTTGTTGCAAGAGAGCACCGCCATTTCGCAGAAATGTCTGCGTGGTTCATCAGGCCCTCTCCCCGTCTGCTCCTCCTGGTAGCTCGGGGAAGCGGGCCGTGGGAGGGAAGGAAGGTGCTTCGGGCTCCCGGGGTGGGCTTGCACGCTTAGCAGTGGGGGCTGGCCCATGCTGGCCAGGCTGGGCCTGGGACGGGGAGGCGCATGGCTCTCCCTCCTGCCATGTCACAGGGAGGCAGCCCGCAGCACAACGCCTCTGGTCTTTCAGAAATTGCCCAACTCACTGAATACTTCCTGGTCGCCCCAGTGATCAAAACGTCTCCTTTATGATTTTTGGTTAAGTTGAACATTTCCATAATCGTCATTATTAGCGCAAATTACACGCCTAATCGGTCCTTAAATAGATTTTAATTAAATAATCATACAAGGCTCATTTTATGACTTAAGAAAGGCATTACTTTTCGTTATAAACTTTCCACCAGGATACACGATCACCATAGCCGACAAATACTTCCTCTGAAAATCACCAACAGCCACTGGGCAGGGCATCCCGGAATGCCCTGATTCACCTGCTGGAATGGACGCGGGAGAGCAGGCATCCGCCAGCCACACCACTTGCCTCCTAGGATGGGACAGGGGCCTCTTCCTCCCAAGTGCTACTGTGCTCTTCTCTTGGCCCAGCAGAAATCCACCCCACCCCGCCACTTCTCCTGACCCATCTGAGTGCCTCCCCCGCCCCCCAGCCCTAGTGCAAAGCAGACAGACTGTGCTTGTGAAATGCTGTTAATAAAACCACAAGCACAAAGGACGGAGGCTCTGGGTGCATGGGTGTTTTGACTGCAAATGCCTTGGCACTTGCCGTGTGTTTATGGGAGGGCGACAACTCCAGGATTTACATGCTTTGGACATTTCTGTACTTCATTTATTCTTTCCTCACTGACGTAGGCCTCGAGCTATTTCAAGTTTGCATTTGTACCCAACTATGAAACGCCTAGGAGTTTCTCCAGTTCGACCAAGTTTTAAGTCAGACCCAAGGCTGGAACACACTCTCTCAGACTTGTCCAACTCCATCCCCAGCCAAAAACAAACAGGCTCGCCCCCCCACCACCACCTTCACCCCCTCCACTCCCCACCCCGCCCTGGAGGGCCCCCGCAGGGCAAAGGTGAAGGCGTCTGGGGATTCCAGGCCAGGCCAGGCTGCTGTGCACACTGGCAATCAGCTCGCAGGTAAGTGCGCCCTGTCCATACACCTCCTCAAAAAATACTGAGCTAAAATGGAGGGGGGGGGGGGAGGCTCCTGGCCTGAGAAAACCCGCTGTCCGCAAAAACAATGTCAGCATAGGCTCTGAGCATTCTTTCGACAAGGACCAAGGCTTCATGCCTACTGAAGCTCTGGCAAGCACAAAGGCTTTTAGGGAAAGAAGGGAAAAAGGTGGTGGTGGGGGGGAACGCCTGTTTCAGAGCAGGCATCCCCTGAGAGTCAGGAACCAAGTGTAGCTTCAATCAAAGGCTGACTTCCCCTCTGGGAGTCCGGCAGGAAACCTGGTCACAGTACCTTACTACCGGCCTGGATCCATACAGGTCTGGTTTTCTTCTCATGCTAGTAATTTTTTTTTCTAAAAAAAAAAATACATATCGATATAAAAGAAGCAATCCCTGGCAGACTTCACTGGAAACCACACTGGGTCCCCTCCAAACATCCGGAATTAATCCCTATCTAGCAAACCACAGCACCTCTGGCCTCTGAGCCGGCCACCCCTCACCACCTCCAACCAGGTCTCTCCCCTCTAGCTGCTGCTCTTCCCGCCACCCTCCCCGAATAATGAGGGGCAGACTTGCCCAGCAGCGCCTAGATACTGGTTCTGGAATCCATCCCTAGCCATATCAAGATCCCGTAGCAGGTCCTTTCATATGGAATCTTTTAAAGGGCAGGAACTGTAACAAAGGGAAGGAGGAACCCACGGGGCTACCCGGAGCAAAACCCTCAGAGGGAAACTCTCTTCTGTGCCCTGGGTCCCAGGACACTGGGAGGTCTGGGTGAGGGGGGGAGTCCCCAGAAAGTACCAGGAGCAGCAAAGATGGAGGAGCAGCCCACAGCAACATGAGCAGCCATTCAAAGTAATTATTAATCCTCGGGGCCTACTATGTGCCAAGTATTCTTCTTTGATCCTAAAGGTGGATAATTATTCCCAGTCTTACAAATGAAGAAACTTACTGAGGCTCGGAGGCCATAAATAACTTGCCCCCAAGGTCACACAGCTAGTAAAAATGGGCCACGGTCAAACTCAGTCCTGGAGTTGCGGAGAGGAGCCAATCATTGGGCTAATTGTGCCATTGGAAATTCGGATTTTCACAGGCCATCTCCTCCAGGAAGCTGCCGAAAGCTCTCTTAGGCTTCGGGCACCCCCAAATATAGGGGTAATGTTTGGCACCCATCCTATCCCAGTCCACAGTCCACAGTGAGGCTTCAACCCGGCTCCTCCTACATCCAAGAATCTCTTGGTACCTTGAGAATCTTTCCCAATCTCCCCTACAGCCTACAAGTCTCTCCTCTGGGACACATCCTGATCTGAGTGAGGCCAATGCCCCCCCCCCCCCAAGGCTGCACTTTGCGCAGGGCAGGACGGGTAGGGTAGGTGGCTGTGCTGCTCTCAGCCCTGCAGGGAAAGCGCTGACTCCTGGCACCAGGGACTGGGCTTGCCACCCTAGTTTTGCCACATAAAGCAATAAATCAAATTATCTAGATAGACCAAAAGCCCTTTGGAAGGAGCTCCTAGAGTTCAAACGGAAAACCCCAGAGACCAAAGTGAGGTGGGAAAGAGAATTCAGAGGGAAATCATTTGCAAGATGCCCAGTCCCCCCTCCACTATGCGAGTGTCAAGCCTCCCCCGCCCCGCCCCAGGGAGCCAAGCCGCAGGCGAGTTGGGGGATGGGTATCTTCCTCTTCCCCCCCCAGCCTTTCCTCCCACAAGCTCGCGGCGCCAAACCTCAGTGCCCAACATCCCCTCTGCACCCTAGGCACCATTTCCAGGTCTGCCCCGGGCTTTGAGATGCTCTAGGGACACCACGCATACACTCTGGGCCAGGCTCCAGTGCCAAGGACGCCCTGCAGCTGGGCTCGCTGAGGACGGGCACCGGACACTCTAACGTCCCTGAACCGGTTGCTTCCCCCCCACTCCTCCCCGGCACATCGTCCGGACGTGCGAAGAAATGGCTTCGAGACGCTACCGGGCAGGCAAGGAGGGATCGAGGGACGCCGGCGGCGCCGGCCGCTCACCCGGTTCGCCAGCCGAGCACGCCCCCGCGGCCCGGCCGGCCCTGGCTCCGGGCCAGCCCTCCGCAAGTGGCTTGCTTTCTTTTTAAACTTTCCGGCCTCCGCGAGCGGCCAGAGTTTTCCAGCTCTACTCCCCCACCCCCACCCCCACCCGCCCCAGCGCCAGCGCCAGCTCCGGGCGGACTTAGCAACCCCTCTGGGGGAGACGCCCCCCACCCCCACCCCCACGCCGGGCACCGCTAGACTGCGGCGGGAGCAGACGCCTTCCCCCGCCTCTCCCCCCCCCTCCCCCGCCAACTTGGGCCACCTGGATTGGGCGGCATCCCGAAACGCTCGCCGTCCAGCAGAGCCTGGGGCCGTCACGTCCGGAGAGGAACACTCCCGCAGCCCCAACTGTAACGGTCGGTCGGGGCCTGACTGCCGAACGCGTACAATGAGCTCGAACCTTTGGCGCGCGCTCGGGACGGCCCAAGGCTTCGGGAGGGGTGGTTGGGGGGGGGGGGCGAGAGCGAGCGAGCAAGGCGGGAAGGGGAAAGGGTTGCTTTCTTTTCTTTTTTTTTTTTTTTAACTCTTCACATACAAGAGGTTTCGTTGTCCCTGGCATGATTCCGAGTGCCCAGACAGAACAATAGAAATGGGGGGTGCCGGATATGGTGCAGGAAGACCCCTATAACCCTATAACCCTCCCCTCCCCTTCGCATTCACTATCAAGCACCTTTAAGACCCCGGTGCCTTCAATGCAGTAAGTGGGTTCTTTTTTTATATATATATAACTTTTCCCCCTAAACCTGTCACCTTCGGCACACTGCGAAATCACAAGAGCAAAGATCGCTCCCCAAGTTGTGACCTCACGAAGCTCTCGGGTCTCTCACCTGCTCTGCCCCTGGCACCGTGACCTGACTCACTGCCCCTCCCCCAACCGTTCCCCTGCTTTGCACCTAGACAATAAATTTAGTTTAATTTAGCTTCCGGTCTTTAATTTTAGCAGGTCTCCTTTTTGCATGCAAATCAATATGGCAATTACCATCTAAAAGCTCGCCCAGCCCCGGGTCAATGTAAATTGATCATTGTCCGCCTTCCACAAAATAACACCGGGAGTCTGTGGTGCATAATGAGATTATACTGGAAACTGTCTTTTAGATCACAAATTATATTTTATGCTGTCAGGATCTTCTCCTAGCGGACTTCCCCGCTTGTCTAATCGTGGGGAGCCGGGTCCGTGGGTACTAGCCAAGGAGACACGGCTCTGTAAAACAACCCCCGTTTCTGAGACCCAGGGAAGTGACCTAGCAAACATCGCAGAAAAGCCCCGTTAATGAACTCCGACGCAACAAAAAGCTCTCCCTTCGTGAAAACACGTTTGAGGGTAACCACGCAAAGCCGTCGGGCAGGGCGGAGACTGGTGGACACTCTGGCCAAGTGTTCGCGATGGACGCGGCGCGGCGACCACGGAGACGGGCGGACGGAGGCCCCTTCCGCCAGTCCCGGCGGCTGCCCCCTCCCGCCTCTGCCACCTAGGCCTCAGCAGCACGGCCGGCTCGGCAAACAGGCGGAATGCCGTCGGCCATAAACGCTGGCAAAGACCCAGGCCCCATCCGATGCAAGGAAGAAGGTCCTCCCCTCGCCGAGGGCGCTTCTCTCCCGCTCCTCGGCGGCCCCCAGGGCACGGGTGTGACCCCGGGACCTAACAAAAGCCTTTCTTCGCTCTTTTAGGCCTCGGGCGAGCGGGGGAGGGGTGGGGCGCGGCGGCCGACGAGGACTCCTGCTGCCCTCCGCCCTGCCGCGCCTCGCTGGGCCGGCTGGGCCCAGCGCCCTCGAGGAAACCACACCACGGTGGCCTCGCCAGGGCTGCCGGGCGCTCCCGAGGACCGTCCTGGGGTTGGGCCGGCCCTGCGGCCTTGCGAGCCTGCGAGCCTCCCGCCCGGCCTACGGCCCAGCCCTGCCCCGCCCGGCCCGGCGCGGGCTCCACCCAAGTGCGGTCTTCCCAATAAAAGCTGGAATTCCCGGCTGGGCTTAAACAAAGAGGGACCGCGGCAAATCGACGCCGCGGGCAAACCAAACCCTAGCTGGAGTTTACGTGCGCGTCAGGGGTCGCCCAGGAGCCTGCTAATCCACCCTAGGGAAGCCGTCCTGGGCCCTGGCCCCCGGCCCCGGGCCCCGGCACGGTGTCCTCCAGAAAAAAAAAAAAGAAAAGAAAAAAAACATGAAAACACATCCAAATGAAAGCCTGCCTCCCTCCCTCCCCTTATTCCTCCCAGAGTCCATACTTCTTTTAGTTCTGTCTTCCGCAGCCCGCTAGGCCCCGCCAGACCAGCAAACGGGACCCCTTCTGGGGTCTGCACTCCTTCCTCCCCGTCCCAAAATAGAAAGCTACTCCTCCACACCACCAAAACCCGCTCTGCAGGTCAAGAACTCAAAACCTCTCCAGGAATCCTCCTACCTGCTCAGCAGACATTTCCCTACCCCAGCCTCGCAGCCAGGTGACCCTAGCTAGGTAGGTGGCTTTGCCCCTCCCTCCCGTTCCTTGAGGCCAGAGGTCCAGCCCGTGGTAAGTGAGCAAGGAACGGCACTGGGGTGCTGGGGGGAGCCACACTTCCGCAGCCACCTCCGTCTCCCGCCGTGCCAAGAGCCTCCATTAGCCTGCTAGGAGTTTTTGTCATTCAGCCTGTGTACCTAAGCACGGATGTATGCATATGAGGGCTTTTTGTGTTGCCAAGTGACCCTCTTCACACCTTTAAATGGGCTTTTGTCTCTGGAACGCACTTACAGAAATTCTGCCCCAGTTTGCAGCTCCACAAAGTATGGGATTCCCCCCACCCCTTGCTTAGCCTATTGCTACACCTCGCTGTATTTGCATAACCCGTGTCTACACCGCTCGGTCACTTCTTCATCGCTTAGGGATCGCGCACTCCAAGTGGGCACCAGAGCCCAAGTGTCTTGATTTGTCTCAGCACATGTCATTCAGGCGCACATCTTAATCTGAGCATTCCTGGCTCACACGGCCACCTCCCTACCATTACATTCTTCTTGGTTGCCTGGAATGGGGGGCTCAATCCAAGACAGACCACTATGCATCTGCAGTTGCAATCAGAGTCCCTTCTTCCACAAGCCCTTAAAAAGGGGAGGAGGCCGTGGGGGACCCGAGGGCAGTGGAATGTCAGTAATGAGCTTTTGTACAGAGTAACCCACTCACCAATTCCAGTTCTTGAAAGAGCTAGACAAATGTCTGCAGACTGGTATTCATTTTTTTTAGGTCAATTCAATATTAGCCCCCACTATGTGTATACAAATGATGGATCTCACGACACATCCACACATCGGAGAACAACTCCTGTTTGGAGGCAGGCTCCCTGACATGTGTAACTCCCCACAAGTTCATGGTTACAAGTATGTGTATTTACAGACAACTCTAGGACTGCTTGGCTCTCTCTCCAGTGCATACCTGTACACACTGAGCTGGCGGCCATCGCAGGCTCGGCCCCGGCATCTGCAACAGTCCCAGTCAGGCCCCCACGGGACCCCAGCTCTGGGCAGACCCTTCCCCGACTGCAAAGACCGACCACAAGAATTCTGAGGTGTACAGCTGCGTCTGCCAAACCGAGTTCCTAAAGTGAGGGTGCCCCTCTTGTGTGCCCACAGCTCCTCCACGGAGAAGTAGCCAGTCCAAGCAGACCAGCCATCTAGCCAGCAGCTGCGTTTGGTTTGTCGAAGAATCGAGCCCGATGCACCAGGATGTGACCAGGCACACACAGAAGAGAAAGGAAACCCCAGAGTCTAGACGACTGCCCCCTCCTCCCACAGGCTACCGGCCTCCAGGAATTCCTGCCAGGCTCGGAGCTCCTCTGCCCCCATCACTCTAGCCCAACGGCCAGGAAAGGGTTAAGAGAAACCCCCGCAGCCCTCACTCTCCTGCTCGCTGGGCCCGCAGGCTAGCTCGCTGACTCGCTGCTCGCGGGAGTCTGCAGCCGTCTCTGCGCCCCCCACCCCCGCCCGTCCTTCAGCCGGGAGGGAGCCTGCATGCCTGTCTAGACCGATCTATCACCGGTACACCAACAACACCCGCGAGAGCGCGGAGACCCTGCCTAGGTCCCCCGGCCCGCACGGTTCACGGCGGACGGAGCCTCAGGAGCGTGACGGCGCCTGCGGGGTGGGGGCGGGGGCCTACAGGAGCTGGCCGCCCGGAGCGCACCACGGGTCCGCCCCGGCCCCGGCCCCCAGCGCTCGCACCAGCCCCGCTGCCGGGACACAGTCACAGCTCTGCGCGCTGGGCAGTCCTATTTTTATCTTGTCTAATCCCAAACTGGGCGGGGAGCACAGGCGTCGTGCTTAGAGAACAAGAGATAGGCGAGGGAGGCGGGGAGGAGCAGCCAGGCAGCGACGCGAGCGGGAGCGAGTTAAAGACACAGTGGAGGCGACCGCGAGCAGGAAGAAAGAGCGGGCTGCGCGGGCCTCGCGGCGCCGCACGCAACGCGCCGCCCCGCGAAGTTACACTCGCCTCCCCGCTGTCCCTCGCTGCCCGCCCCTCCCCACTTCCCAGCGGCGCTCTCCGCAGCCGGGACCTCGGGGCCCCGGCCTGTGTGGGAGGCGGAGGCCAGGCCGGCCCTGCAAAGGGCTGGAGAGAATCGCTAATGAGCTGTGCGGCCCATTGATCCGGAGAACACTTCCTAATTAACTCTCAGTCACCTACTGGTGACAGCGTCTCAAAGGACAGCGCTGGGGCCGGCCGAGCCCCAGCCCCGACCTGCCGGCCGAGCGCCTGGCGCCCGAACCCGGCGCGCTCCCCCTCACTACCCCAGGCAATTCGCGTGCGTGGCGGTGTTCACCCGTACACCGCAGGCCAGCCCCGGATTCAACCTGGACGGCATATTAATCATCGCCTTCAGCGCTTCCCTTACGCGGTGGTACAAACACGAGAACCAACACGGCAAAGCCAGGCCAGATAACAGGTCGGGAGGCAGAGTGGGAAGGGCCGGCGAGCGAGCCTATCTCCCAAGTGTGCCGGCGGGCGGACAACCGTCTCCGAGGCTGGCAATGAAAATGCCTTCCACCCAAGCAGTTCTGTTGGCAAAACCGAATCCAACACCTCGTAAGGATTGATTTCGGCCCGCGGTGTCCGTTTCCAGTGCCACAGGAAGTGTCAGATGGCCAGAAATACCCAAGTCTGTCTGCGCTCACCACCCAGCGCCTTCTCGGGTGGGCCGTTTCCTCCTCGTAGTGACTCCCAGGCCATTTTAAGGATCTCTCTCCCAAAGGCTACCTCGGGAACCAAATGCCAGCACCCCTCCCCTAGCCTGCTCTCGGCAAGAAAAAGGGAAAAAAAGACACACAGACACACAGAGCTAAAACCCTGGGCTCTCTAGACGCAGCGAGGCTGTGCGAATACCTATTTGAAGCGCGCTGGTTTCTTTTTAAGGTTTGTTTTTAAATACACATAACCCTCCTCCTTCCTTCTTCGCTCTTTCATTCCCCCAACCCCCACCCTCCAGACGCCGGCGGCGCGCGCCCTCGCGCGCGGGCACTCACAGCCTCTAGCTGGAGATCGCGGACTTTCTGGAAAAGATTCATTAACAGCAAATTAAGCCTCGCCCGGCCTCGGCCTACATGCGGCCAGTCTCTGCGGTCTCCGGGGCGCGCGGGTACGTGTCCCCTCGAGCGTGCGAGCGTCGGGAGGTCCGCCGGGACCACGCGTGCCTCGAGCTGCCCTACTCCGCGCACGGCGCCGCAAAGCCTCGCTTCGTAAACAGCAGGCACTCCCCGCCGTCGCCGCCGCCGCCCGGAGCCCCCGAGTTGGCGAAGGCTCTGCAGCGCAGCCTCCCGCCCGCTCCGAGCGCGGGCCCCGCGGCGCGCCAGCGCCTCGCCCTCCCCTCTTCGGCCGAGGATCGCGCCCCGGTGCGCAAGTTCCTCTTCGCCCTGAGCCTCCGCGCCGCACGCCCTTCAAGTGGGACCAACTTCCTCCGGCCTCAGACTTTCACACGCCCATCAGGGCTTCCCACCACACTCCCTACAGCCCAGCGGAGCGCCCAGGCCCCGGGCCCCTCCGCCCCCGCCCAACCACATTCTACACCCACCCCAGGGGCTCCTAACTTAAAACCTCCCCTTCCCCCCACCGTCGGGGAGCGGGGGGGGGGGGGAGCAGAGGTGGGCGGAGTGGGGGGAGCAGCGGACTGCAATCTAAAGAGAACATTTACAAAACAAAGCGTCTGACCTGGCTGGCGGGCGGACGGGCCGAATCGGAACCCCTCGCTCGGCTCGATTTCCTAGTAGATTTTTTTTTTTAAATCCACGTGATTCGCGCTTTGGGGCAAGCCAAGAAAAAACCCGGGACTCCCTTCCCGAGTTGCGCGGCGGCGGTAGCAGGTCGAGCTCGGCTCGGCCCGAGGCGCCCGCCACACACACACACACACACACACACAGCCTAGCGCACGCACACGCCGTCGTTCCACTTGGAGGAACGACTGGCCCCTGGAGAGGCGAGACCAAGCGGCAGCGGCTGGGGGTTTTTACAGTTCTTTCCCGAGTAGAAAAAGAAAGCAGAGGGGAACCCGCCGCCCTCCCCTTCCTGCTCGCGAGCTAACGCCGAGCCGAGCTTCCCAGCCTCCAGCCCAGCCGCCCCCCCCCCCGCTCCGCCCGACTCCCGGCGCTCCGCGGCGACCGCGCTCCCGCGCACACACAGGCTGCAAACTTCCACTCCGCGAACTCACTGCTCTGCTCCCAGCCCCCCTCGGGGGGGAGCCGGCAGCCCCCCCCACTGCGCCCTCCTCTCCCTGGTGCCCACGCGGGGCCGCTTAGGTTGGCTGCATTTCTAATAACTTACAGCTATAAAATAAAAATGAAAGCGAGCAAAGCAGCTAAAGGAAAGCGCGAAGCCAAAGCTCCGCGGGGTATACGCGAGTCGGAGGAGAAACCCGCGGCGGGCGGGGGCCCCGGGGGGAGGGGGCCGATTGCAGCCCTCGGCACGCCAGCCCGCCCGCGGCCTCCCCCGGGAGAAGTGTTCCGGACACTGACCTGAAATCCCCGGTCGAGGAGTAGGCTGGGAGCCTGCGATCCGGCGCTTTGAAGTTTTCCCCCAAGCGGAGTCGAGGCGGGCAGGAGCGGGGTGAGGTTGGGTGGGTAGAGGAGAGGTGTGCGGGAAGGGGGGGGGGGCGGGGGGGGGGCGACGTTAGCGAGCGGAGAAGGAGCCGGGCTGGGGAAGCGCGGCGAGCAGCAAAGTTTGCCGTCCCCGGCTGCCCGCAGCCCGCTCTCGGCACCGTGCTCGCTCGCCTCCCTCGCCGTCTGCTGCCAGCCGGCTGCCCTCGGGGTCGGCCCCGCCGAGGGGTGGGCTCTGGGCCGGGTGGGGGCGGGGCGGGGCGGGGCGGGCTCAGCGCCTCCGGGCAGGTGGCGACAGCCCCGCGCGATCCTTTGGGCTCCCGCAGCTGGACTAGGCTCGGCCGGGCTCAGCAGCTCCCGCGCCGCCGCTGCCGCCCGCGCTCGGGCAGGAGCCCCAGCGCCATGTTGTCGGTTCGCCGCGAGCGCCCGCTCGGGCTGGGTGTGTGTGTGTGTGTGTGTTGGCCAAGTCGTCCCTGCGCGGCGACAGCGCGGCTTGGGCTCTCCGCCCGGCGGCTCGCGGGCTCCCCCTCCGCCGCCGCCCGCTTCGCTCCCGCTCTCGGTCGCGGTCGGGGCTCCGGCGCGTCTTCCCCGCAGCCGCCGAGCTCTGCCCGCGTTCAGCGAGGAGCGCAGCTCTGCCTCACCTTGCCGCTGGGAGCCCGGGCTCCGTCTGCCGCCGCACGCCGTGATCCCAACGCGTCCCCCCTCCCTCGTTCCCTCCTCTTCCTCCTCCCCCTCCCTCCGCCCGCCCGCCCTCCCTCCCTCCCAGCAGCCGCCTCCCCTCCCCCGCAGGCACAGCGCTCGGGCTACAGCCGCCCGCCCGCCGCCGCCTCCAGCTCTCGCAAGTTTGAGCTCCCCCAGTCGCCGCTTACCCTCGGCTGCGGCGTCTCCGCGGTGGGATTTTGAACGGGGTGATTCCCCAGGAAAGCTTTGCCCGAGTTTCCCCGGCCGTCATCGATTCGCGGCCGGACGCATTTTGGCCTCTCCAGGTTCGAATCCGGGACCACTTGGGTGGCGCCCCTCTCGCCCCCTGCCCTTCCCTTCTCGCCTCGGGCCGAGTTGGTTGCGCACGCCCGGTCCTGGCGCACGTCTTGGGCAAGCTGGAGACCGACTGGGGCGGCGGCGGCGGCGGCGAGGGCAGCCCGCAGCGACGAAGCCGAGGGTACGGGGGGCGGCAGGGGCGGCTCTCCCAGCCGCGCGCCGAGACTCCCCTTGCTACCCAGAAGGCCAGTGGAGGACCGCAATTACCATAAAGCGCCTCGCGCTCCGCTCAGCCCAAGCTGTCAAACGCCAGCGGCTGCCGCCTCTCCGCCACCAGCGCTGCGCTCCCCTGGCCTCGCGTCCCCCTCCGATCCCCAGCAGAGCCCAGCGGGTGTGCGTCCGCGCCCACTCCCACTCCAGATCGCTCCTTCCTGGCGGAGGAGCTCTTGCCCGTTTCGGTGTCATCAGCTCTCTGAAAACACTACCCCGGGCAACAGTGGCCGTTCCGCCCGAACTCCGCGCCCGAGTTCCCCGGACGTTTCAATTGTGTGGGAATCGCTTGCAGGCGGGGGTGGGGGCGGGGGAGTAGCCCTGGAGGGGTACCGGGAGGCGGTGGGGTGCGTGTGTGTGTGTGTCTGTGTGTGTGCTGGCAGGGGAGCGAAGATCGCCTGAATCGCTCCGGGGTCTCGCGCATTTCAGGGTCTGCACCTCAGATGCTTGGAGGGTCTGCCTTGGCCCCTCACCCAGGCCTCGGGAGATTATCTCCCGCGTTTTATTTCCCTTGGCAAGGAGCAACTTTTGGCTTACACCGTTCGCCCCATAAATTTCCACTCGGTAACGTCGTGCTGATCGGTGCTCGGCGGCGGCGTACAGCCTGCGCCCGCAGCAGTTCAATTCAATTGACACGTATTGAGCTCCTCCAGCGCACCCGGCGCGGCGCTGGGCGCGGGGGGAGGGCGGGGGCTGGCTGGCGGGAGGGGGAAGCGGAGAAAGAGGTTCCGGCCTCCCCAGAGCGCGGAGCCTCAAGGGCGAGCCGAGAAGCCCCAGTTTGTGAAGCTGGCGGGAAAGGGTGGGAGTGGGGGAGGGGGTGTTCCGGTCTAACCGCACCCAGACTGCGGGCCTGGACATCACGGCCAAAGGTGACCGCATTCAGCTGCCCGCTAGGGTCTTTCTAGGATAGGAAGGGGGTGGGGTGTATCTTTCTGCCTAAGGACAAGATGGTGCAGGCTGGATGAGAACATAAATCCGAAATGGGGGTGGCTTGTATATCCACACGGAAAGTTTTAAAATATCCTGGAGTGTCCCCATGCCAAAAATAATCAAAAGCATCTCAAGTTGATTACTAAGTCAAGGTCAAGGCCAAAATCAGCTCTGGCTAGCAGATATTTTCCCTTTTAAAAATTAGACTCACTACGGAGTGGGACTGGTAGTATTAGGTGCGATTTTATTCATTCTGTTTTAGTTCTCAGCACATAGTTATAAAAACAGCCCTTCTCAAAGCAGAAGTGAAACATCTCTACCGTTTGAAACCCGAAACTTCGAGCGGAATGAAGTGTTCAAGCTCCAGAGCTGCTTATAACAACTGATGCAAAAGACAGGCGGGCCGGTGCCCCCTCCAGCAGTGCCCAGGCGAGCTGGGCGAGAGACCCCTTGCAGAACCTGCTGCTGCAGACTGGAATGCGTGCCTTTTTTCTTCCTGGTCTTTCTGGGGGCGGATGTCTCTGAAAGCTAGCCCACACATTTTTTTAATCTCCGGTAACAAGCAGAAAGACACCTGGACTATTATGCTGTAAAGCTATTTTTTATAAAGACATTTTAGGGCCAGACATTAAAAGTTATTAGACTGAACGCATGCGAGTTACAGACCCAGCTGGAGAAAAGGCCCCTGGTTGTGTGTTGTAGCAACATTTCTTTTTGAAGCAACTCCTTTTATTCAAAACAAGTCTAAAATAACCGGGAAGGCTGAAGTTGGGGATGGGGGGGGGGGGAGTCTCTGAATGTGGTTCCAGGCAGGGAGGCCACTGAAGACTGGGGCGGGTGAGCTGGCCTGGGGGAGTGAGAAGCTGTGCCAGGCTCTTCCGGCTGGGTTGGGCCGCACCGCAGAGGCCCTGGCCCAGTGCCCGGCCGCCACCTTCTCTTGTCTCCCCAAGTCTCCCCCTACCCCCCCACTCCCAGGCATAGGCTTTTCCCGGAGTTCCCAGTGGCGTGTAACTGTCCAGAACTTTTGGAAAATCCAGGAACTGGGCCTGGGGCCTGCTGCCCTTCAGAGTCTCCTGGCCTCCCGGGGCTGCTGACAGAGAGGCCTATTTGTCTAACTTTAAAAATCCCGAGAGTTAAAATGAAGGCGGGAGTGGGGGTGTGCTGTAAATGGGAAAGGGGGCTGCGCGGGGGGGGGGGGGGATTTGATGCTGGAGACAAACAGGCCAGTGCGTTGACCTTTGACATAATTTGCACCATCCACACCCCCCCCCTTTTTAGGGAGCCTTCCTGCGGGCTGCTGGGATTAAAAGGTTTCTCCTCCATCTCCTAGGGATACATTTTCCAACTCCGTGGGATTTAAAAAATATCTTATTAAGGGAGTCCTAAGAGGCATTGTGGAGGGGGGGGGGATGATTCGTGACTCACTGGGAATTAAAACGTGGGATTTTCCTGAGATGCTCTACAGCGAAGGGGAGGGGGCTGAGATTACACCTATTGGCCTGGTTCCGTGGGGTTGTGCTGCGGGAGAGAAGCAGAAAGCTGTGGGCAGGGTAGTCCCGCCCTGGGACTCAAGGAAGAGGCTCCGGGAGCTGGGAATGCCAGGGGCCTGCAACTGTGTGTGCTGGCGGCCAGGCCCGGCCCCTGCTCCTTCTCCCTCCCTCCCGAGAGCCCCTTGGGAGCTGACCCGGGGGTCAGGCCGCTATACCCAGCACTCAGCGAAGGGAGGATTTCAATGAAAGCGGAGGCGGAGGCTGAGAGAGCAAGGGAGCTCAAGGGGGGGGGGGGGGGCGGCAGCGCAGCCAGCGCAGAAATAAATAGGCGCCGAAAGGAGAGGTGCCTGGGCTGAGCGGAGGGAGCTGCCTCTCCTCAGCCTGCTCCCACCTCCATGAAAGGTTCTTGCATGTTCTCCCACTGCACATTCTGACCTGGCTCTGGAAGTGGGCAAGCGAACTGGGCCCCGGGAGCAGGCCTGGAGCCTAGCTGCCTATTGCAGGGTAGGCTGAGGGTGCAAGACCTGGCAGGGCCTCCTCCAACCCTCCGGCTACGTCTAGGCTTTGGGGAAACTCCTTGCATCCCTTGGTGAGGTCCTTGCTCAGAGTTTTGGGGCAGCCTGCACCCCAGACGCTGTGCAGGCGGTTCCCGTGTGACACAGGTGTAGGATCCTGGCCTCTGCTGGCCTTTCTCCGAGGTCATTCTCAGGCAGGTGGCACTAGGCTGAGCACAGACACAGACGACAAACAGATAACATACTTGACCTGGGGTCGGCTCTGAATATTGACTGTCTTTAAAAGCACACAAACACCCAGGCTTAGAGCCTTCTGGCCATTTTGCAAAAAGAACTCTAGGCTTACCCAATGACACTTTCACAAAAAGACTGGCTGGATCCCTGAGCCCAGCCTAGCCACCTGGCTTTCCCTCTGAGACCCCAGTGAGGGTGGGATCCACTAAAGGCCCATCCTTGTCCCAAGGATGTCACTGAGCTGGAGACCTGGAGAGGTAGCTGCCTGCTCTTCCTTCTGCCTAGCCTTTGGAAGGTTACTGAGTATTTGCAGGAGATCCCAAGGGCAGGCCCAGGGTGATTCATAGCAACCTTCTCATCATCTGTAGTGTGGGCTCCCGGACCCCACGCATGGGTGGGTGACTGCCGCACAAACCGCGGAGCCGCTGGCAGGGTGCGTGTTGACCGAATGGGCATCAGTGGAGTCTTCTGGGAGGCCGCGTCTTGTTCTCGGCCTGGCCCCAGCTTAGGAGCCCTGGAAACCGCCGCGCTGGCCGGATGCTCCTGCAGATAAACCCAGACGCCACGTCCGCCCCGGCTGCTTATTTAGCAGGGCGCCTCCTGCGCATATTTTGCCCGGCTGGGGGCAGTGAGTGGGAATCGTAGGGAGAGGAGCGGGAAACCACCAACTGCTCGCCCTCGGACTGGGAGCGCCCGCCTACCCGCCCCAGCCTTTATGTGTACAGCCTCTCGTCCACTCCCGCGGGGCCCCACTGGAGACACGCTACCCCAACCCCTTCGCGGGCGCCACCGCGGGACTGGAGGGTTTGGGAAGGCTCTGCCAGCCCCTGGCCCGAGGCGTGGAGGGAGGTGCGGAGGAGCAGATGGAAAGGCGGCGCTGATCTCTCGCTAAATAACCTCTGCGGCCCCCCCCCCCAGGCCTCCGCCCCCGCCCCGGCCACAAAGTCGGTGACAGAGGTGAGTGGAGCGGGGTGATTGCTCCGGGAAGGTCGCAGACAGGGGCAAAGCTCGGGGCTCGTGCAGGGCTGGGGGATTCCAAACGGCTTAATCTGCGGCACACCCCCCCCCCCCGCTCCCATTCCACCTCCCGGGCCGCTCGGCTCTGCCTCCGCCCCCAGTGCCCACCCCCTCCATCCGTGCGTCTCCAGCGCGTTAGCAGCGGTGCAGCTCCCGGGCGCGAGTGCTGGGGGTGGGGGTGGGGGGCCGCAGGGTGGTTTGTGTTGCGAGGCCTGACAGAACCTTCTGTGTGCGGCGGAGGGAGGAGGCTAATGCATAATGCACTGCGCCTGGAAGCCCGGCCATTAGCGGCCTGTCGGTGACACAGACAAACGACTGGGAGGGAGGAGATCCAGCTCGCTCTGGAGTTTAAATATACCAGCGTGGAGGGGAAACGCCATGATTTAAAAGTGTGTGTTTGCAGACACTCGCATATATTTTAATGATTTCCAGCAGGCTTTGCGTCCCAGCCTCGCATCCCTCCTCCCCAAAAGGGGCAATGTGTAGAGAGGAGGGGGAATGAAGGCAGAAGGAGAGGCCTCAACCCAAGACCCATCGCCCGCTTTTGAGAAAACGAAGAGGAAAGAGATTGGCAAACGCAGTGCTGAGAAAGCCAGGTCTGGGGAAGCCACACAACCGAAGCCACCCCCAGATTTTTTCTTCTTTATTAAAAAAAAAAAAATGTGGCCATGAGGTCTTCTACCCTAGATTCAATCCTCTGTGCCCAGGACGGGGGGAGGGGGCAGGAGAAGCCCTGCCACCCCGCTTTCCCCCAGGGGCCCACGTTTTTGAGCTTCCCTTTCTACTGACAATCCAGAGACCTCCTTCCTCCCCGTTTAACACACCAGTGTTTTTTAGCAATTAAGGCGAGAAGGGGGTGGGGATAAAGATAAGCCAATTTTTTTTCCGCCATGCAAGTGTGAAAGATAAGATAAGACTAAGCTGGGGCAAAGCGGCTGCTTACAACCTCCCCTGCGCGATTTTGATCGGTCACTTCTTATCTCGCAAAAATGCTCCTTTCGAAAGCGGCATCAAAACAGAAAAAGGCTGAAGGAAAGCATTTTCATTTGGAAGTGACATTTAAAACCCACCTCCCCTCCAACCAGCAACCCCCCTCTCCCCACTGGTGGGGCTCCCCAGGAAAAGTCGCACCTCGACTGCGGGGTTTCAGGCTTTCTCGTGGAGGGGCAGGATTACCAGTGTAATTAGGCCGAATAAAACCAGGGATGCGTGATGAGGATTTATCCGGCATCCAACCCAAGCTCGCGGCCCGCGTTCCCCGTCTCTTCCTTACTGGCCGATGTTTGTGTTGAAACTAAACAGGTAGTTCTGTTTGGGAGGGTCGTGTAACTAAGTCAACATGAGGTGCTTGTTAATGCGAGATAATAAGAAACTCTGCAGATTTTTAAAGGCCTCTGTGTAAAGGGAGTTAAAAGCATCACCGGTGCCAAACGCGACAACTCCCAGCCGGACCGGACTCGCGGGGAGTTTAAGAAATCCTTTTTTTTTTTTTTTTTTCAAGCACAGGCGTCTCACGAGGGGATTTCCGGAAGACTTTGTATTTGTTGAGAGAGGTTTCGGTATCGAACTTCAGGCCCGCAGGGCGGCCTGCAAATCCACCCCCCCCCCCCAGCCTAGCGGCTGGTTCCAGATCACAAACACCCAGGCGGGCCCCCAGGCGGAGCCGACCGAACCCCAGCAACACCTCTGGCTCACGGGCTCCCACCTCCTCAACGCCAGCCTCGGGTCAGGATCTCGGCGCCCGGGGCACGCAGTCTGCCCCTTCCGGACCAGGCTGCAAGACCCAAAGCCTGGGGCCAGCCGCAGCCGGATTGTCCCCGGGGAGCCGAAACCGCCGGGCGGGGAAACCCCTCCTCTCGCCCTTCCCCGAAAAGCCTGGCCGCGGCGTTAGCGCCTAGCGAGCTGACAGCGGGCCTCACGTAAGGCCCACACGCGTCCCATTAGTCAGTCCGAGTTCCCCTCGGGCGAGCCGTCTGGCGCGGCCCCAAGGCCGGGCGCGGGCCGGGAGGGGGTGCGGGGCCGCAAGCGAGCTGGGGGCGGGGGCGCGGGCTCCGCGGGGCCCGGCCGGGCTCGGTTCCGCGTTCCTGGGCCCGCGGGTAAGCTGAGCCGGCGGGGCAGGCCGCTCCCTGGCTGGCGCCGGGGCGCCGAGCTGCGCTTCACGTGCCCGCCATATCAGCGGCGGCGGCGGAGGGGGGGGGGAGCAGGGAGGCGCGCGGCCGCTCCCGCGGGGTCTCCGGCCCCGCCCCCCTCCCCTGGGGGCTGGGCCGGGACCACCCCGCAGCCCCCATCCCCGCGCTAACCCAGAGCGGCTTTGCCAGACGCGGAAAGGCTGCAAGGGCGCCGCTCCGAGAGCTGAGCGGCAGCGGCGGCGGCGGCGGCGGCGGCGGCGGCGGCGGCGGCGGCGGCAGCAGCCAGGGGAGGGTGCTCCTCGCGGCCGCCCCGGGAACTTCCCGGCCGCCCGGCCGCCGCCGCTGCAGTCACGGGGACCGGAAGCCCTCGCGCCGCCCCGAGCGGCCTCCGCTGGCCCCCAGGGCAGTTCCAGACGAAGGCTGGCCGCGTGTCACCCCTGCCTGATCCCTTCTGGCGCAGGCGACGGTCCGCGCACGGGGGGTATCCCCAGTTAAGCCGGGAGGACCCTCCTCGCGGTCCGGCGAGACGTCCCTCTGCTACCGCCACAAGCACGCGCCCTCCTCCTCCTCCTCCCAATCCCCGCAGCTGGGACGGGAGGGGCGCCGAGCCGTCACTCCGGCCGGGCAGGAGCACCTGCTCCCGGGCCCTGCAGCTGGGCGCGTGGTGCTGGGAGAGGCTGCCTACTGTTGTGTGCCGAGATCGCGGAGGAGAAAATGAGCCTCTGAAGCTCAGGGCCTGGAGCAGCCGAGCCTCGGCCACCCCCATCTCCCACCTACTCTGGGAGATCAAGCCGAAGCCACAGAGCCTGCTGGGGGCCCGGGTCTCCTTTCGAGGGTCAAAAGGGCCGCCACCGCTGAGGATCCGGCTCCTGGCTTTCAGAGGTCGTTCGCAAGACAGATGGGGCAAAACCTGTTTTGGGAGCCTTCCCAAGCGTCCGCCCCCGCTCTCCTACCCAGACACACTCATCTCCCCCCTTGGCCTCACTGTAGCCTCCGGCGGGGGACCGGAGTAGGTCATGGCGGCACCAGCACCTTCCCCCACACAAGTAGGGACCCGGGGTCTGGTTGGTACGCGGCTCGGGACTTTGCCACTCCGCGTGGGGGAGGGGCGGCGGACTCCCCCCCCCCATCTCCTCCGCGCCGCGAAGAGATCGGGCGGCGAAGCCGACCTGAGCGGCTTGCCCTGCTTCACCCCACCTCCCCCCGCGTCCCGCCCTCCGCGACTCTCCTGGCCCAGGGCCCGGCCGGGGAAGGCGTTGTTTTGCCAGCGGGAGCCGAGCGAGTGCGCAGAGCAAAGCCTCCCTGCTCTAATGAGAGTGCACACAGCGCTGCAGCGAGGAGGATGATTACCCGGCGGGCGGGGGGGCGCGGGCCCGGGCCGCGGGCGGCGTGTGCGGCGGCCCCGCGGGCCCGGAGTCCCCGCCTGTCTGGCTGCTAATCGCACGCTTTCTGCTGTTACGAAGGCAGGCGGGAGCCGGCGGCCGAGCCCAGCGCCGGCGACTCGGCGGGTGACACGGAAACATGGCGCAGCGCCCCTCCCCCGCCCGCCCTCCCCGCGCTCCCGCCTCCCGCCTCCCGCCTCGCACTTCCTCCCGCCCGCGCGGCTTTTGCAGTTCTAATGCTCTGCTTTCGGCCTGGCACCATTACACTAGCTGCCGCTTCTCGGCGGCCCCGCGCGTCTCTTTCCCCTTTGTTTTCGGGGTCTATAGAAAACGTTTGCTTTTGTCCCGAGCTCTCGTTAAACCAAACTTGTGGTAGCAACGGAAGGCGGTGCGGGCGGGGAGGGGCCCGGGGATTTTGGCAGCAGCAGACCAGAGCGTGGTGGAAACTTCTCTCGCTGGGTTCCCCGCCACCCCGCCTTCCTCCCCACCCCCACCCCACCCCCCACACACCAGCCAGCCAGGGGACGCTTCCCCCTTTCCGCTCTGAGAGGCCTCAGCGCTCCAGGAAGGAGGTCTGGGTCACGGGGACCGTGTGGCCAGGGGTGAGGAGCCTGGGGTGCATGTGTGAGCCCTGAGTTTTGGGCACTCTGTCACCTCCCTCCTTTGCAGCCCTGACTCGCGGTGTCTTTTCCCTTTGGTCGTCAGGGGCTTTGTATCAGCCCGTGGAGAAGGAAGGGGAGGGAAGAGAAAGTGTTTCGCCTGTGTGTGGTTTTTATTTTGAGAGGTTGTCCCACTGCACGGCCTCCTCCTTTATAGGAGCTAGGGCTAGAAGGGGAAACGTGGGTTCCACGGCGAGGGGGTCGGAAACCTGGTCCTGGAGGCTAGACCGGGTCTACCGACCCGTTCAGCCTCACTGGATTGGCACGCAGGGCAGGGCGACCCTGCGGAGTGAGGTCTTCGGATCCTGGAGAGGCCAGACCTGCCTTCCTTGGGGCGAGAGAGCAGGACACCCTTTCCCTGGCGTGCTCCCCAATGCGATGCGCACGCCGTGGCTCTCTGCACCAGAGCTGCTCAGGCGGCAATGTTTTAAGCCTGCAATTAAGCGAGGCGTCGCCGTGTCCTCTGCTAGTGGCGATCCTGTCAGTCGCACATGGCCTTGGTGCTCCGGTCCGAGGCCCCGCGATTAGTCACAGGCTCGCTTCGCTCCTTCCCTAATCCGCCTCTGCAGGCAGCCTGGGGACGCGGCCGACTTGGCGGCGCTGGCAGGGAGCCACCGCGCGCGGGGCGGGCCGCCTGGCCAGTGCCAGCCCCGCTGCGCCCGAGCCGGCGCGGGCCCCAGGGTGCGGGCTTGGCGCCCCCTCCCCCCTCCCCGCCCCCTGGCTGGGGCGGCGGCGCCCCTCCTCCTCCTCCCACCCCTCTCCCGGGCCTGCGAGATCTATTTGTGTGGTGTCATTTGCATAAAAATAGGACAAGTGTTTCAGTGCGTTCGAACGCGGGAGGCGAAATCCTTATTGATGTGTCTGTGTGGAGCCTTCGGTTGTCGGAGCGGTTTGATTTAGGGTGTTTGTGTTGCCTTCTACGAGAAATGAGAGGAAATCCTGCGCAACGCCTTCGGCTGCCCAGCCCCCCCCCCCCCCAAGCATCCCCCTTCTGCGAGACTGGGAACGGTCCACCGCCTGGGCCCCAGCGCGCCGGGTCCACAGAGAGCAGGTTGAGGGCCAGGCGGGCGGCCCATTATGACTCATAAAACCGGGAGGCCTAATCACCAGCTGCCAACCCATTTACATGTGGCGCTTCCCAATGCTCCCTTCGCTCGGGCCCGGCCTCCCGCAGGCTCGCCCTGGACACGGCTGGAGACGCCCAGTGGGAGCTAATCAAGTGGCCGCTCCATCCTGTCGGCAGCGCAGGAGGCCGACCCCCGCTCTCTCGGCCTCGGAGCTTCTCGCCAGCAACTCCTCGGCTTGGACAAATAGCAGGGAGGGCGCCGGCCGCGCGGAGCCAGTAAATCAATCATTAACTCCCCGGCGGGGCTTGGCCGCGGGAGGGCTCGGCGACCGGAGCCGCATCCGCTGAGCGAGCGCAAGGCCCCCACCCCGGGTTGGGAGCTCTGCACGCGCCAGCGAACAGGGTGCGTGAGGGCGGGCCCCGCTGGGGCCTCCCGCTCCCCTCCAGAAGCCTCCGCCCTCCTGGCCTTTCAAGCCCGCACCTAGCCTCGCCAGGCTGGTCGGGTTACCGTGCGGCCCCTGGGCGGGCTTGAACATTAACGAGCCGCCTCGGACCTCACGGCCTGCTCTCCCCAGGAGAGCGTGCGGCGCTTAGGCAAGCTCCTCGGATCCAGCCGGGCTCCTGGCCACGGCTTGCCAAGCCAAACTGCTTGCACCCGGTGTCCAGCAGTCTCCCTGCAGCACTCTTCCCTCGCCCCCCCCCCCAACGCCCGGGGCCGGCACGCAGGGGGTTAAAAGCCCCGGTTCGCCTCGGCTCCTCGGCGGCTCGGAGGAAACGCTGATCAAAGTGCCTACGGGGAAGGAAATACATGCACATTCGGGCCCGGGTCGAAAGAGGCCGACTGGAGACGGCTCCCAAGCCGCCCGCCTCGACCCGCTTCCCACACTCCCGGGAACGCGGCGGCGGCGGCTCTGGCCCGCGCGATTCGTCCGGCAGAGCCGTGCGCGGCGGGGCCGGGAAAGGCGGCGGGGAGGAGGAGGGACGAGGGGGCGGGAGGCGAGCCCGGGCTGCGCGCCAAGAGGCCCGGAGCCGCAGATTAGTCACCGCTCGGCTCGGCGCTCACGGGTGCGCCCGGGACCGGGAGGGCAGGCGTCGGCCCCGCTCGGCCGGGCTCCCGGGGCCTCGGCGCCGCTGCGCGGGTGCCCCCGCCCCCACCCCCGTGCGCGCCTGGTGCGGCTGGATTGACTCTCGGGGACTCGCGCCGCCGAGATCCACTTGTCAGTTCAAGGGCAGGACAGAAACTCTGCAAGCTGAGTCTTGCGAACAGGAAATTTCTCATTGACAAGGTGCTGCCCCTCCCCCACGCCCGGCTTCAAAACAAAACAAAACCCCAGCGCGAGCGAGCGGCCCCTGCACCTAGCCCCAGCCCGCCGCGGCCTGCGCCCCTCCTCCGCTGCGGCGACCCCCCCGCTTTCTCGGCCCCCGCCCCGCGAATGGAAAGCTCGCCGAGCCCCGGGCCCCGAGCACAGCAGCGCCTGCGGCGGCAAAGAGGCCCAGCGGACGTGCTCGGCTCGGGCCCCGCCGAGGGCTCCCGGCTGCCACCCTCCGGGGTCCGGGCAAGGTCGGGCGTGGGGGTGGGGCGAGCCCCGGTGGCCCTGCGCCTTCTCGGGTTAAGAACCCCGCCGAGCGGTTTTGCGGAGCCGCCGGGTCAGCGGCTCCCCGGAGTGTGTGTGTGTGGGAGGGGCGGTGCGGGGAGGCCGCGCGCCGCCGCCGCCAAGGCGAATCCCGCTGCGGGAGCCCGGGAGGGCTGCGAGCTCGGCCTGGCAAAGTTCCTGTAGAAACTCCATGTTTTGAAACTCCAGCGGCGTCGCGGGACGAGGGGGGAAGGGGAGCGCGCGGGGGGTGGTCCGCAGCGCCTTTCCCACCCCGGGAGGGCGCTGGGCGCCCCCCAGCCCCTGGGGCAGTCCGGAGATGCACGCATGGCTGGGTCCCTGGGCCCGTTCTTCCGTGTATTCCCCTCTAGTCGGTCCACCCTCTAAGGGAAATTTATAACCCCGTTTTCTTTACCGAATTCAGCCAGAAAAGCAAGGCTGCCTTTTTAGGGATCCTGATATCCAGGATAATTTCGTATTTGATACATGTAAATACTTAGAACGCTCAGGTAAGGTCAAATTGTTTATCATCTTAATTTATATTTCAATAGGCCTACAATTTAGAGGCGCGAAATGCCTCCTTATGAATCATTATGGTCTATTAGGGGAAGTAATGTATAAACAGCACTATTTGGGAGGGAATCACTTATGTTGACATTTAAATGGCTCTTCAATGGTTAAAAAAAAGACTTTCGAGTGCCTTTGATTAAATATACAATTTACAAGACCATCAGCAAAGCCATCAGGAATATAAATTCTTCTTGGGATTTTTATTTATTTCCAACTTTTGAAAAGCCTTCCAGGATATGCATGTCACTGAATCTTTATGGGAAAAATCCAGATTTCAGCCAAAATATCATTCTCTCCTCCCAGCTAATGTCTTATCAACAACCCAGGGAACCTGTGGAAGGATGAGTGAACTCCACCAGCAAGAACCCTCGGCAGGGAGTTTGCAGATGGCAGTACCTCCCGGACAGACTCAACCACTTTCTAACAATGTTGCAAAGGCTTATCTTCCTGAGGTCCTGTGTCCCTCCCTCCCTCCATCCTGATGTTCCCACAGCACCCAGCATAGGGCTTTACACTGCTGCAAAGCAGCCCTGTGCACCTGCTGAAGCATCGCCCCAGGTGCTCTGCCTAGCTGCCGCCACCCACA
Organism: Oryctolagus cuniculus; assembly: GCF_051225735.1. Classification (NCBI taxonomy): domain Eukaryota; kingdom Metazoa; phylum Chordata; class Mammalia; order Lagomorpha; family Leporidae; genus Oryctolagus; species Oryctolagus cuniculus. The sequence continues at coordinate 25,658,447 of NC_142888.1, forward strand.
CCGCCACATGCTCTTCACTGGGTGACCCTTAGTGCCCATTTCCATGAAGCACTTGCTGCCTTTGGAATGCCCTTTCTTAAACCCTCATCTCCTTCCTGGGCCCCCCTACTGACCTGTTTCCCTGTACAGTCAGCCTTCCAGAGAAAGGTGTCTTATATACATGTGGCGTCTCCACTTTCTTATCTCATGCTTACTCTAAAAGTCAGTGCGGGACCGGGGCTGTGGGCACAGCGGGGAAAGCTGCCACCTGCAGTGCCAGCATCCCATATGGGCGTCAGTTCGAGTCCCGGTTGCTCCACTTCCAACCCAGCTCTCTGCTATGGCCTGGGAAAGCAGTAGAACAGGGCCCAAGGACTTGGGCCCCTGCACCTGCATGGGAGACTGGGAAAGAGCTCCTGGCAGATCTGGCTTCAGATCGGCCCAACTCTGGCCGGTGTGGAGTGAACCTGCAGATGGAAAACCTTGCTCTCTCTCTGCCTCTGCCTCTTTGTAACTCTGCCTTTCAAATAAATAGAAATAAATCTTTAAAAAAAAAAGTCAGCCCGTTTTGGAGTTATCCTAAAATATGGGGCAAGCTGCATCTTTGTTTACAACAGCACAGGATTAAAAACAGCCTCCACTTCCAGCAGTGACACGGCCGGCACATACATAAAATGGAATATTGGGTAGCAATTTGTAAAAATAAAGATGTGTTCTGTGTGCTGACATGGAAAGCCCCCAAGGTCTACTGTTCAGGGGGAAGCCACAAGGTGCCAAACAGTATGCATAGTTTCGTTACAGTCTGTGTAAAAATAAAGCCGGGCAGAGGCGGGGGGAAGGCATACACACACCTTCGGGTGTGTGTCACAGATCGCCAGCACTGCTGGTGGTGCCTTCCTGGTTTCTTTGTCCAGAACACACTGCACCTCACCTCTGAAACTTATTGCTACATCTTACACATCATTTTCTACCCGCCTGCCTGCCGAGAGGGGCCTCGGCCATGCCAAGGCTCTGGGAAGTCCCCGTGTGGATACATCACTATTTGTCATACTGGCGGCAGCCACTCCTCCATCCTCCCTGACCCTTCTGCAGAAAGCGCTCAGACTCACCAGGTACTTCCTGGGTACCAGGAGTAGGGGGCATTTTTTCATTCCTGGCCTGCCTTGGCCGCTCAGGAGCACTTAACACACTCGGCCACTCCCCCAGGCTAACTGCTCCATCTTCTTGGCTTCCCAGAGGCCACATGCACGTGGTTTGCACCCTACTTGTGAACCTCTTCCAGTTTCTGTCTGGGCTCTTCTTTGCACTCTCTGTTCCTTGCCTTGGGCCTGGATCTCCCCCCACCCTTACCCCCCAACAGTCTCACTCAGCCTGATGGCTTTAAATGCCACCTGTTGTTGTTGTTGTTTTCCAGTGCCAGACCTTCATGCAGCTTCCTAAGAACAGCTAACACTTAACACAGTGCTTGTTAGCTGCACAGCTGTCTTGTACGTGCTTTAAATAAACTGATTATTAATCCTTCCAAATACTGTCAGGCAGGGAGACTCATTATGCACATTTTACAGACGAGGAAACCGAGACAGCCCGGAAGCCAGGCAGGCAGCCCTCTTTCTGTAGTCCATGTTCTTTTGTTTGTTTGTTTGTTTTCAAGATTTACTTATTGGGGCTGGTGCTGTGGCATAGCGGATAAAGCCACCACCTGTAGCGCTGGCATCCCATATGGGCGCTTGTTTGAGTCCTGGCTACTCCACTTCTGATCCAGCTCTCTGCTGTGGCCTGGGAAAGCAGTAGAAGATGGCCCAAGTCCTTGGGCCCCTGCACCCACGTAGGAGACCTGGAAGAAGCTCCTGGCTCCTGGCTTCAGATCGGCGTAGCTCTGGCTGTTGCAGCCAATTGGCGAGTGAACCAGTGGATGGAAGACCTCTCTCCCTCTCTCTCTCTCTCTCTCTCTCTCTCTCTCTCTCTCTGCTTCTCCTTCTCTTTCTGGGTAACTCTGGCTTTCAAATAAATAAATACATCTTGTTGTGGGATTGGTGATGTGGCACAGCAAGTTAAGCAGACTGAGCGTGGGTTCCAGTCCTGTCTCTCCTGCTTCCCATCCAGCTCCCTGCTAATGCACCTGAGAAGGCAGCAGAAGGTGGCCCAAGTGCTTGGGTCCCTGCACCCCTTTGGGAGACCCAGATGGAGTTGCAGGCTCCTGGCTTAGGCCTGTGCCAGCTCTGCTCATTACAGCTATTTGAAGAGTGAACCAGTGGATGGAAGATCTCTCTCTTTTTCCTTCTCTTCCCCTCTCCCTCCCTCTATAATTCTGCTTTCAAATAGATAAGTCTGTAAAACAAAAAATGAAACCATGTCGCATGCAGACCAACTGCCCTAGGAGTGAAATCCAAACTCCTTCGTGAAGCCCCTTCATTCGCTGTCACTTCCTTGCTTGCCACTGTCTATGCCTCCCTCTGAGGGCCAGACACAGCTTCTGAACAGACCCTGGGAGTTTTCCCTATAGGGCAATCATCTCCCCAACAAGACTGCACGCTCCGTAAGGGCAGGGCAGTTTGTCACTGCCTACTAAGCTTCAGCAACGTGCAGCAACAAACATGCAAAAACATAATATTCTCAGTGCCTCGCACGGTGCCAGGCAGAGAGAGATACGAACGCATCCTTGGGAATCAGTAATGCAGGACGCGATATCTAAGACTGAATCGATATTCCGTATCATGACAAGAGGAGAAGCCAAGTTCAAGAGACTGAGACAGGAACCATCCAGACCTTTCGGAGCCAAAAGTGTAGGTCCTGGTCACAGCTGGCCTGGGCTATTGGTGCACTGGCCTTTCACAGCAACTATGATGACTCCAGGCTGCATTGGATAGCAAAGCAAGTGGCGAATAATTCCCACCTTTTTAAAAATAGCTACTGTGTTTTGAAGACCTTCCCTCCTTTCGGTGACTTTATTAGCTGCATTTCCACGTAATGTCACTTATGCCCTGTAATAACCCTATGGGTTAGGTATTACTATGTGCGTTTTATTGCTGAGGAAATTGAAGCTCGTAGAGTTTCGGGCTGATCTGGGAGAGCAGCTCCAGGGATTCCACCCGACTCCAGCCCTGGGCTCTTTCCAGTAGAATAATATGTGCTCCTCCGACCAGCTCGTGGGAAAGTGGAATTCAAAGTGTAATTTGGTGTCCAAGGGTTTTGAAATGCACGGAGGGCGTATTCATAATATGCTTTTTCAATTATTTTCTTGAAGCCCCCATGCATTTCAAACATTTCTGCACCAAAATCAACTTATCTTTTCATTCCATTTTCTGGGAACTTTTCGAAGTCCCCTCGGATTGTTTGCCTCCTGCGCAGACGCACTGTTCCCCCAAACCTGAAACTATTTCTGGGACCAGATTCCCCGGAGCTTCTGCAACTGTGCCCCTCTGAGGTCACTCCGGCAAGTCGCCAATGGCAGCAAATATCATAGAAGGAATTTCTTCCTTGCTGGGATCAGTAGGTCTCAGCTGATTGGTTGCGTTCACCATGGGAACAGAGGAATTTATCATCTGAATGGAGAGTTGCCTCCTTCCCAGGTAAGCCTTGCGAAAGTGTGAGGCCAACAAGTTCAAGGGGATGACTTCCTCCCCAGAATACCGAGCTTCTCTAGCTGTGTCTGGCTCTGGCTTTGGTGAGATCCGAACCCACCTTGCCCTTTCATAGTCCCCAGCCACACAGATCCCTAGTGAGCTTCCAAAAAGATCATTCATGCTCTTACCATGGGGAGAGCGAGCACAGGCAGTACCCACCACACAGCTCTCCTGAAGCTAGAGAGAGCTCTTGAGATTTGGGGAGAGGAGGGTCACTAGCTTTTTTCAGCCCTTAGGAAAATAATCACTAGAATTCATTAAGGTCTTTCTGTCTGCCCGGCACAGTTCTAAATACTTGATTTATTTGTTTATTTAAGTTGAAAGACACACAGAGAGCTGCCATCCACTGGTTCACTCCCCAGATGCTTGCAACAGCTGGGGCTGGGCCAGGTGGAAGCCAGGAGTCAGGAACTCCATCCAGGTCTCAACCACTTGAGCCATCACCCCCTGGCTCCCAGGGTGCCCATTAGCAGGAAGCTGGAGTTGGGAGCATTGCCAGCAATCAAATCCCATCACTGGGATGCTCAGGACACAGGCCTCTCAAGCCATGTCTTAACCTTTACATCATTTGCCTGCTCTGGTTCTAAACACTTACATGCATCAATAATCTCATTTCATACAGAAAAACCCCCTAGAATAAAGGTACCGTTACGACGGATGCCCTTGGCACAGATGAGGAACCAGAGGCTTAGATGGTAACCAACTTGCTTGCTTGCCTGATTCTCAAAGCCCACAGCTCAGCTGTGCCCTTAGCCCCCTCGTGGTCTCCTGTCCTGGTGTGTCCCTAGCAAGTCAGCTTCTCGCTTTCCAGGCACCTGCCCATTCCACTGGCTCCTCCCACGGGGCGCTCCATGTGGCTTTGCAGGCAGTGGCCATAGGCAAATCACGTCCCCTGACGACATGACAGCAGAGGCCTTCTCTGTAGCTTTGTGAGCCGAGGCCTGTTCAGGGCCAAGTGGCGACTGTGGAATGATGCAAAGACAGAGGACGGCCATCCGTGCCCTGCTCTCTTTGACACTGCACGCTGGTCGCTCGGTAGATGCCCTTGTGGGGTCAATGCCAGTGGCTGTGCCAGGACCTTTCTGGCCTGCTAGCTGGCACAGGGAATGCGGAAGAGCGAAGATCAATCTCCCGGATAATTTAGGTTCTGTCTTTCCTCAAACCAGCCATTGTCCTCTGCTCTGGGTCTGACGACTATGATTAATGTGCCACCAAGTCTTTCCTCTCTTCGGCTCGCTCTTTGCTTTGGGTTTATCGTCCAGCTGTTGCGAGTCTCTCGACAGCGGAGAGTAAATACAGACGGGAACACAAGCCTCGGCGAGGCTCTCGGCACGTCCTGGGAGGCAGATCGCTGGCGGTAGGCGATGCCACTGCTAACCCACCACCTCCACCAGTCCGGCCCCAGTCCCTTTTCTTTATTCGGAAAATACCAAAAATAAAAATCGCAGGGAAGGCAAGTAATCACATCACACGGTCTGTTCCTCGTTTATAACTGTGTGCTAGCATTTTGCGCCTTACTTTGTTCTGATACTGATTTAGGGCTGCTTCCAAAGATGCACAAAACCCAGCGAAGGTCAACAGAGAAGAAGTGGGACAGGAAATATAATGGCGCGCCTCCGCATAACAGCTCTGCCTGGTCCACAGCAGAGCCGGGAATTCATAACGCCTTTCAAAACTGAGGTAATTCAGCTCCGTGGGCAACACTGGGTTCTTTGTAAAGCAAGAGGGTGGGATCGGGTAATGGAAAGAACCAAGCTGGGGCCAGAGATCAGATGACTAATGCTGGGTCTCTGAATGTGTGACCTTGAGCAAGTCACTCACTGTCTTAATCCCTTTTGTGTTGCTATAACAAAATGCCCTGAAGCTGCATCCTTTATTAAGTAAAGGGGTTTAAATGGCTCACAATTCTGATAGCTAGCAGGACCAAACAGCGCAGCGTCAGCTTCCTAGCAAGGGCCCGTCTGGGGGCCGGTGCTGTGGCGCGGTGGGTTAAGCTGCTGCCTGTGGCGCTGGCATCCCATATGGGTGCTGCTTCCAGTCCCTGCTGCTCCACTTCCCGTCCTGCTAATGTGCCTAGGGAAGCAGTGGAAGATGGCCCAAGTGCTTGGGTCCCTGTACCCAGGTGGGAGAGCCAGATGAAACACCAGGCTCCTGGCTTCGGGCTGGCTCAGCCCTGGCTGTTGTGGCCATTAGGGGAGTGAACCAGTGGATGGAAGACCTCTGTCTCTCTCTCTCTCTCTCTCTCCATAACTGCTTTTCAAATAAGTAAATAAATAATAAAGGGAGGGGTGTCCGTCTGCTGCATCCCAACATGACAGAGACTTGGAAGGGGGCTGGCTAAGTGCGGAAAGAGCAGAACCCATGAGCACTAATCCACTCCTGTGAGGCCTGTGTTAATCAAACCCTTCACAAGGGCAGTCCTGGCCTGATCACCTAATTACCTCCTACCAGGCCCCACCTCTTAAAGGTGCCACCACCTCAGCACTACCATGCTGGGGACCACGCACCCAACATAGGAATCCCGGGAGGGATCACCACAGCCAAACCAGAGCACTCACCCTCTCCCACTTTCACAATCTGAAATTCCCAAATATCTCTGCTAATTGCATCCTCCATCCCACTCCCTCTCTGACATCCAAGGGCACCACTGTGGCAGCAGAAGCCACCACTACCCCTCCAGTATAAGACACCGAGGAATTACTACTAGAGCTAAGGGCTCCAAACACTCTTACCATTTGACCCAACTCTGGAGCCAGTCTGAGCTCCCCTTCAGTTCCTTCGAACCACATGGTCCACTTGGGTATCCCGTGCAGCCCCTAATACCATGCTTCATTTGCTTACAATACGGATGTCTCCCTGCGCACTGCTCAGAGCCCCACCCCCACCCGTTGCCGCCTCTCCTAGAGCTCCTGCAGATTTTTCTAGAAGTAGTTTACAAGCCAGAGGGGGCTGCTGCCCCCACCCCCACCCCGCCATCCCTTGCCTCAAGTGAAGGACTGCTCAGAAGACGGGTACGGTACAAGCACAGAGCGCACAATCCATGGGATTTGAAAGCAAAGGCGCCGTGCTGAGGTGTCTGAAGTCAGAATGGGGTTTACTCTTGCACGGGGGGGGGGGGGGCACAACGGGACTTCCACGGGGCTAGGTCTGCTCTGCGTATTGATCTGGACACCAGACACGTGGCTGTGCTCAGCTTGTTAAAACTCATCAAGCTGTATGCTTAGGACTTAAACGCTTTCCTATCTGTGTGCTGCACCTCCATAAAAAGTTCACAGGGTCGGGAATCTGCCTGCTACCTGGGATGCCCTCTTCTCCCACCAAGTGCCCGGGTTCTGGTCCAGCTCTATTCCTACTCCAGCTTCCTGCTTCTGAGGGTGGGGGGCAGCAGGTGATGGACTAAGTAATGGGGTCCCTGCCACCCACGTGGGAGATCCAGACCGAGTTCTCGGCTCCTAGCTTTGGCCTGGCCCAACCCCAGCCATTGCAGGCATTTGGGGAGTGAACTAGCAGATGGGAGCTCTGTCTGTGTCTCTTGGCCTCATAAACAAAGACTTGTTTCAGGGGCTGGCACTGTGGTACAGCCGGTTAAAGCCCTGGCCTGTAGCGCTGGCATCCCATATGGGTGCCAGTTCGAGTCCTGGCTTCTCCTTTTCCGGTCCAGCTCTCTTGCTGTGGCCTGGGAAAGCAGTAGAAGATGGCCTAAGTCCTTGGGCCCCTACACCCATGTAGGAGACCCGGAAGAAGCTCCTGGCTCCTGGCTCCTGGCTTCAAATCGGCACAGCTATGGCGGTTGTGGCCATCTGGGGAGTGAACCAGCAGATGGAAGACCTCTCTCTCTGGCTCTACTTCTCTCTGTAACTCTGTTTTTCAAATAAATAAAATCAATCTTTTTTTTTTTTTTAAAGACTTGTTTCAAATGTTTTAAAAAGTTAAGAATACATTAATTAAAAAAATAGATCAGGGAAGAATAGGGTTTAAAATGCACACACACTCTGGGCAGGAAACCTGGCAGCGGATTCGTGAATATCGTGAGCGGAGTGAGGGTACTGGGGTGGGAGCAAGGGCAGTGTTGCTGTCCTGGAGCAGCAACTTAAAAGAGGGTGGGGGGCGAGGGGACCAGAAATTCCCTTTTGGCCTTTCCTTTAAATCCCTGGGGGGAATTCCCTTTCTGGATGAAACTTGGCCGCCTGCTTCCACAGGGATGGCGTTTATGGCTTACAGTGGCAGTGGAGGATATGACAAGGATGCGGAAAGGGTCTGGTTAAGCACACTTCAAAATTTTTTTTTAAAAAGTTTATTTTTATTTATTGAAAAAGCAGAGAGAGAGAGAGAGAGAGAGAGATTTCCCATCTGCTGCTTCACTCCCTCAAATGCCCACAACAGCCAGGGCTGGGCCAAGCTGAACCTAGGAGCCCAGAACTCCATCTGCGTCTCCCACATGGGCAACAGGGACCTAATGACTTGAGCCATCATCTGCTGCCTCCAAGGTGCACATTAACCAGCAGCTAACAATCGGAAACGGAGCTGAGACTGGAACCCAGGCACTCCCATCCGGGGTGCAGCCATCTATGCCAAACGCCTGGCCCTCAGCACGGTGTTTAGATGAAGACTTGTGCACATTCACCATCAGGTCATAACAGTGTTCAGAGACAGAAGCGAACTCGGCTCGCCCTAAAGAACTGGAGCCCCGGCGACGGGCACTGCCTCCGTCACTCTCATCTATGATGTTGCCGCCAACACCTCTTCCCTCAGTCACACTGGGCACACTTCAGGCCTGCGGACACTACGGTGTTTGATCTCTCCCAACTCCATGCCACTTTCCCCCCACCCCCACGCTTTCCCATTTCTCATTGGGAGGCGGGGGTCTGCAGCTGTGTCTTTCTTCCATTTACCCGGCTCCAAGTGCAGGAACACCACCTGGGAGGAGATGTAGGCTGGGGAGTGGGAGAGCTGCCTGGTGTGAGTGTGACTGTGTGTGTGTGTGTAAGGGGATTCAGAAAAAGCAGAAGTGCTTTCTTTCTCTCAGCATCACCGTTCACACACCCGCACAGCAGGCAAAAGTCAGGTTCAATGTCAAAACTCATCTTCCAGGGTGCCATGTGCCGGTGAGGAACGGCAGCTGTGGAGTGGATGGTGGGGAAGGGGCAGGGGCCTTAAGAGAGAGAGAAATGCACCCTGGAGAGGCTGTGGCAGCAAAAATCTTCAGATTCAGAATCCCCACAAGGCTCTTTGCAACTTTGAGATTTGAAGACACAGAGGGAAGTGGTGAGCTAGGGGCTAAAGGCGTGTGCGCGGGTTGGGGGGGGGGGCAGGAAGAGTCTGCTCTGTACTCCAAACACTTCTTAAACACCCTTCCTGCATAAGTTGGGAGCTCTGGGAAGGGTAAGACATCCTCCCCAAGGAGACCGCCCTGGGAATGCCACCCCAGGCACTTTGGCTTTGTGTGTCTGTGCAGTCACAGAAGGAGGGCTGTGCACGGGCGCAAAGGCAGGTGTGGCCGGCGTGGGCTTGTCCTGTTCTGGAAGTCAGTCCACTTGAGGCTGGGAAGAGAGGTGGCAAAGGCAGGTGAGGTGGTCCCTGTGTGCCTGGGTATAATGCACTGAGGGCAGCAGCTACCTGGGAGAGGGGCTTGACTGTAGGAGAAACTGAATCTCCATGGCTTAGGGTGTAGAGTTGGCCTTTTCCCCCACTGATGTCACAAAGAGCAGATAATAAGGTCACAGAAGTGGTGATGTTAGCAGCTGGCACGTTGCACCCACTAGGCGTGGTGCTGAGTAGTCTTACATCACCACGTAACCATGGCCACAGGGCAGGCATGTGGCACAGTGGTTCAGACGTCCGTTGGGACACCCACATCCCACATCGGAATGCCTGGGTTTGAGTCCTGGCCCTGCTCCCCGTTCTAGCTCCCTGTTAATAATGCACACTCTGGGTGGCTGCAGGGGCTGGCTCAAGTCGTTGGGTCCCTGTCACCCACATAGGAGACCCGGATGGAGTTGCAGGCTGCTGGCTTCAGCCTGGCCCAGCCCTGCCCATTGTGGGCATTTGGAGAGTGAATCAGAGAATGGAGATTTACTCTGTCTTGGCCTTGAAGGTGAAATCAATCAATCAATTGATCAGGCCAGAAGTTCTTTGCAGCACCTCCCACCAAGGGGCTGTGTTAGGAGCTGAACGGTGCCCTTTGAAATTCCTGCGTGGAAGTCCCACCTTCCAGGACCTCAGCAACAGACCTAATTATTTGGAAACTGGGCTTTTCAAGAGGTAAGGAAGTTAAAATACGGCTGGGCCAGAGTCCTTGGAAGAAGAGGTGATGGGGACGCAGGCCTGCACAGACCAAAGATGACGTTAGGGCTTAGGGACGAGGCGGCCACGTGCAAGCCAAGGAGAGAGGCCCACTGACCCGGAGCACACACTGCCGGGTGCCCTGACTCAGGGACCACCCACTTCCGTTGGTGAAGCCGCCCAGACGGAAGGACTTTGTAGCCTGGAACAGGGTGGAAACTATGTCCCCTCCCTAAAAACCCAGGCCGGCCTTGTGGCTGCCTCTGACCAACCAAATGTGCCAGAGGGCAGCGAGGCTGTGGGAGAGACCTGCGGTTTCCAGCTTTGCCACCCAGGGCAGTTCTGAGTCTGCCATGGAAGAGAGCCAGTCTCAGGTCCAAGAGGGCTCAAGGCCCCAGGAAGAAGAGCCACAGTTAGTCTTAGCTGACAGTGGGGACAACTTCCAGAGGATGGGACCTCCCCACAGCTGTTCTCTGCCCACAGCTACAGGAGCCAGCGCAGGTGTGCGCCACAGAGGAGCAGCCTGGCCCATCCAGCAGATTGGAAACAAAGAAGAAAGTGTTGCTGCTTGAAGCCAGTGAGCTGGGGCTGGCTTGTTACAGTCAACAGCAAGCAACACAAGTCATTGAAACATTGTAGCACGGTTTCCACCAAACCTGTCTGTCTGGGAAAACAGGGGGAAACCTTCAATCAGGCATGGGGGAACCTCTGTCTACAACTGCTACTTCCCTAACCGGCTTTCCGAATCACTATGGAAACAGCTGCCATTTATTAAGCACCTACTAAGTACGAGGTGCATAGTTAGTACATTCCTTTATTTAATCCTCATGACGATATGGTTTAAAAAAAAAAAAGCAGCACCAGGGGCCTCTTCTGTACATGATGAGACTGCGACTCTGAGTGGTCAAGCAGCTCTCCTAAGGTCACAGAGCTCCTCCGCCTGCTGATCCCAATCCCTAATGGGTGGAGGGCAGCCCAAGGAAGGGTCCACGCCAGAAGGCAGGCACTTTGTCATCCTCGCTTTGCAGACGTGAGAGGCCGGGCGGCCCGCAGCATGACCTCCACGGTCCTCTGAGAGCTGCCTGGCTGTGGGGACGTGGGGTGCTCACGCACACATCCCTCCCCGCACCATGCGTTGTGCTCATCAGCGGCCTCGTGCGGGTGGGGGCCGCTTTCTAGCCTTCAGCACAGGGTTGGGCAAATAGGAGCCCATGAATGTGCACCCTCAGGGGCTAAGTCAGCAGCATGTGGTTGCGTAGCTCTGAGCCTTACCTGTGAGGCTATGGGGCTGATGGGGAGGTTAAGGGTCCCAAAAGGAAGGCAAGGGGCATGAGAGAGGAGTTTCCTTAGAGTGCCAAACACAGTCCAACTGGCTGTCTTTTTCCAGAACAAGAGTATGAGAGGCCTCAACTGCCCACTTCACAGTGTCAGCCCAGCCAATCATAGCAGCCATGTGATAGCCCATTTCTCTGCAGCCCTGTCTTCCCAGGAGCCCTATTCGGCATCTCCTACCCTCCTGGGAACCAACTGGAGCCCAGTCTCTCTCTTTTTTTCTTTTTTTAAGATTTATTTATTTATTTGAAAGGCAGAGTGATAGAGAGGGAGAGGGAGAGAGAGGGAGAGAGAGAGAGAGAGAGAGATCTTCCACCTGCTGATGCACTCCCCCAAATGGCCACAATGGCTGGGGCTGGGCCAGGCTGAACTCAGGAGCCTACAACTCCATCCGAGTCTCCCATGTGGGTTGACAGGGGCCCAAGCACTTGGGCCATCATTTCCTGCTTTCCCAGGTGCATTAGTAGGGAGCTGGTTCAGAAGTGGAGTAGCCGGGACTCGAACGGGTATTCCATTATGGGGTGCTGGCTTTGTAAGAAGGCCTAACCTGCTGTGCCTAAATACCAGTGTCTGCCCCTCCCAGCCTAGTTCCTGATGCCTCCTCATTCTGAGAAATTCTCATTTTGCATCACGTGCAGCCCTGGCAGGCAAAGCATCCCCCACCTTCCCATGGGAGCCAGGAAGCTGGTCCTAGAGCTTACCCTTTGACCTCCTCAGGTGCCCCACGGTCTCCAGACCTGGGGTGAAGAAAGCAAGGTCAGAGAACGGCCACGCTCCGCACCATGAGATGGAAGAACCAGGCCCACGAAAGCCGCTCTCCGTCTGCCTTCCCACCAGCTGCCACTCAGCCCCCCTCCTGGCACAAGTGGGCCTCCCAGGGCCCCACACCACGGCGTCTGCCCTGAAAACCTTGTGTCCTCAGCCAGCTGTTTCCCATCTGGAGCCCAAGGAGCTTCCAGTTGCAATCAGGCCCCTGGGTAGGGCTGCTATGGGGTCGCAGGGCACCATGGGAGATCTTGTATAGGCAACCAGCACCTTTGGGAGCTGTGCTGGTCAGAATGAGAAAGCAAGGGGGAACTGGTGTTGCACACTTAGTCTCCAAAAGGGACTACAAGTGACTTTCTCCCCATCCCTGGGGCCCCGGCCGACATGAACTATTGCAACTGGAAACCCAGCACCTGGCACCGACTCTCTGAACTGCCAGGGGTCGAATTAGAAGAAGAGGAAGTCATCTCACTGAATCTGCATAACACAGCCATGAGATCCTGCAGCACACTTAAGCGCATCTGTGTAATCTGACACTCTTCATTAAGAGGGGAGGTCTTAGCCCTCATTCCTAGACATCTGGGTGGGCTTGTGACTGCTTTCAATACAACAGAAGTGACACAAGGAGACCTGTAAGGCCAAGTCAGAGAAGGCCATGCACCTTCCTCCGGGCCCTCTTGGGCTCCCCACTCTGGGACATGTCAATTAGAAGTCAACTACCACACAAAGAGTCAACACAGGTGCCCCTGGGGACAGCCCAGCTGAGCTCCCAGCCAACAGCCGGCATCAACCGAGAGCCATGGAGTCCACCACCTTGGGTGCCGTTCAGATGGCTACAGCCCCATGGCCAGGCCCTTCCCAGAACTCTTGACCCACGGAGTTGGGAAGACCACAGAATACTTCTAGGATCATTTGTTGCACCACACATCTATTGAGACTTGCAGGGGTTGACTAACTTGCCACAGGTCACGCACCTGATCAGTGAGACAGCTGAGACTCCAATCCGGTCTCTCTAGGTCCAAGCCCCAGCCCCTTGTCACTGTGCTCCCCTGATACGGTCTGGCTTCCAGGAAGAGAGCATTCTTTTCACTCAACTCATTTCCAAATCTGCTTGTGCATCAGAGTCAGCTGCGGCGAGTCTTAGAGATTGCCAGGCCCCACCCCAGGCCTACTGAGGCAGAATGTTTAGGCGTGGGGCCAGGACTCTGCATTCTCAATCGGCACCCTGGGCCACCCTGGGCCCGTGAGCGTGGGCCCTGCTGCTGTCAGGCGACCACAGACAACCAGCATCGGCGATCAGCAGGCTCACTCGGGGTATGCCTCACCTGAATCCATTTACACCTTCCTGAACCCCCTCCTCCCCACAACAGCTCGGAGACAGGCAGACAGCGATGGTGGGTACCTGCACGGTAAGGATTCGGAGCACGTGAGCACCCTGCCCAGCTCCCTGGGCCCTGATAAGATAGGAAGATGATGCAGAGCAATGGAAGAAGCAATGATAAGATCCCCGTGTGACAATAAACAGACAATGGGGACAAGCAAACCTCAGCGTGGGCACCAGGAGCTTGTGGGGGTGTTCCGGGGAGAAGGTGGCAGCTGGGAGATGGCTCTGGGTGGGGGACCCAGCCTCTGAGGCCCCCTTCATGGGCAGAGCTGTGAGAGAGTGGCAGGAAGCCCCCTGCTGCTCACGGTGGGTGGGTGGGGGCCAGGGCCGGAATAGGAGGGGTTTTGTACGTGTGTTTTATTTTATTTGCTGTTTCTAACAGCTCTTGTCATTGAACGTCAAGGACCAAACTTCAGATTTTATGGAAAATGCAAAGAAAACTACATGTTTTGTTTTGTTTTTTTTGTTTTTTTTTTTTGTTTGTTTTTTTTTTTTTTTTTTTTTTTTTTTTACAGGCAGAGTGGACAGTGAGAGAGAGAGACAGAGAGAAAGGTCTTCCTTTGCCGTTGGTTCACCCTCCAATGGCCGTTGCGGCCGGTGCGCTGCGGCCAGCACACCGCACTAATCCGATGACAGGAGCCAGGTGCTTCTCCTGGTTTCCCATGGGGTGCAGGGCCCAAGCACTCCCTGGCCACAGCAAAGAGCTGGCCTGGAAGAGGGGCAACCGGGACAGAATCTGGCACCCCGACTGGGACTAGAACCCGGTGTGCCGGCGCCGTTACATACTTCTATTTCCCAGGGCTCTGGCTAGCATTTCCCCATGCCGGTTTTCTAAGATGCACTTTGGAGAATTATTTTTGTTATTAATTATTATTTTAATTGTACATATTGATGGGATACAGTGTAATCATGCCACACATTTACTCAATGTGTAATGATCAAATCAGGTTAGTTAGCATTTGCATCCCCTTAAATGGTTTAAAAATACTTGTTTTCATCCACTTGAAAGGCAGAATAACAGAGAGAGAAAGAGAAACAGAGAGAGAGAGAGAGAGAGAGAGAGAGGAGAGATTGATCTTCTGCCTGCTGGTTCACTTCTCAAATGGCCACAACAGCCAGGGCTGGGCCAGGATGAAGCCAGGAGCCTGGAACTCTATCGGGGTCTCCCACATGGATGGCAGGAGCCCAAGCACTTGAGCCATCCTCTGCTGCCTCCCCGGCACATTAGCAGGCAGCTGGATTGGAAACAGAGCAGTCTGGACTCGAACTTGCACTCTCGTGCTAGATGTTAGGCTGGTGAGCTAGGGCTTAATCTGCTGCACCATAACCCCAACACTCCCAGATTTTTTGTTTTCTCCGTGTTTTGCTTAGGGGCAGACATTTGGTGAAGTGGATAAGAGACTGCCTGAGGCATGTGCATCCCCTAATGGAGTGCCACGTTCAAGTCCAGGCTCTGCTTCTGATCTCAATCCAGCTCCTGCCAATGCCCACCCTGGGAGGCGACAAGTGATGGTTTCAGTGCTTGGGTCCTTGCAGACCACGCTGGGAGACCTGCATAGAGTTCTGGCTTGCTGGCGTCAGCTCAGCCCCAGCCTGGCTCAACTGTGGCTGCTGTGCGCATTTGGGGAGTGAATCACAAACGGGAAATCTCTGTATCTGTCTCTCTCACTCTCAAATAAGTTAAAGATAAATTTAAAAAATTTAAATGTTTTGTGGCCGGTGCTGTGGCGTAGAGGGTTAAGCTGTGGCCTTCTGTGCCGGCATCCCATATGGGTACTGATTCAATCCAGCTCCCTGCTAATGGCTTGGGAAAGCAGCAGAAGATGGCCCAAGTGCTTGGGCCCCAGCAGCCATGTGGGAGACCTGGGAGAACCTCCTGGCTCCTGGTTTCAGATTGGCCCAGCTCCAGCTGTTGAGGCTATTTGGGGAGTGAATCAGCAGATGAAAGATCTCTTTCTCTCTCCCTCCTTCTCTCTCTATTTCTTTCAAATAAATAAATAAGTCTTTTAAAAATTTAAATGTTTTGATCAACCTTTAGTAACTGTACATATTTATGGGATACAATGTGATATTTTGAAAAATATATACAATTTGTATACATTACTCTCTCCTATTCATTACTCTATGTTTGGAACCTTTGAGAGTAGGGAGAAATTAAAAAAAAAGTTTTTAAATAGTTCTTTATTTATTTATTTGAGAAGTAGAGAAGGAGAGGGAGAGAGCTCCCATCTACTAATTTATATCCTAATGCCTATAATAGCTTGAGCTGGGCCAGGCCAAAGCTAGGAGCTGGGAACCCAGTCCAGGTCTCCCCCATGGGTGGCAGGTGCCCAAGTACTTGAGCCATCTCCCCTGCCTCCCAGGGTGCACATTAGCAGGAAGCTACATTCTCTGAGCTGGAGCAGGAGTCAAGCCCAGGCACGCCGAAATGGGACATGATTATCTTAACCAGCGACCTAACTGCTAGGCCAAATGTCTAGGCCGAGCTTGGGAGAATTTTCGAGGTAGAAAAATACTTCGTTCCTGCCCTTGGGGAGGATAAACCTGGTAGCGTCCACAAGAATGCCCAAAAGGAGAAAATTCCAAGTGCTAACAAGAAGAACCTCCACACTTGACTGCTGGGCATCTAAACTGGTACAACCACATCAGGAAACTTTTTGGCAGTGACTTTGAAAGCTGGATGTAAGGGCTGGTATTGTGGCACAGAGATTTAGGTTGCTGCTTGCAACTCCAGCGTGCACAGTAGCGTGCCGGTTCCAGTCCCAGCTACTTCATTTGCCATCCAGCTCTCTGTTAACGCATGCTGGGAAAGCAGCAGAAGATGGTCCAAGTACTTGAGCATCTGCCACCCGCGTGGGAGACCCAGATGGAGCTCTGAGCTGTAGTCATTTGGGGAATGATTCAGTGGGTGGAAGATCTCCACCACCCCTGCCCCCGGGCTGGGCCAGGCCAAAGCCAGGACCCAGGAACTTCTGGGACTTCCACATGGGTGCAGGGGCTCAAGCACTTGGGCCATCACCTGCTGCTTTCCCAGGTGCATTAGCAGGAAGCTGGATTGGAAGCAGAGCAGCTGGGATTCAAATGATGCTCACTTGCCGATCCAGCTCTCTGCTGTGGCCTGGGATAGCAGTAGAGGATGGCCCAAGTCCTTGGGTCCCTGCACCCACATGGGAGACCTGGAAGAAGCTCCTGGCTCTTGGCTTTGGATTGGTGCAGTTCCGGCCATTGCGGCCATCTGGGGAGTGAGCCAGCGGATGGAAGACCTTTCTCTCAGTCTCTGCCTCTCTCTGTAACTCTGCCTTTCAAATAAATAAAATAAATCTTAAAAAAAAAAAAAAAAGAATAAGAAGGCTGAACACAGACACAAGCTGTGGCCCAACAAGTCAGCTCCTGGGTATGCTTACACCCAGCGGAGGCATGGACGCCAGAAGGAACACATGCAAATTTTCACAGTGGCCCTATTCATAATCGTCCCCAAGCAAAACCGCCCAAGCATCCATGAACAGTAGCACAGCAGACACATAACATGTAGTGTGTTGTGCGGTGGAATACTCCACAGCAACGAGACGGGACGAACGAAACTGCACACAATATACACAGCTTTCCTAGGCGCAATCATGGGGAGCGAAAAAAGTCACATGCACACCAGAGCTCACCCTGTAGATTCCCTTTCTAGAAAGGACCAAGTCAGGCAATGCTGAGCGACGCTATCACAAGTTAACATGGCGGTTACTCTGGGGGCTCTAGTAACTTGAAGAAGGCACGGAGGATTTCCCAGGAGCTGGTGGTGTTCTGCTTCCTGATCTGAGAACTAGCTCCGTGAGCACAGTCATTGGCCGTGCGCTAATGACGGGTACACTTTTCTCTTGGGTTGCTGAGCTTCGCTAAGAAGTCGCTCATTAGCATTGTCATCATCCTCATCTAGTGGGGAATGCAGGCTGAAAGCACAGAGGAGCTCTGGCCCAGACTTCTGAAGAGACCTACACTGGAAGGGACAAAGAGGAGCTGGCATTGTGTTATAGCACGTTCTATAGCATGGTGCTGTCTGCAGCCCCCGCATCCCATATGAGCTCCCGGGTCAAGCTCTGGCTGCTCTGCTTCTGGTCCAGCTCCCTGCTACTGTGCCCGGGAAAGCAGTGGAAGATGGCCCAAGTACATGGGCCCCTGCCACCTGTGAGGGAAAGACACAGACGAGCTCTTCCAGCCACTGGTTCACTCCCCAAATGGCTGCAATGACCAAGGCTGGGCCAGGCTGACGCCAGGAGGCAGGAGCTTCTTCTG
This sequence comes from Oryctolagus cuniculus, assembly GCF_051225735.1. Classification (NCBI taxonomy): domain Eukaryota; kingdom Metazoa; phylum Chordata; class Mammalia; order Lagomorpha; family Leporidae; genus Oryctolagus; species Oryctolagus cuniculus. The sequence continues at coordinate 25,676,093 of NC_142888.1, forward strand.
GGTCTCCCACGTGGGTGCAGGGGCCCACCCAAGGACTTGGGCCATCTTCTACTGCTTTCCCAGGCCATAGTGGAGAGCTGGATCAGAAGCAGAGCAGCTGGGACTTGAACCAACGCCCACATGGGATGCCGGCACCACAGGCAGTAGGTTAACCTGCTGTGCCACAATGCCAGCCCCCATAACATAAACTTTTAAAAAGTGAGAGAAAATGGCCAGGTTCCAGTACCTGGTTGAGTTCGGAGGCCTGGAAGAATTCACTGAAGCGAGGCCTGAAATTGAAAAGCATCATTCAAGGATGGCAAGAGAAAGAAAGGCAGAGGAAGGGGTGTGAGGAAAAGCAGGAGTCGCCGACCTGTATCCTTATGCAGCAGACGAAGGCGTGTCCTGGACGGCCAGCGAGAGGTGCTGAAGTAAGGTAAGGCCCAGTGGTGACACCTCCAGAGTCCTGGGCTAGAGCTGGGCCCCTCTAAGACAATCTCAGAGAGCTGCCAGGAAGCCTGCAGGTGTGGCGTGCCCCATGGCCTCTCCCACCGGCACCTGCCCTGCCTGTGAAGTGCAGACAGGAAGAATCTGCTGCAGCACAGCCTTCTTGTCTCTCAGCACTGGGATGGCCTGTGGCCTGTCTTCGCAGCTTTCCTGGGGCTGTGGCAATGATCCAGGAGCAGACAGCGCTGTGGCATAGCGGTAAAGCTGCCTCCTGCAGTGCTGGCATCCCATATGTGCACTGGTTCAAATCCCGGCTGCTCCACTTCCCATCCAGCTCCCTGCTATGGCCTGAAAAGGCAGCGGAGAGTGACCCAAGTCTTTGGGCCCCTGCACCCGCATGGGAGACCGGGAAGAAGCTCCTGGCTCCTGGCTTCGGATCAGCCCAGCTCTGGCCGTTGCAGCCGTTTGGGGAGTGAATCAGTGGATGGAAGACCTCTCTCTCTCTCTCCCTCTCTCTCTCTCTGTTTCTCCCTCTCTCTGTCCATAACTATGCCTCTCAAATAAGTAAATAAATCTTTTTAAAAAATGACCCAGGAGCTCTGGTGCCATAACAAAACCACCTTAGGGATGCTATGTGTAATTACTGCACGGATTTACTTAAATTCAATCTTAAACAGAAGACTCCAGAGAAACTGGTTTTATCACTTGGTATAGGCCAGTGTCGCAGCTATAGATAAATATGGTTTTGGCTTGAACTGTTGCAGAATGCATTACTCTTTCCAGTTTCTCTCTCTCTCTCTCTCTCTCTCTCTCTCTCTCTCTCTCTCTCCACACACACACACACACACACACCCCACATCTGTGTCCTCTGTCCTGTGACTTTGCAATTCATCCTTCTAAGTGGCAGTGTGCACCTCCCTATCCTGTTGGTGTCAGGACACAAGACTTGTTTTGGCCAGTGGGATACAGGCTGAAGGAACTGGGCAAGTTCTGAGTCTAGAACATAAGGAAAATGCATTTGCACCTCTGCCATCACCATGAGACCATGGCCCAGACAGCCCACTTCTCCTTGGAGGACGAGGGCCCTACGGAGCACATCTGGGCCCAGTTCACATCTGGTGTCGAGCCCAGTTGAGCACAGTGTAGAGCAGCTAACCATAGATGACCTGCAGATACAGACAGAAGAGGGGCTGACGCTGTGGCACAGTGGGTTACAGCTGCTGTCTGCAGCGCCAGCATCCCATATGGGCACCAGTTTGAGTCCTGGCTGCTCCACTTCTGACCCAGCTCCCTATTAATGCTTCTGGGAAGGCATCGAAAGATGACCCAAGTGCTTGGGCCCCTGCACCCACATAGGAAACCTAAGAAAGCTCCAAGCTCCTGACTTCAAACAGGTCCAGCTCTGGCTGTTGTAGCCATCTGGAGAGTGAACCAGCAGAAGGAAGACCCCCCCTCTCTCTGTAAATTCTTCCTTTCAAATAAATAAATAAATCTTTAAAGAAAGAAAAAGGCATTCTAGGTTTCGTGGTGGTTTGTTACACAGCATTACTGTCACCCATGGCTCACAAAGACACAATCTACGCTCTAAAAGAATCTCTCATCTCTCCCTCTGTGTGTCTTCCTACTCATCTTCATTCTGTTTCTTTTAGTTTTCACAACATTTATCACAACCTGAACTGTTACATGTTCTTTTGTTCGTGTGCTTATTATTCTCTTTGCACAATAAAATGTAGTAATTTCTTAAGATGCATTTTATTTATTTGAAAGAGTTACAGAGAGAGAGAGAGAGAGAGAGAGGTCTTCCATCCACTGGTTCACTCTCCTAATGGCCACAACAGCCAGGGCTGGGCCAGACCGAAGCCAGGAGCCAGGAGCTTCTTCTGGGTCTCCCACTTGGGTGGCAGGGGCCCAAGCACTTGGGCCCTCTTCTGCTGCTTTCCCAGGCGCGTTAGCAGGGAGCTGGATCAGAAGTAGAACAGCCGGGACTTGAACCGGTACTCATGTGGGATGCTGGTGTTGCAGGCAGCAGCCTAATCTGCTACGCCACAATGCTGGCCCCCTGAAATGTAGTTTTATGATGTCCAGGATACTATTTGGTGTCCTGCCCAACGTGGGTGGGTGTGCGAGGGTGTTAAATGATTATGTGCCGAGCAGGTGCAGCGCCCTTTCTCTCCTTCGTTAATACGCCTCTTACACAGGTTACCTTCCTGTGTGCAGCTCAGTGGCTTTGCGGCAGGCAAGAGTGAGACAGAAGCAAACCTCTCGTAGAGAGAACTCTATGAACAGCAGACCTCCAAATGTCCCTGGTGAAGCAGGAGTTCTCCTTCCCCAAGGGGCCACTCGCAGGGGCAGCCTCCGGGACTCTCACACCCCAGCAGGTGGCTCGGCCCGTGCCATCAAACTTGACCAGGACGAGGCGCAGAGAAACCTCTGCACACCCTACCAGGGCTGTCTTCCCCCTTCGGAGATGCCTCCGCCTAGCAGCGCACTGGGGAAACTTCAAAGGGACTTCTGTGGCTTCCAAGAGCTGTCAGAACGTTTGCCTCCCTGGCACTGCCCGCATCCCACGTTAATTAAATTATATGACAGAGACACCACCATGTCAAGGTCAGATAGTCCAGCTGTCAAAGCCTAATATTAGGCGTAGGATTTTATAGCACAGAGAAAAGTATATGTTTAAACAAATTCCTTTATCTTTCTCCAATCCTCTTGCCTCTGGCTCTTGAGACAGCTACTATTAGACACTTCCTATGTGAAGAAGAATCCAGACAACTTTGTGCGGGGACCCACAGGGCTTCCCCGAGTTTCCGGACAGTCGAGGGTTCTGGGGGTCACACCTACGTGCTGGGACTTCTTCACAGCCTCTGGCCATGGCGAGCTTGGCTTCACCCTGAAGGAGCGGAGCAGGCCGTTCCCGGCTCCGCCCACACAGCAAAGGTTCCTTCTTTCTTCCCCAATCGTCCAACCAGCCAGGCCACACGAAAAAACGACTTTCGCTCCTCATACCATCATGCCAAGCCTGGCTAGCCAGCCTCTGGGAGGGTGGAACCCATCCATGAGAAGCCTCTGCCGCTGGGATGCCGGGCACGGGCAAGGCTCTCAGCTACGGGGCGAGTGCTCACGGAGCGCATTCCTGGTTGCTTTGGTCTCTCTCGCGGTTACCGATGAGAACTCAAAGGCTGTGAACTTTTGTGCAGTCACCAAAGCACAATGGGTACCAAATGTGTTTACATTTCAAGTCTCCCCAACACCTACGAAGACCTTGCTATATGCCAAGACATTATTTTAGGTCTTTGATGTTCGTCAACTAGTGCAATCCTTCCAACGCTGTGAATGGATTGAATTATTACCTTCCATTTCACAGACGGGCAAAATGAGGTGCCCAGGGGGAACTGCTTAAGGTCATGCATCTACTCAAGTGGCAGAGTCACATCTTGAACTCTGGTAGCCTAAGTACCACGAGGTCTTTGCTATAGCATCCCACAGGTGTAGTAAATGCCCCCTGTGCACATGGCTTCCGGTGATACGGCGCTGGGAACAGGCAAGCAGGGTGATGAAGAAGCAAGCGATGTCTCCACGAGGGCAAAGTATTTCTAAGTAACGTTTTAAGATACAGTTAAAGTAATTCAGACCTTTGAAGGGTTTTGAATTCTTTCCCAGGATAGGCGTGTTGGATAAATATAGCGCTGTTCAAAATCTTGCCTTCCTATAATGGGTGTTCATCGCACTATTCTTGCAACTTTTTGTGGGTTTGGGATTTCTTTTTTAACTAAAAGAATTTTTTTAAGGAATCAGCCTTAGGGCAGGGGTTTGGCCCAGGGATTTCAAGATGCTCACGTCCCATATCGCGGTGCCTGGACTCCATACCAGGCTGCGCTCCTGACCCCGGCTTCCTGTTGATGTGCACCCTGGGAGGCAGCAGTGATGGCTTGGAGAGCTGGGTTCCTCCCACAGCATCTGGGGGGGGGGGCTGGATTGCATTCCCAGCCCCTGGCTTGGGCTCTAGCCCGGCTCCAACCATTACAGATATTTGGGGAGTAAATCAGTAGATGGGAGAGTGTGTGCTCTCTCGCTCTCTCTCTCGCTCTCTCTCTCTCCAGTAAATAAAAAGAAAATAACAGAATCAGCCTGGACAGGACTATCTTGGAAAGAATAAGCAAGAAGCTGGGTGCAGTGGGTGCCGGCAGACAGGCAAACAGGGAGTGGGAAACTGGGATGGCAAAGGCTTTCTCTGCTGCCTGGAGCGAGCCCTCTTTCCTATCCTTAGAATGCGCTGCCACATGCAGGTGTTAGCATAACATCTGCCGCTACCATGAGGTCATCCGGGCAGAGCCTTGGGAAAGGAAGCACAGAACTCACAGTCCCCAAGTCCCTGTTCAGCACGTGGGTTGCTGGAAGGTGAAGGAAGTCTGCTTATCCAGCTGGAAGCGCAAAGTGGGCAGACACACAGCAGCATCCTCCCTTTGGCGCAAAACGCAAAGCAGAGGAGTAAAACCAGGGACTTCTCCTCCTGCCCCCAGCGTGAGCACAGCAAGGTTTGCAGCTCCATGGGGCCTCTCTCTCTCTTCTCTCTCTCTTTCTGCTCTCTCGGGGAGACTGCACATTCCTAAAGGGGCATGGGTCCTGGGAGCCTGGGGTCTCCCTCAGCCACCCCAGCACACGCAAGCACAGTGCAGGGCTCATGAGAACCTCAGTGAAGGCCCGACGAATGAATGGCTCCTGCTCACCAGCCATGAAGGAACGCGTGGCCCGACGCCCTCGCATTTTGTATGTGTGGGTGCCTCTTGGGGCACAGATGTCACACTAAGGACAAGCGAGCAGGGATTCCAAGCCTTGACACACAGTCGGGGATACTTTTATGACGCACAAGGATAAGTAGTGGCCAAGCCTTCGCTATTGCTGTTCAAGACCTGAAGCTCCCAAGCAGGAAAGTTGGGCCACCCACAGGCCCACCAGGCCACTCAGAGGGACTGCAGGATCCCTCTCCTGGTCCACTGACAACCCACTCACTCTTGAGAAGCTCTGAGTTGAGGGTTTGCGGAGGACATTCATTCCCTGGCTCTTGGAATCATCCATCAGAACTGGACCGGGGAGTGGGTGGTCTGAGAGGGCTGCGGAAAGGCAGCGGGGCTTCCTGGGGCTTGGGCTAACTCGGGAATGTGCCCAGGTTTTGGGGGGCGACATGGCCTGGAGAGGGCACGCTGCCAGCTGGCGCTGGCCCGGGGCCAGGGAAGTCTGAGTGAACTTGGGCCAGCCCTGTTGGCCCACAAACTCTGTAAGCTGAACTGCTGCAAGGCTCCTTGGCCTCTTTGTTTTCACTTCCCCACAGTTCTCCCTTAGTGTTGAGGAATGTGCTTTGAAGGTTCCAGCGGGTTTCGCCTCTGCTTAGGGAAACCAAGAACAGGGGCTGGGCCCAAGCCAGATGCCTTGAGGGAGGGCACCTGTGATCACACTGCGAGCGCCCCAAGGGGCAGATTGCTTGAGGGGGAGCAGCGTGGGGGTCCCTTAAGCCAGCCCCCCTTTTCGGCTGCCTCGCAGTGCTAAACCTTGGAGATTCTCAGGTTTGTTTTGTTAAGAAAGACTGTATTCCCTTCCCAGCTCCCCCCACCCCGAGAGCCTTCATTTGTCCAGGAGCTTTTGGGGATAAAGCTACACTCTTCTATTTGTCCAGGGCAGGAGAAAGAACTGAAGGGCCAGTAGGAGCTAGAACGGTGGCCTCCGTTTGCATTACAGTCATTTTCCTGATGGGCTTTGGGCAACAAAGTGTTGGCCCTCCAAGAAGGGGAAGTGAAGGCTACCTCCTCACCCCAAGAACAGTCTCGCAGGCCCAGGCTGGGACTGACTGGGGTCAGGGGTAAAGGAGTCCCCACGCTGCAGGCTGCCCGGCAGGGAGAAGTGGAACCCCCGGAGTGTTGGCTTCTGTCTCCCCTTGCCCAGCCCTCTTGCCTGCCCACTGTGGCTCAAGGTCTTTGTTACCAGGTGCATAAATGGATCAGGTCTCTTCTGCTCAGCCCTCTGAGCGCTCAGAGCACCTGTGGCCCCTTATGCCCAACATAGTGCTTTGCACACAGCAAGTGCTGAATCGGTGTTGAATGCCCAAAACACCTGGGCTCTTGGGCGAGTGAGAGCACCCTGGCTCTTGCTCTCGGCCTGAGGAGCTCTCCTCAAGAGCACGGAGCTCTGGGGTCTGCTCTCGCTTCGGCCACTAACGCGCGGGCGCTCCCTCAAAGCCCCGACAGCATTGTTGCAGGATGTGCACACACTCCGGATCGCGCCAGCTGGCTCTTTATCACCAGGTGAGGCCTTTCTGCTCCTGCCCGGGCCCTGGTCCCAGAGAGGTGTCTCTCTGGACATCGGCTGAGGATTTTCCCCTGGTCCTTCGCCATCTGCTTAGATTCACAACACACACTCAGTCCTTGGGCACGTGATGGGTCTGTTGCTGTCTGTCCCCACAGCCATTTATACAGCTCTAGCTCCTGCGTGCGACGGGGCTGTGGCACATGAGCAATAACTCCAGGGCCACAAGGGTACCTGGGTCATTTTTCTGCAGCCTGCCTTGTCTGTTTGGACCTCCCTCCTGCCTGGTGGTGACACCAACCCTGCTTAGGGATATTGCGAGCTATGGCTCCCCTCCCCACCACCCCACCGCCTCTGGTTCCCACTTCTCCTGGATTTCAGCTCCAGCGTGAGTGTGCACTCTGCACTCTGAGGCTGAGGGGACAACACAAGGTGTGATCAGAGGGATCCCTGCCTCCCTCTCGCTCCGAAGAGTCCTTTACCCTGCATAGGTAATTTCCGCCTTTTCCTTCCAGCTCCCTCTCAGCCTACGTATATTTAGTGCACACTGCCCTGGATAGAGTTTAATTAGGCACCAATGCACCCAGGGGCAAAAACCAAGGACCCCTCTCGGATTGAGCAAATGGGGCCCAGGCCCGCCCCGGGAGCTGGCAGCCAGCCTCCCGTGGCTGGTAAGTGACGGCTGCCAGCAGGTAGGGAGGTTGTCCATTCTCAGCTAATGATCGCCTTAGGCACCAAGAGATGGAAAATCCAGGAGGGCTGGTGAGCTGCAGGCCGCAGCCAGGGACAATTGTATGGACCAGTTTAACAGGGCCGTGGGAGGGATGGCAGAAGCAATGCCGCCGGAGCCTGCGTGTGCATGCATGTGTGTGTGTGTGTGTGTATGCGTGCATGTGTGTGTGTGCATGTGCGTTTCCTAGTCTCCTTTCTCTCCTCTCCCTGCTGCCTTTCCCTTGCTACTGCTCCGCTTTCGTTTTTCCTCTTCTGTTTCTAGCCCACGCGAGTTGAAATTAGAAGGGTCTTTGAATTCATTTATTTGTTTTAATAAAGACAGCATTTTTAAAGCAGCATATTTGCAGCAATTGAGTGTTAAACTAAACACCAAGCCAACTAAATGTGTTAGGGGGAAATGAAAAGTCAGTTTACAAGAAACATATAATTAACGCGTTCTTCGACTTTCCCTAAGCCTTTGTCTGGCAGAGGACAAGGCAGAGGAACCGTAATCAACTTTAATAAAATGAAAGATGGTGTCGAGGCAAAAGGGGAGCAAAAAAGTTTGCGCGGGCAACAAAAGCGGGGGGAGGGGGTCCTGAGTTATAATAAACATGTTTCAGAAAAGCAAATCTTTTGTTTCCTTGTTTTGAGTCAACAGCCATTTTCTCCTCCCCAAATTGGAAGGCTGGGTTTGGTAGTGTACCTGTACAGAGGAGACGGAAGCCGAGAGCTGCAGCAGGAGGGGGGAGGGGCAAGAGGCCCACAGGAGATGCACGGGAGTGTCTGGAGGCTGCTGAATCCGGGCTACTGGAGATCACCCTTGCACAACAACACAGTCTTCACATGGCCCTGACTCCCAATAAACTCCTCCCCTCCTCACCCCTTGGAGAAAGTGAAATAAGACATTAGAGTTTCAATAATCTCATATGGTGATGATCAATCAAAACCCAGAGGAGAAGGCCAATTTATAGAAATTGTATCTGCTTCACTGGGCGGCTGGAACCAAGCAGCTGAAAAGAACACACTGCTATAGCCTGGGATATGTAAAGTTGCCCCCAAATGACAAACGCCAAAAATCACTGCCTGGACACACAGGGCCTTTTCAAAGGCAGAGGGTGCTCCCGGGAGAGAGGCCTCGGTTTGGGGATCGCTGGGAGGACCTGCACACGGTTAGGCCACATCAAAGCTATTTCTTTTTATTATCTTTGGGCTATTTTAAGTTGGAGTTTCCATCTTTCTCGTTGGTTTTATCACCAAGGAAGTTTATTTGCTGAATTAACTTTTAATGGACCCTCGACTTTGTTCTTCAAAGTTGGCTTCTAGAACCGGGCCCTTTTGTAGCCAGGACTTCTCCAGCCTTTGTGATCAGGTTGCCTTCGTGACCCCCGCCCCCCACCCCAATCCTGGAGGTGAAGGGCTCAGCCTCTGTTAACTCCTTGCCTGCTGGTGTCTTTTCTCTGTAGCTACTAATCACCTCCTTTTGATCATTGCCAAGTTCTCAGGTTGAAGGAAGGAGAAGGGACCTCTTGACCATTCTGGCTGGCTTTCCACATGAGCCTGAAAATGTGGACAAATTTGAAACATCTGCCGGGCTGCTTTGGTCTGATTGCTAAAATATGCCGACCTCAAGCCCCCTCCGCCCCCGCCCCTTTTAATCTGTTTCATATTCACAAATTAAGCATTTAGTCTGGGTAATAAATCAGGGCGGTTTACGAGGCTCACACGAGACAAACAAGCGAGAAGGGCGCGACACAGGCCCCTGGAAGGCGAGTGCACGTAGCTGCCAGGAGCGGGGAGCTCCACGCGCTCGGACGCCGAGAGTAGCCCTGGCGTGCCCCGACACGCCGCCAGCACCCACACTTTGGCGGGTCACGGAACAGGCTGGGTGGAGGGTGCAGGGAAGCAGCCCCAGCCCGGGGTCCACACCCCCATCAAACCTTCGGCGCGAACCCGCGGCGCCCGCCCCGCCCCAGCTCTGGGCAACTCGGAGCCCCCGCCCTGCCCCGCCGGGGAGCGGCCACTGGCAAAGGCGACAACCTCCCTGGGCACGCGCGCGCGGGCACGCGCGCGCACACACACACACACACACACACACCCTGTGGTGGACCCATTAAGCCTCTCCGGGCCCGAGAAAGCTGGATCCCCTCCCCCACCGCTTCCATCTGGCTGGGCTCGGCCTTAACGATCCCAGGCCGACATTCACCAGAGAAGCAAAGACCCCGTCCACACTCACGTGTGACCTCCACTAAGCCTGGACGCTGCCTCCTCCCCTCCCCAATCTCACCGCGCTGCCAGTTCTCAGGTTTTGGTCTCATCCACCACAAAGCTACTTTCAGATTCAGTGTGTGTGTGCGCGTGGGGGGTGCAGTATGTGGAGAGGGCTCTCCTTCACAGTGGACCGAGGCTTAAGATGGACTTGAGGAGGGGAGCAAAGACACAAACGGCCCGGGCCCCCGCTGCAGAAATCCCTGCCCGGGTTTTAGTGGGGTGCCCAAACTCAGGGGGATCCAATCTGTGTAGCGAGAAGCAGGCTTGGGACCAAGGGTCTCGGGCCAGTCCCAGCCCAGGACCTTGGGAGACCTCGGAGGGGAGAGCGGCTCCGGGATCACCTCGTCCGGGCCTCCGTTGTCCTGCTATATTCAAGTTCCCTCTCGACCGACGTTCTCGCGGCTATGGTGGGACGCCGGGGCGGCGAGGCGGAGGGCGGGAAATCGGAAAGGCTGAACCTGCAGCCCGCTCCAGACCTGGGGGGAGGCAGATGAACAATTCCCCACCCCAGAACCCAGTACACACGTCGCCCTTCCTCTTCCCCTAGCACATATTCCGACTGCGAAAGCCATTACCGCCGGCGCGCGAGAGACTTTTTAAATATTTACAGCCCGCTCTCCGCACGGTAGCCTGATCCATCTTGTGGGCGCGGAGGCGGGGCGCGGGGCTCCGCTCTGGCGGAGGCGCGGAGTCCGGGCGGGGGGCGCCAGCCGCCTCCCCCGGCGGCTCCCAGAACCCCCAACCTGAGCTCCCCCCAAGGCAGGGAGGGGCCCAAGACGGCGCGCAGCGCGCCCAGGGCTCTCCCAGGGCCTGGGCGGGCGGGGGGACAGCGTCCGGGAGGAGGGAGGGCCGGGAGGCTGATTTAAAGGTTCTCACCGGGAAGCGAGCGAGGCACAGACCTGAGAGCCGCCGCGCGGTGAAATCCGAGGAGCTCTCTTGGCGAGGAGGGGCTGTCAGAGGCCATTTATCTCTCGCCAGAGTGGAGGCTCGGCTCCCACACCGCCCGCGAGTAACAATGGCAGCGATCAGCAGCTCTGCACGCGCTTCAGTGCATGAATGGATTGCGGAAGATGCCTGCGCTCCGCTCGGCTCAGTCGGCTCTCCGAGCGCCCCCGCCCCACCCGCCGCCCCCGCCCCCGCCGCCTCCCTCGGTCCCAGCCTGCGCCTTGCGCCTCGGGCTTCGCAAGTTGGGCCCCGCGGCGCGGTCACTCTCACCCAAACGCCCCGCCGCCCCTCCCCCCTCTCACCCCCCGCCGCCGCCGTTCCCAGGGCCTTGGCACACCGCCATCGAGTGTCATTAGGGGCTGAAACTTGACACAAGCCTTCCCGGCCTCCCCGGCGCAGACACCCCCGCCGGCCCCCTCCCTTCTTCGCTCCCCTCGCCCCTCGCGGCAAGTTTACTTTCAAGGAGTTGGACCGTGTTTCCGCAGCGGCGTGCGGGCTCCGGGTGGGGAGAGAGAGCGAACTGGGCAGGGCGTCCTCACCTGCCCGGCGGCCCAGGGTATTCGTAGATCCCACACCCAAGGCCGGCTCTCCGTCCCCCACCCCTTGTGGCGGCCGAGGCACGCAGAGTGCCTGGCGCCGAGCACTTGCCCATACACTCCGGCCCCCGCGCACCCCGGCCCGCCCACACGTCCCACCAACTTTCGAGTCAGCGCCTGAACCGTGTACCCAGATTGTCCTCGGCAGCTTACAGTATGGAGAGTTGAGAGGGTGCCACAGACTGCGAGGTCGGCTCCTCCTCGACTCTGCAAAGTCGGTCTCATAAAAGCACCCCCTCCAGTTTCGGCTTAGGGTTGTGAGAGCAGCGGGGATATTCTTGGGTTTGCTTTGGTGGAACTGAACCAGAACTTCGGGGATGTTTCTGAACCAGGGGGCGCTGAGCCCCAGATGCGTCAGCTGGGGGGGGCAGAGGGGTGGAGGGACGCAAGAGGTGGGCACCCGCAGCGACCCTAGGACGGCGCCAAGTCGCCCACGGGAGGAGAACAAGCTGAGCCCAGTGTGCCGGAAGACGGCCACACGTGCGCAAAGACGCATACAGAGACAGAGCGCGACTCGCCAACCCAGGAGACTGCGAGGAGAGGCGAGAAGCTGGCAGCGAGACAAAGCGGGAGGAGAGAGCCAGGCAGGCTCAGCCGCAGACCCGGAAACGCAGGCAGCGGCAGCCGCCCGAGCCCCGACGCGGAGGCGTGCGCAGCCAGGCCCTGCCTGGCATCTCCCCATTTGCGCGCCTAGGGACCCAGACACCAAGTCTCAGCGGAGAGTCTGCTGCCGGAGCTGGTCTCGATCGGGCCTGGGCTGGCCTGGCGAGCCTGCTGGAGCCTCCGCAGCAACTGGCAAAGTCCCGGGAGTGGTCTTCAGCGACCCGACCCCTGAGGTCTCCGCCCCTCCGCGAGCCCTGAACAAAGGTAGTAGGGGAAGAGGAGCTGGCCACTGTCGGTGGACACGAGCGTGGTCTTTGGAGAGTTCGGATCTCCACTAGTGTTTATCTAACTTGGCGACGCTGGAGGGCTGCCAGCCTCCATCGAATTTCCATTTGGGCTTCCCATCGCAATACCCTTCGGGCCTTGCCCACACCCGGACCTAAGAGCCATCGGGAATCCAGCTCGACTTCTCGCAAGGAGAAGCGTGTAATGTGGACAGAGGCCCCCAGACTCAGGCTCTCAGCGACTCCCCCCCCCCCCCGTCAGCACACCGGAACCATCCATGCACCCCCTCAACACACACACCCGGTGCCTACACCCTCCCCCCTGCGCGTTGCAGGCTCTGAAGCCTGGGGCAGCAGCCGCGGAGTCGGCAGCGTCTCTTCCCTCGAATGAAGCCGAGCGCTTCAAAGTGGTAGCTTTGCATACACTCGCTGCACCCACCCCCACCACACACGCACGCGTGCGCGTGCACACACACACACACACACACTCATTGTCGGCTGGGAGTCCTCCCAACCTGACTGCCTAGCATGAACGCAGCAACAGAGCACCGAGCCCGGGACCCCAGCGGATGGAGGTGGCCGACGGAGTGGAGGAGCAGGCCGGTGGGTGGGGGAGGGGGCTCCTGTCTGCGAGAAAGAAGGCAGCTAGGAGAGGCAGCCTGCAGGAGGGGGAGCATAAAGAGAAAGCCAACACTAATCCCTCAGCCTGCCTACGTGGGGCCTGACAGTTTACAAAAGCCTTTTCCCTGAATATTATCTCATTTGCGCCAGCCTCACCACTGGGCTGGGAGGCAGGCAGGGCAGGCAACATTTCCCCCTTTAGCAAAGAAGGGAAACGGGGCCCAGACAGGTTAAGAGAGGTCCGTAGGAGGGTCACAGGGCTGAGAGTGGTGGAGGAGGCCCGAGGCCTGGGGTTTCCTGCCTGAAGTTCACTTTCCTGTTCAATAGTTGTGTGTGTGTGTGTGTGTGTGTGTGTGCAAGGGAAGGGGGCTTGCTGGACAGGAACGAACAGTCCGGTTAGGGAAATCCAGGAAGGAAGGACATAGCCCACACCTCTTCCTCTGCCGAGGTCTCACACAACAGCAGCCTAGAGCTGGCCTCCAACCTGCCTGCCGACGGCCGACCTGCTAGTGCGTGGCTGTGCCTTTAGTGGTGGCCATTGCAGAGGTCCTGTACCCTCTCTGGGAGGCCCCGCTTGGCTCCGGCTCCGCAGCCATCAGCCCTCCTCTCTGCCTGTCATCCCCGCCCCCAGCCTCGGCTGCAGGATGCCTTGCGTCCAACTGTGGTTTCCGGGCAATAAAACAACTATTAAAGTCTCAGGCACGGCTGGTGATTTGCATCACATCCTCTCGTGCATGGATTCAATATTTAATACACAATATTGAATACGGATATTAAAAATCAATAGCTGGGGACCCCTGGGGAGGAGACACAGTGCGATCCTGCTTCAGGAACGCAAGACAGGAGCGGCGAGTTCAGCCAAGCTGAGCCCAGCGCCCAGGGAAGTGAGGACTAGTAGCTGCATCTCAGCTTCCTGACAAGCTTAACTGCACCATTCCTAAGCGGGGCCAGGGGACTGCTGTGCCCTTGGGCTTTGGCGGTGGGGTGGAGGGGGCAGTGTGTAGGGGGGCTGGCAGTAAGGTTTGTTTCCAAGCAGGCTACCAGCCAGGTGCGTGGAGTCGCTTTTTTGTTGTTGCTGCTGTTTGCACTTTGGTTTGGTTTGTGTCTGAGTCTTGCAGGCAGGCACTCAACTCTTCCCACCACGAGGGCTCCTTTCCCGGGCCTCAAGACATCCATCACCGTAGGCCTCATGGGGAGCTCTTGGCGTAAGCTTTCAGGGAGATGGAACAGGAATTACAATGGCTCCGAATATCCTTCGCACAGTAAAGAAAATATGAATGCCGGATGCAGGCTCTGAGTTGCAGGGTCTGGTGCGACACTGCCAGCCTTCTGGGCACATGCCCTCGGGCCACAGGACCCGCCCAGGGGCCTGGTGGAGGCTGAGTGGTGACAGAGGGAAGGTGGTGAGGAGAAGGCTGAGACGCGGAAGCACTCCCGCTCCAGAGCCAGGATCCAGATTGTCTGTTAAACAGCCAGGAGAAGAGCAAGCTCCCGGGACGCATAATTATCTTTTCAGTCCTGGAGAGGAGCACAAATTATTCTCTTCTTTATCAAAACATAGAAATATACTTTACCCTAAATAGAAACAAGGTTCTATTAGACTGATAGGGTAGGGGTGAAGGAGAGTAAGTAGCTTTCAGAGGATTCATTCCCCCTCCCCCTCCCTCCCCGCACTCCGCTACAGAAACAGAAGAGAAGCTGATAGTGGGAGACACACATAGGTTATCTGATTGGAAGGGCCTGGAGAATTTTTGATGCCAAGAAACTAGGTGAACTTGACCTACTGCACTGCTATCCCAGACACCACGTTGCAATATTAATTTTATAGATTCCCTTTATATCATAGCTTCAATCAATATGGATTAAGTCGGAAATCTTGCTCCAGTTATAAATACACTGAAAGGACACCTTAGGAGAGCCCCAGATAGGAATTTGGGTAAAAGTTAGAAGCGAAGGAAAAGCGTGTTAGAAGATGACAACGAGGGAGCCCGTGGCCTCCTCTCTTTGTTCCCCGCCAGCTGTCAGAGAACCATCACAGGGAGGGAACGGGACCCTTCTTGGTACTGTCACAGGAAAAGAAAGTAGTCGCTTTCCGGCTGCTACAGATCCCCCCCCCCCCCCACACACACACCAGGTTCCTTCTCACCGCCCAGCCAGCCCCCTGGGAGTTTTTGCTTGCCTGTATCTATGCATTTCTGGGTTGGGGGTGCCGCCACTCCATCAACATCGGGCCCTGGACCTATGGCACTTGCTAGCAAAAATTGCATCCTGAGGAAATGACATGCTTAAGAAACGCTGGCTATAGGGCAACCCCGTTGCTCCCTCATCGTCAGCAGCGGCCACCTGAGTCTCATCAACCCACTGGCACTTCCCACCTTAGCCATGGGGCCTCCTACTGACCCACTGACCCACGCAGTGTGCCCCTAGCGGAAACGTGTGGCTAGGGCTTGAGCTGACCGGCTAAGGGAGAAGGAAGGCTTTAGAGAGGCCCTGTTGAGCCTCCGGCACAAGTTTGGAGTTCACCTAGCTTGGGGGGAGGGGCACCAGAAGCCACTGAAAGTGACCCGTCCCCTCAGGCCCCCAAGCTGGTACTGGCCTTTGGGTGGGCAGGCTTAGATGCTGCACAGGGACCTACAGGCCAAGTCGCCGGCCCCCCGAGGGTGGGGGCCCTCCCGCTGTGCTCCTGCTTTCCTGGAAGGAACTGAAGTCGCTGGCGGAGTTGTTGGAGCCCCTCCGGGCCCCTCACTACCTTCTGGTGCAAGCCCACAAGGACGATGGTGGCAGTGCTGTGGCCGGGACCACCCACTCCACAGTACCGCAAGCCTCGGATTCTGGCGCCAAGCCCCACAGTTCCGATAAGACTCTAGCTCCCTGCGCCTCTCGTCCCGCAGGAGAAAAAAACACTCCTGGAACTGCTAGGGTGCACGCGGAGCCCGAGGCCGGGGGCCGTGGAGGGACGGTCCCCACCACCAACAAGTTGCCGGCCGAGATAACAGCTGTGGGCGGGGGAGGGGAGCCGCAGGCAGCCACGACTGAACGGTTGCGATCTAGAAAATTCAACAAGAGGCCGCCGCGGTGGCGGCGGCTCCAATTAGCTGAGCCAACTGGGAAGGCACAGAGCGAGGCGGCGGCCCCGACGATCGTGCCCGGGGCGAGCAGGCGGGCGGGGGCGCGGGGCCTCGGAGCTGCCCGGGCGGCCCTCGCCCGGCCCCTCCCGCGGGCTCTCGGAGCGCGCCTGGTGTTTACACACTGTCCTTCGGACACCGGATCAAGTTTCAGGCCGCGCTGGAGGCGCCGGGGGCCGGCCGCAGGCCGGGGCGCGGGGAAGAGCTGGAGCGGGATCTGAGACAGCGCTGCGCTGGCGAAAAGGCCCGGCGTGCGTGGGCACAGCTGGTGCAGCGGTGCCCCAGAGGTGGGGGGCGGGCGGACGGGCGGGCAGGTGGGACCGAGGAGCGCTTGGCGGAGCGAGAAGCACCTCCGGGGTGCAAGGCTGGGGTCCTGCGCCCTCCAGGGCACGAGGACCTGCCCCAGGGAGGGGATGGGAAGTCTGCTGAGAACCCGGGCGCTACGCCGGCCCATAGCGCCCTGGTGAGCTCCTCCCCGCTCCGGGAGTCCCTTTGATATGCTACCCGATCCAGACCCCGAGCGGGGGAGGGAGTTTACGGGTTGGAAGAGGGATGCGAGATGGGAGATCTCTTGCTTCCCTGCGCGCCCTGGTCCCGGCGCTGCGGAGGCCTCAGGCCGAGCGCCGGAGGGCCCGCCGCTGCGCAACTCCTCTGAGCTGGCAGCCCGCGGGTGCCCCACGCTGTCAAGCGGCGGCGGGCGAGCTTCCAGCAGCACAGACACACTGTAAACAGCCGCGTGCGCGCCCTCCCCGCCCGGCCTGTAAACCTCACCCAAGCACCCTGTCGCCTTCTCGCTGGCTCCCGGGCGAGGCCTTTGTGGCCCAACTTGGGGGCAGGGGGCCCCCACCCCTCCCCTGGGCCAGCCGGGCTCCGACGCGAGCGTTGTGAACCTGCAGGGGTTCGGGGTGCTACGGGGAGCGGGAAGGAGTCAGCGCCTGCCCCCTCCCCGCTGAATGTCTGCTTTGTTCCGGAAAACAAGGGAAGCATTAGGCTGCTGCCCCCGGGGAAACACAAAACTTCTTTTTGAATCTCGGGAAGGGCGGTTGACTGCGTTACGGAGCTCCCGAGACAGACCGAGGAAGGGAAAAGCCGAGAGGGCGGGAGGAGACGGGGAGACTTCCGAGGGAGGCCGAGGGACACAGCGAGGGGGTGCGGGGAGCAGCGGCTCAGGGTGGCCGGGCCGGAGACCCGGGAACCCGAGTCGGCGCGAAGGTGCCGCGCGAGTTCCAGCGAGCAGCCTACTCGGCCAAGTGGCGCCTGCCCAGCCGGCGGCCGTGCCAGCTTCCTGCCCTGCCCAGGATCGCGGAGCAGTCGGGGACGCCGCCGCAGGCTGGCCCGGAATCGCCGGACGATAGCGGCGGGGGGGGGGGGAGGGGGGGGGCTGAGGCTGCAAGTAACCCCTGACTAGTGCCTCCAGCACCAGCACCTCCCTCGAGAACGGACCCAGATCCCGGGCCTGCGGGGCGTCGGCTGCGGGGTTTCAACCTGGGTGTGTGTGTGTGTGTGAGCAAAGTCCCAGGGGCTCGCCGGCTCCGGGGCCGGAGGCCAGTCTGAGGTGTCTTTGGGCTCATTTGCCGACCGCCTGTACGATCGGTTCCCATCCTGGCTCAGCCGTTTCAGGAGTGCTGGGCCAGTGCTACCCTGGCCGGGACGAGCACGCAAGGCGGGCGAGTGAAAGCACATCTACTGCCGCTCCCCCAAGCGCCACCCCCTCAGCCCTTCCCGCGTCCGAGAAAGGGGGGAGGGCACCCTTGCCCTGACCATCGCCCCCTCTCCCCGAGAGTCGCTCCCCTCCGCCTCGGAAGCTCAGGCTGCGAGCGAGGGTTTTCCCCCTTTCCCCTGGGCTCGCTGGGTTTCTAACTTCCTCTAAACCTCCCTCCTCGCTCCGAAAAACCCCGAGGAGAGGAGCCGAGAGGAAGCACGCCGCTAGTGTGCGAAATAAAGACCATGTGTGAGGACGGCGGCATCACAGAGTGCAGCCGCGCGCGGGGGGGCGGGGGGGGAGGGCGGGGAAGGAGAAGTCCCCCCCCCCACCTCCCCGCCGCGGCCTGAGGCTCTGGGTCGCAGCAACCAGCGCCTCTCAGCTCGGCGTTGGGGACGCGGAGCCGAAGCGAGAGGCAGTGGAGAAGGCTGGGCTGGCCCCGGGGCTGGCGGCGCGGAGGGGGTGTCGGGGCTGCCGCGCCGTGGGGGGCGGGGGGCGGGGACGCAGCCCCGGCTTCCTGGGCCACAGCTGCGACCGAGGGCGCAAGAGCAGATCGCGCTCGGCGGCGGCGGCGGCGGCGGCGGCGGCGGCTCGGGCCCGCCGTGCTCGCAGCTGAGAATCAACAAAGGGAGGCGGCGGGCGAGCGGGGGAGGGGCGCCGCCGAGCGTTCGCTGGCTGCTGTGGAATAATAAAAATAATTAATAATGCTAATAAGAGAAAAATCCCCCGGCTTTCATGGCTCTGGGTTTCCGAGTGGCTGCAACGCGAAGCGCGCTGTCCTTGAGGCGGCCTCTCTCGCCCGGCCTGCCCGCCCCTCCCCCTCCCTCGCCCCCTCCCCTCCCGGGGAACCGGGAAGAGAAAGGTCTGCAGCTGACAAATATTATCCATTCTCCCCATCGATCGCGGAGTGTACAGATGTGAGCGCTTGATGTGCCCGCGGAGCGGCGGATCCTCCCTGCTCGCTCGCTCTCGCCCAGGCTCCACTCGCCGCCCCCCTCCTCCCCCTTTGTTCTCCTCCCCTTTCCCTCTCTTTAAATAGATTTCAGGGCGCTGCCTGTTGGAGAGCAGCTGGCGATCTCTCCCGAGAGAGGGAGCGAGCGACGCCCGAGGTGCCCTGTCACCAGCCTCCCCTCCCCCACCTCGCCTTCTCGATGCGGCCACCCCTCCACCCCATCTTTCTCTCATGGCAGAGACAGAAAACACCGGGACACCCACGTCCACTGCACCGCGAGTCTCTCCGAGCCTTTGGACCCCTTTCGCTGTCCCCGTGCTGTTCCTTGTGTCTGTGTCTGTCTGTGCGGGGAAGGGAGGGGAGCGCAGGGAGGAGACCCAGGGCGGTAGCAGAAGAGCCGAGAGTCGGGATCTTCTCCCCAGCAGCAGCAGGGACGCAGTCCGGGTCACGCTAAGAGGGTACAGTTTACCCATTAGAGAAAGCCGGTGGAGCCGGCCCTTTTATTCCTCTTTCGCAGATGGCAGATTAAGCCGGCAGCGCCCGGCCTCAAAGGGACCGGCGGCTCGGCAAAGGGTTAACCCGTCGGCCGGTAATCGCGGACATGCACACGCAAGCACACACACACACACACACACATAGACACCCACACACGCGCACGCGGCGCGCCCTCCCCGAGCGCCTACCACGGCCCGCAGTGCGCCCGGGGCTGGGGGAGTAGCGGGGGGGGGGGAGCTGGGGGAGGGGCGGGCTTAACCAGGCCGCTCGACCGAGCCGAGGCCACCTCGCCGTCTGTCACTTAAATGATTGTCCTCCGCTCCGCTCAGTGCGGTCAGTACGGGCTGTTAACAGGCAGTTGCAATCAGTTTCCGAAAGGTCAGCCAAGGTCCTCCGGCTCTCGCAGACGGAAGGCATTACGAAACCGCTTTTGTATCTGCAGGCACTTTAGAAAAAGAAGCGAGGAGGGGCGCATTGCAGCGTCGCGGCTGCCGCGGCTCTGGGGAGAGGGTCGGGGGCCGCGGGGCGGGTGAGTCTGCCCCCGCGGCCCGGCCCGGGCAGCGGGGAAATCACCCGCGGAGTGACCCAAGCCCTTCAGCTTTCAATGGGGAAGCAGGAAAGGGGGGCGGGGCAAGCGGCAAGGGAAGGAGGAATGGGAGGAAGTGGGAAAGGCGTCCTGGCTCCCTTCCTCACCCGGTCTGCGACCCACACCACGAGCCGGATGGGGGGAGCGGGCGGCCTTGGGTTTAAGGGGACCCCATTCTGATCCGCAGACCCCTCCGGGCGCCGGGAGGTAGGGTGGTGAGGTGGCTTGGGGCGGGGACGGGGGTGGGGTGGGGAGAAGACCCCGGCAGAGCTAGCGAGTCCCCGCGCGGTGTCTGAAGACGCTGCCGCCGCCGCTAGAAGTCGTCCATCAGCAGCCAGTCCAACCTGCCAGTGATAATGTGCGATCAACACCAAATCACCCCCGCCAGGCGCGATCCATCACCGCAGCGCGCTGCGGGCCCGCGTGAGGCTGACTCGCGGCTGCGGGGGGGGGGGGCAGGCACAGAGCGGCCGCCCAGCACACCCGGGCTCTCGGCGCACCTAGCTACTCCTCACCGAGGCCTGCACCCCGGCGTTCATAACTCTCCAAGTTGCCCAGCTGCAGAATGCAAAGCCAGTGGCTCCGAGTTCCGGGAGGAGGTCACTTAGGAGCCCGCCAGCCCTCCGTGCCCCTTGGTCACACCCTGCAAAGCCGCCCCTGCCTTGGAGCTGCCCGTCCCGTCCCCTCCCCCTCCTCCGAGAAAGCGTGGCTGGCGGGAAATTAATATTTAATATCGTGAAATTGATTAAAGGGCTGGAAGCCGGCGATGGGGTGGGGGGAAGGGTAGGGGCTCCTAGCGTAATTAAAGATCTGAGAGTCGTGGCCGCTCCTCGTCGGCCCTGGCCGCACGTGGCCTTTGTGAAACCGAGGCAGGGTCGGGCAGAGCTGAGCCGCACTGGCCAGCGGGCAGCGGCCCGCGCAGCCCAGGAGGGTTGCAGTGGTGCATCTGAGCGGGGCTCTCCCGGAGGTGGTGAGTGATGTTCGCCCACCTAGGGCTTTTCAGCGAGCGGCCCGTCTGAATTACTGGGCTCTTCGCCGCCGCTGGAGCCCGAGGCTCGGGTCCCGCTGCACGTCACTGCTTGTTTGGCGGAGAAGTGACTTCACCGTCCCGGTCCCTACAGATTGCATTCCCCTCGGGCTCCCAAGCCCTCCAGCGCAGCCTGAATCCAAACCGGGCTCCGAAGCCAGCCCCTCAGCCCCTAAAGGGGGTCTGGGGGGGGCCCACTCAGCAGCACTTCGGGAGGGCAACACCAGGACCACCCTTTCCTGGGCCAATTTGGGGCTTTTAAGTCCGAGGCTGCCCCAGGCTCCCGCCGGTTCTCCCCGGTCCAGGCCCCACCCTAGACCACTCATGCCTGGGGCAGTTTAACTCGTTCAGCTGTGCTGCAGATGGGGCCTGCTGCTGCAGGCGGCTGTCTCCTGGGAGTCGTCACCGAACCAGCTCGGCCAGCCGCCTGTCGTGCCGTTTAAGGTTACTGCGCCTCCAGGGAGGGGCACTGGGGCTGGACAGGGCTGGAAGTGGACTCAGCAAAGGCACTTGCGGCACCCAAACTGGAGCTAGGAGACGACGTCAGGGGGCGCAAGGTCAAGGGTAACTCCTTGGCACTGGTTCGAGTTTAGAAATCAGATGGTTGTGTCTGTGATGGGAAAGACCCGGCTTGTGGGGGGCCTGGCTCCAAAAGGGGCTGCTTTTAACTTTTTCCTGGTATACGATTTATCTCTCTCTCTCTTTTTTTTTTTTTTATGATGATTTGCTGTCTGAAAAAGTACCAAGTGTGTAGAGAGGAGAAAACACACAACACACAAAGCAGACCAAGCGGCAGCCGTGGCCAGCATCGGTCGGGGGACCAGGAGGGGAAGGTCAGGAGCACAGAGGATTAGGCCTAGTCTTGGGTTTATTGCTGCACTTGAACAAAGTGGGGGGGGGGCGGCTGACTAAACCGGAGCAGGAGAGAGGTCATTAAAAGAGGGGTTTCCGAAGGAAGGAACGGCTGCTGTAGCTGCTGCTGCAGGGGTGGGCGGAGAAAGTGTTTCCATAAGAATAACAAGGCAGCGCATATGTTATGCACACCGACTTGATTTCACCAAAACAAAAACCAAAAGTTCACTCCAGCCTCTCCCGCTGAGCTGATAAGCAACTTGCAAAGTTTGGAAGGAACCTTGAACCAGCGGGAGGTGTCAGCCCATGCCTGACAAAAGGTAATGGTAAAGCTTTGGCAGGTAGCACTCAGTTCCTACCATTGTGATTCTCCCCCTCCCCTCACCTGCTCCCGCCGGGGAGGAAAGGGGGGATCCCCTGACCTCCCAGCCTGAGCCCCCGCAGGAGATCCCTCCGAATAACCCACATTCATCCACGCACGCCACTGCCGGTAACTTGGACTGCAGGTCTGGGAGTGTCCTGGGAGGAAGGCAGCCTACCCAGAGCAGAGAACCAGGTCAGAGCATTTGCCAAGGGCAGCGCAGGTTCTGCAGCCTTTACAATATCATACCATGGACTTCACAACCAGACCTACCGGATTTTCCAAGGCATTCCTGGTTGCATGAGCTCTGGGCCCTGTGACCTAACGGGGCATCTGACGCCCTGCCTGTGGTCACGGGTTTGGTGGGACTGCGCCCAGAGGTGTCCAGGAGCTGGAGGAAATGGTTAGGCTGTGGGGCTTGCAGCCGGGGGTCCCCGCAGGTCCTCTAGCCTGGCGGTCATCCTCGTCGCAAGCCTCATCCCAGCCAGGGCCTTGTCCCTGCCCTCTTCTAACAGGAGTCCCGGGTGATTGAGGGCTAGCATAGCCCTTCAGAGCCCGCACAGGTGGGGCGCGGGCGGGAGGAGGGGGAAGCTGTCTGGGGAAGTGGCGGAGGAGCCGGGCTCTCGGGTCCCGGAGGGCCAAGGAGGAGCAGCTTCCCGCCCCGGAGCACAGCGCGCGCGTTGGCTCGCCGGGGAGCTGGGGAGCTCCCGCCGCCGCCGCCGCCTCCTCTCCCCCGGGCGCGGGTGGCGCGCCGGCCGCCATCTTGGCCCGGCTGCGCGGGCGGCGCTGCCCCCGGCGGTGGGACCGCGGAGCCGCAGGCCCGGCCGAGGCAGCAGCGCGGGTGTTCCCAGGTTTCCGGGGGCGCGCGGAGGGCGCCGCGCCCGCCCCTCTGGAACTCCCCTCCGCGCTACGGACCACGCTGATCTGCGGCCGCTGGGAGTCAGGCGGCGAAAGCGCGACCAGTAGTCGCGCCTCCCGGAAACACCAGGGTGGATTTTAATCCCGAGAAACGTCTTCTTGGTCCAGGACTCCTGCAATGGGCAACGTGTGCTCACCTCTCGGATCCCCGTCCCCCGCGACTTGGGTCACCGTCCCCAACTGCAACCTGTCCAGGGAAGGGACGCGAGGCCAGGGACAGAGTCCCTGGCGTTCAAGGGGTTTCCAGGGCGCTCTCTGAGCAAGAGGATTTGAAAGTTACCACGGCTCCAGGGCTCTTGATCGCACCGTAACTGTATCTGTCCACTTTTTGGAATTTAACACACATTTATGTAGAGCTTGCTAAGGGCAAAAGCAACGTGTTAGGGCCTAGGCGAATCCAACAGTAGGAAAGTGAATTTTTTAAAGTCACCTCTGGTACAATCTAGGTGGAAAGGCGGACTTGTAAATGAGGAAACACAAATAAAAGGCAATTTGAGATGAACATAAAGACAGGGCATGAACCTTTGCAGTAAATGGCCCAGGGAAGGGGCCAGCTAGTTCTCTTTAGGATCTGTTCCGGGAGAGGAGAGGAGCGGAGCACAGAAATGTAGGAGCCCTGGATTGTTGCAGTTTGGGAACAGTAACTGTCAGTGCTTGTGAAAGGTTCCTGTTTAGGAAAAATGATGTTTACTTTACATCAAGCAAAAATACCAAGAATTAGCAACCCTGGATTCACTTCTCAGCTCCTGAGATTAGTGAGCGAGTGGTGGAGATGCAATTTTCCATCAGAACACAATACCCCATTTGAAACCCATGAAACCCCCAGCACAATTCATAAAAAAGAAAGGCTTTAGACACTAAATCCAAATGGATGGTGGGGAACGCCTCTAAACTCTTTTTAAGTCTTTAAGACTTAAAGAAAATGGGGTGGGGCGTATCATGGTACAGCGGGTTAAGCGTCTGGCTGGGACACCTGCTTCCCATATGAGCACCAGTTCAAGTCCCAGCTGCTCCACTTCCGATCCAGGTGCCTGCTGCTGCACCTGAGAAAGCAGCAGAAAATGGCTTAAGTGCTTACATCCTTGAACCCATGTGGGAGACCCAGATGGAGTTCCAGGTTCCTGGCTTTGACCTGGCTCAGCCCTGCTGTTGCACCCATTTGGGGAGTGAACCAGCAGATGGAAGATCGCTGTGTGTAACTCTGCCTTTCAAATAAATACCTAAATCTTTGAAACACACACACAACAAGTAGGTAGGAGAGGAAGATTTGGGGAATTCCCAGTTGCCATGATATAATTAACATCCTTTCAAAAGATAGTCCTTCAACACACCCAATGCAAGTTACCCAAAGTGAGGAAACAGGCAAACAAAAGAAGGGCTCCTGACCTACGCATGCATAGCTATAAAGGAAGAATAAGTCACCTAAATTTTTCCTTCCCCGAGAAGGCCCGTCTGTTATGGCTTCACTGTGAAAATACCTTCCCAAGTTTGAGGGTACTTCGCAAAGCTCATGGAAAGTGGAATTAAAAGGTTAGGGGCCAGCGCTGTGGCCCTATATGCTGTGGCGCTATGGCTGGTAAAGCTGCTGCCTGCAGCGCCGGCATCCCATATGGGCGTGGGTTCGAATCCTAGCTTCTCCCTGCTAATACACCTGAGAAAGCAGCAAAGCGTGGCCCAAAGTGCTTGGGAGACCCAGAGGAAGCTCCTGGCTTCGGATCGGCCCAGCTCTGGCCGTCACGGCCATTTGGGGAGTGAACCAGTGGATGGAAGACACACACACACACACACACACACACACACCCAGTAACCTTGCCTTTCAAATAAATAAATACATCTTTGAAAATAAAAGACAGGTTTATTTTGGTGCAAAAAGAGTTTGAAATCTGTGCACTGTGTTGACATAAGCATTTGTTTTCTGGGAACCTCGCAAAGACTTCCTACAGGGGCCTGTTGCTCCAATGTGCTATGTCAACTACAGCCTCAGGCCTGCCTACTGGCTCCCACCATGCCCTGTGTCACCTCCATCCCGCCCTGTGTCACCTTCTCTTTTCTTCTTGATCAGGGACAGAATCCATTTCTCCTTTGCCTTGACAATAGAGCTGCCATTCGCCAACTTGGTGGCTTTGTGACAATTTGGAGAGGGATGCCCTTGGGCCTGCATTTCAGCCCTCCCTCCATGCTGTGGTGGCTATGGCTCTTTGTGCACCGACTACACGATCTGATCCGGCAAACCTGCCTGAGAAGCCGGCTGACCGTTTAGTTTTGAGCCACGAGGCTGCTGCTGAATCCAGATCCCTCCGGCTTCCACCAGCGGAGGGGTTGGCACTATAGACCCGAATCACCTGAAGGGTGGCTGGCCTGAACCAGAGCCATCCCGGGAAGTCGGGGCGAGATCAGGAACGGGGCACGTGGGTCAGAATTCACCCAGACGTTCTCCTGGAGCTTAAGGAGAGCCTGAGCCCCATGCCTGAAAGGCTTTCTGAAAATGCACTCTTAGCCAGGGAGAAGGAAGCAGGCCCGAAGGTCCCCGCGCCTTCTGGGTTTTCGGAAATGGGAAGCGGTTGGGTTTCAGATGGAGGGAAGGTGTGTCCGGTCGAGGGAGTCAGAGAAAGCAATAACTGCCAATTTCAAAGCAAAACCAAGTCATGCTTTTGCCACCACCTTTTTTTCTCGCTGTCTCCCAGTCCCGCCACAATGAAATAGCAGATCAAAGGCAGAGGCAAATACAATTATGTCGCCTGTGAACCCCCTAGCATGAAATTAGAAGTCAAACTCCCCATTCAGGGGTTAGAGGCAGGGATAATGGGAACCTGGGGCCCCTTGCGTCACAACACTGGACGCAGTGTTGTGGAGACTGAAAACCACACCTGCGGGGGGAGGGGCACACATCGCAAGTATGAAGTTAATTTCTTATTTTCAGAAACGTATTGACGACAGTCCTAGCTCCGTACCAAATAAAGAGATCTGTAGATTGTAAAGGGGGGGTCGGGGGGTGATCTGTAAGGCAACAGTGGAAAGAACACTATTGGAGGCTCACAACAGATGTCCCCCAAGATGGTGGCGGCCGGACCGCCAGGGCCTAGCCTATCGCCCTCTTCCCTTTCAAGGCCAAAGAGCCTAAGACACATCTGATCCCTCCGCTCAGCTCTTCTGGGTCCTTCCCACACCTGACAAGCTCACGGAGACAACTGTCCTTTCATAGTTTCTATTTTTCATCAAATCCGTATTTGCCTTAGAGTTCCATTTCTTTTACCCTGGCCTAATTTTAGCTCTCTGCTTCCCCCTGCCCCCATATAATTTCTGAGGCCTCTTGAGGGTATAAACGCCTATTATAACATAGACTATTCTGTTTAGAGCCACTGCTAATTAAGCTTAGCTCTCAAGGGTACCTGGCATGGCTTTTTTCCCCCCCTTCCCAATGCCCACAAGTTCTTTGCCATTTCTCCCAACTGAGAGGTAGGGGCCATGCTGCTTGCCCTTGAATTTGAGTGGACAATCACAACTAGAGACTATCACATAAGGGAGGCTTCGCGAATTGTAAGGGTGCATGAGAAAAGGTAGGCCAGCTTCCAGCTTTTTTTTTTTTTTAAGATTTTAATTATTTTATTTGAAAGGCAGAGTTACAGAGAAAAAGGGAGAAACAGAGAGAGAGAGAGAGAGAGAGAGAGAAAGAGATCTTCCATCCATTGGTTCACTCCCCAAATGGCTGCAATGGCCAGAGCTGGGCCAATCCGAAGCTGAGAGCTTCTGCCAGGTCTCCCACAGTGGGGGGTGAGAGGGGGGAGTTCAGGAGCCCAAGCACTTGGGCCATCTTCTACTGCTTTCCCAGGCCATAGCAGAGAGCTGGATCAGAAGTGGAGCAGCCGGGATTTGAACCGGCGCCCATATGGGATGCCGGCACTGGGGGCAGCAGCTTTACCTGCTACAGCACCAGCCCCCCAGCTTCCATCTTACTTGCGGGAAGGCTTTGGGGGAGCCCGAGCTTTTCCAACCCTCACTACCCTGAAGCCACCACAGGGTGAGGGAGGCCAGGCCACACAGAGAGCCTGTGTTTGTGCTATGCCACGCAGCTGAGGGCCCAGTCCCAAGCCAGACATGTAGGTGAAGATGCCTCCGCACGACTCCAGCCCTTAGCTGTGGCATCATTCCACCAAATTCCAGACCCACAGACTCTGAGCAGAACTCAATTGCTTCTGCGCGCCCTGGCAGCACACAAGCTAGAGAGGAGGAGAGCGGGCTTAGAACATGCTGCTAAGCCCACGGAAGAAGGAGAGCTGGATTGAAAATAAAAGTGTGCAGAGCAGGAATTTGTGATGGGAACGCACACCCTCCAGTGCTGCTAATCAACTGTCTTGCTGCGGATGAAATCCTGGTGACCTGCCTCCTCCTCCAGTTCCATCCTGCACTTGCCATCAAGGATTTGCTTAAAGGGCGCTTTCTGTTTCTCTCTCCTGACTTACACTGGCTGTACCAGGGCGCCAGCTCACTAGGTCAGGAAGCAAAGAGCACTGCCAGCAGGCTAGTGTTGCTCGCCCATCCATTGTCTCCTCTCCCTATGTTTTCCTGGCCACTCAGGGCTGCCACGGGGAGGGAGTGAGTGCCGACTTCACCTTCTGCCCAAGTCCCACAGGTCTCTGCCTTCCCACTCCACTTCCTGACCCGTGCTACACCCTGGGCTCCTGCAGGAGCTCCCCTTCACACAGCTGGGGCACGCCTAACCCTAACCCTAACCCTAACCCCAACCCCACAGGCTGCCAGGCAGTGCATGTGGCCTCTGCCCCACAGCCAGCCCCTGGTGCCCAGGCAGCCCGCTGACCTTGACCCTGACTCCCAGGCTACCCTTCTGGGGAAATGCTTAGCCTAGGGAGACCTGAGGAAGGGCCGGGGAGCCCAGGGCTTACCTGCTCCTCCTCTGTCCCCCTCCAACACAGCATGCAGGGAGCAGGAGAAAGAACAAGTAAAGGAGCCTGCCATGGGGCTGCCCAATTGGCCAAACTGGGGGGAGTGTGTGAGTGAGTGGGGGGGAAAGGGGGAGGGAGGGAGGGGATGGTGAGAGGTGTGGCGCTACAGAACAGGCCAGAATAGGAGCAGCAAAGAGAAGCAGGCTCCTCTCCGCCCTGCCAAGTGCCAGCAGGCGAGCAGGGTTCAGGGGCTGAAGAGACAGCACAGATTGGGGTGAGGTGCCATCCCTGCTGCTCATGCAGCGCAACTAGGGACCAGGGTACAACTCACCCTGAAGTCCAAGGGCCTCGGACCAAAGGCTGGTACGGCTGGCTCCCCAGGGCCACAGCTTCGGGGCCGCCTGCCTATTAGACCATGGAGTCCTGTGGCTCCAGTTCCCACAGTGTACAAGTAACTCTTTCTTCTGACCCGAAGCCCAGCCCAGTGAGACCTGTGCCCAGGTAGGGCCTTACACAAACCTTCCTTTCTACACTTCAAACAATATCAGCCCAGATCCTCCCATCACTCCTTCAAGGGCAAGGGCACAGTAATTATGAAAAGCTTATTATTACCTGCCTGCTGCTTCACATGCAATTTCTTCACCTAATCTTTCTCCAATCTCGTGACGTAGGCATTCTCATGCCCATTTTATAGATAAGGAAACTGAGGCACAGAGATTACACAACCCTTAGGGGTAGAGCCCCCATCTTAAGCACGGAGATGTCTTGCTCCTGAGTTTTCAGCTATAGCGGTTGATCTCCCAAACATTCTGACCACTCATGCTGGGCCAGGCCCTCCACAGGGCTTGCAACGATAAGTGAACCAGTCCTCGCCCTTGGGAGTTTGCAGTTTCAGCAGGGGGAGACACAGAGATTTCGGATGGCAGCTAGGCCAAATACTGTGGGACCCCAAGCTGCTCCTCCTGTCCGTCCTTGGACACTGGCTGCCGGCTGGCTCTCTTCCCATGCCTGTCTTCCTCCCTTCTGTCCACGGGGTCTGCACCCACACTCCTGGAAGGGATCCTGGCCCCCTAACTTGCCGAGCGAGGCTGTCTTGGTTGGAAGACTGTGCTGGCCTCCAGGACTCCCGGCGGGGGGCGGGGTGGGGGGGAAGGGGAGGAGCTAGATGCTGACGGCAGGTTTCCTGAGCTGGGAAATGGGTGCAGGGGCCCCAACGCTGAGCAGGCTGGTAGGCCCTCGCAAGGCTTTTATTGAAGCCTGTTAAAGGGCTTTGGGCTTCCTCTGATGAAAGGCGCTTAAGTGCATCTGGTTATGATTACAGGGGAGGAGAAAGCCAGGCGGTCTCTGGGGGGTTGGACCAGTCATCTGGCTCTGCCTTCCTCAGGGCAGAACTGGCTGCTGAGGAGGCCAGGTGTGGGGGGCCAGACAGGAAGCAGAGCCCATGCAAAACCCTCCAACTCTCCAAGGCTCCTGACCCCAGCCCCTGGCTCTGTCAGGCGCAACTCCCAGCAAACAGCAGTGAGGCTCAAAGATGCCAGGTTTCTTGGAGAAAATCAAGTTCACAATGGCTGCTGCCCACCCCTGGCCGGCAGCTCTTCCCGGGTCTCCATCCCCTTCCTTTTCCAAAAGTCTCCTCCCAAGAACCCCTGACCCTCCATCTATTTTCCCCGGCTGCTCTTTCTCCCTCGGATGAAGTTTAACTAGGCTTTTGCACAAGTGTTGCTGTAAGCGATAAAAACTACGGAAATGCAGACTTCCAAAAGTTAAAAAAAAAATGTTTTCTTTCTCCTTTTCAACTAGCCTGTACCGTTTCCCATAAAACATCCGTCTTTAAGGATGTTCCACGTCTCTGTAACTGACAACCATGCTGAATTAAAGGGAGAGATTAATATGAAAATAACGTGGCCGCCCCCAGAACGGCACCTGGCAGCCCCAAGCCGCTGGGTGCCGCGCCTGGCCCTGCGCCGTACTCCACGTGGGCACAGAGAGCTCTCAGGGGGATAGGATGGGTTAAACACAGTCCGCGATTGTAGAAACGAAAATGCATTTTTTTCTTACTGCTGCGTGTTATTATTGTCAAGTCTCTTTGCACCACCGTTTCTAAAAAGAAACCCGTGGGTCTGCACGGTCCTCCGCCGCCCGCTCGCTTTTTATTGTGCACGCAGCCTGGTCTGCGTGGATCCAGCACGTCGTGACCGCCTAGCTGGCGTGCGCGGACACCCTCGGATTGGCATTTCGATAAGAGCTGGGCGCATTGTCTCGGCGGCGACACACACACGCGCGCGCACGCGCGCACACTCACACACACATACACGTACACGTACACACACACACACACACAATGAAGGGCTACAGACCCCTGGCCAACCCTCCCCGAAACCCATAATTAGAGATGACCTTTGCGAGAGGCAATTAAAATATGGTAATGATCGATGCGCTCGCCTGTTTCCAAAAAGGCAAATGCACAGGTGTTGGCTTCAGGAGGTTCCACCTGGCCCGGCCGCGAGGCCTCCTACGGCTCATGAATGAACTCTTTCTCCCGGGAAGCTTCGATTCCCCGCTACCTACGCGAGCGCTGGCTCCCCTCCTCCCCTTCCCCTCCCCCATCAGTGCTCTCGCAGCCAGGAGCTTGCTGGCGGCGGCGGGGCTTTGTCATCGGAACGCACACACAGACACTCACACGCGCGCACCCGGCCACCACGGGACCGCGGCGTGTCCTTCCTTGTCGCACTCCCCTCCCAGCCCCCTCTTTTAAACAGCTCGTCCAAACCCTTTCTTTCGTCCTTTATGCGCGCGGTCCTTTGCATCGAGGGCTCAGGGAGTATTGTAGGGGGCCTCCCGCGCGGTGCGGGACCGTGGCGGGGAGGACAGGACCCGAGGCGCGCAGGGAGGACGCGTGGGCAGCCGGGCTTTGTTTTGGTTTTTGCCCCTGCCCGGAGGGCGGAGAAGCCTCGGCCGAGTTAGGGCCTACAAGCTGCAGGGAGCACCAGCCCCTCTCCCCCTCCGCCCGCAGAGCGCACGGAGAGCTCCCCTTTGGAGTACGCTCGGGACTTGGCGTGTGTGGGGCGCAGCGCTGAGGGGAGGGTCTCCCCGGCCACAAGTGGCTCTCCCCGCGCAGACAAATGTGCAGTGTCATTATGGTGGCTCCTGTTGCTCGGGGCCTCGGGGATGCTCCGAAGGCACGCGGGCACCCCGCCCCTGCATGGCGCTGAGGGGCGAGAAGCGGACTCAGGGGCTGGGGCTCCCCGGGGCACTGCCTGGAGGAGACGCCGCACTGGACCTTCCCGCACCTCCCCGGCTGCCTTCCGGGATCGCGAGCACGGAGCCAGGGCGGCCTCTCGCCTTTCATTACGGGGCCTACGAAAGCAGCAGCCCAGGCAAATATGTAGCTATTAAAATTAATCGCCCTGCGTTGTCAGCTGAACATAATGCAAATTATTTATGGGCTGTCTGCGCAATATTTATCATCGTGCAGGCTCCAGGCGCTTCGTGCCTCCCGGCCTCCCCCGCCCGCCCTAGCCCGCGCAGGACGAAGCAGCGCGCAGGCTGCGGCGGCCGGGGGACTCTGGGCACCCACATGGGGTTCCGAGGGTGCGGCATCAGGCTGCCTCCCGGGCCTACAGGCTCGCTGCAGTGCCTGCTATTTGTTATACAGGTCTTGGATGCCTACTATGTGCAAAATCGGCGGTCTTCGAAACGAGGGAGTAAAAACCAATTTGGAGACATCTGAAGCAGACAAGCTGGGGCCCTTGGGGAGACTCCCACGCTGCTCAAGTGGCTTTGGGGTGGCTTAAGTCTGTCCTCCGACCCGGGAAACCCCTGTTTTGCTCAAGCTGGATTCGCACTAGAAAAAAGCAAGAGCATCGGATGTGCCCCACAAATTTGAGTGCAAGGCGGTGGAGGGAAAGGGAATTCGGCGTCCTCCGAGCCTCAATACTTGCGCGCTGATCGCGGATAACAGATTAACTGCTAATTGTCGAAAGCGGCCAAGCATTCAGTTTATCACTGCTGGGGGCCCCTTGGTATTCGCTGCACTTTTTATATGTAAAAACAGCCTTGGTACCTCCTAAACGGCTTTTGTGTGGCTTTTGTTTCTCTTTCAAATACGGTGTTTTAAAAAACAGCAGCAACACGCCACCCCACCCCCTCTCCAACCAAGCCTGGCTTTAAAAAAAAAAAAAAAAAAACCAACCAGGAGGAGAAATAATCTATAGGACAATCCCCCCCTACTGGTCGGCGCTGGCGTTGGGGCTTTTTACGCAGATCAAGTCGCCCTGGGCTGCGGAGGTAAACAGGCTTTCGGCACCGCTGCTAAATGAATCACGAGGGGGAAGAACCGGGACTGCGAGGCGGAGGAGGCCTCGGGATCCGGGCTGGGCGCCAGGGCGCAGCACGAGGGGCAGCGGGGTGGAGGCGGGTTAACCCTGGCGGGAGGCCCCGGGGCCAGGGAGGTGAGAGGAACGCCGGTGGGCGGTCCGGCCGGAGGCCCCTGATGCTAGTCTTGGCGGCCGGGTGAAAGCGCTGCCTGGGCCCCGAGCCCCCCAGCGCGCCTGGGCACCTCCTGGGGCCGGCCACGCTGCGTGAGCCCATCTGCAGGGAAGGAGGCCGCCTAGGACCCCCTCTCACACAGCTGAGCAGCTCTGGGGCTGCAGGGGCAGAGGCAGGCCTAGGTCTTTTCTTCTGATGTTCGTTTTTGGAGAAGGATCACCGTCCCCACCTTGCTCTTAGCTGAGCGAGCCTGAGCCAAAGCCTACTTCTGGGGTCCCAGCGTGGGGTGGGGGTGAGGGTAGTGGCTATTTACGAACGTTGCTCTGCACAGGGACAGAAGGGGACATAGCCAGGAAGCTACTTTGAATTTATATTTCTCCTTCCGTTTTCTTCTTCTCGAAATACGATTGACCCAATTTAAAGGCCCCCTTTCCCATTAATCCCGAATTTTTGATGGGAATTTTTCTTAGAACAGCCTAAAGAGTCTCCCATTCGTTCTGAAACTTACTCTAAAATATGTAAAAAAAAAAAAGAAAAAAGAAAAAAGAAGAAGAGGAGGAGGTTCAAAACGCGGGTTGCTGGTGGATTTGCTGGTGGATTTCCTTTATCTCCAGCCTTCCTGCGTGGGTTTGAGGAGGAGCTGGTTTTTACTTTGTTAAAATCAGCAAATCACTTTGTTCTTTTTTTTAACTGGAGGGAGGCTGGCTGCTGACCACAGTGAAGTGGACAGGGCAGGCTGCATTTACACAATGCACTAACTAACTGGGTGCTCAGAAACCCATGGTGGGGGTGGGGGGGAGGTGAGGGGCAGAGTAGTGTTCCTGTTCCCATTCTCCAGGTGAGGGGGCTGCCCCTCCCCCTTCCCGTTGAACTGAGGCCAGAAACCAGGTGAACCCGGCCTGCTCCTCAGGTCAATGTCACTTAGCAAAAGGCTGTGTCCTTTGCTTGGGGACGTGTTTGCTGTGACCCGAGCCACCCTCTCGGGCTGGAGGCAGCTCCTTCCACAGCCTGCAGCCTGCACACCTCACGGATCGTCTCCTACGACTGTCTGTTCACTCACTTCCCTGCACCCAGCCACTTCCGACCCGGAGCCCGGCAGTCCAGTTTTTAAAGTATTTCTGCACACAGACCCTGTGGCCGTGCCGGAAGTGTTTTATGGACCCGTGAGCCCAGTTAATCCCAGAAGGCGAGGCAGGATTAGTCCCGGGGGAAGGTGGGGGGTTCCGTGGGGGTCGGGTGGCTTCGGCAGTGCGTGCCCCCTCCCCGATAAACTGGGAGATGTGAGCTAGAGTGCACGGGACCGGAGGCCTGCGGGCCCCTGGCTCTGCCCTCCGTCCTCTGGGAGACCAGGGCTGGCCGCGGAGAGCGCAGTTGTGCGTGCTTCCCCACCCCCGCCCCCGTTTTTCGTCTTGCAGCCCTCTGGAAAGGAGGAGAGCCGCAACTCGCGGAGGGAGCCGGAAAGAAACACTTAATCACCGGCGTCTCGCTGCTCGTCACGCGAAGATGGCAGCGCCTCCCCTGGGTTTCAAGGTTCCGGGAAAGGCGTGTGTTCTGCCTTGAGGCGCGCGAGCTGCCGCGCTCCCTCCCTCGGCTCGGCGGCCGGCCCGGGCTCACCGAGCTTCTTTCTCTAGGCCGACCGTGGGGGCTAGGCCGCGTCTGCGCCGCCCTGGGAAGGACCCTCGGGGCTTGGCGAGCTGAAAGGGACGCTCAGAGGGGGTGAAAACACACACTGGTCCGGGGCACGCAGGGGCGTCGATACAGAACGTGCACAGTGCGCTCCTACTGCGGTGGCCAGAGGCCGAACCAGCCTCCGCGGGAGAGGGGGCTTACACAGCCACCTGCACACACCCCCCACCCGGCCCCGCTGCCGTCCCTCCGTTCTGACCCCGGGGCCATGGCGAAACACGGAGCGATCAGGTCCCCGCCGGCAGCCCCACTTCCCGGGGGGAGCCGAGGATCCCCGGGTCCACCCGCGCGTCCCGCGGGTGCCAGCGTGCGCACAGACGCCAGGGAGGAGGGGGGCAGCGCGGCCCCGGCACCTGGACTCCTCTCGGGCGGGCGCAGCACACAGCCGCTGCTGGCTGCCGAAGCGCCCGAGGAGGGAGGCAAAGCGGGGGCCCGGGAGACCGGCTGCACGCTCAGAACCCAGGGTGTGCGCGCGTGCCCGTGGCCGGGGGAATCGGTGTTTAAGGGCAGGCAGGGTGAGTGTGAGCAAGCCGGCACCAGCCGTCCCGAGGCCGTGGGGCTCCGTGCCTAAGGCTGGCTTGCTCAAGCGGAGAGCTTCGCGAGGCGCCGCCGGGCGTCTGGCCAGCTCCGTGGGAGGAGCCCGGGGGCGCGCCCGGAGCCAGGGGACTGGCGAGAACCAGCCGCCCTCGCAAGCGGCCGTTTAGCTCCGCCGCCCAGGACCACTGACACTCCGCGATAAGGAGCTCCCGAGCAATCGGCTGCCCCCAGCCCCTAGTCACCCCCGCGCTGCCGGATGCTCTGTGGCTGCGTGGGTCAGGGGCCTTCGCCCAGCCTTCCCTGACCCCGTCGCTGTCAGAGCCAGTTCTAGGACTTCCGCACCACAGACCGGAACTTTCCTTTGCAAAGTAAGGGCCAAACGTTGGGCTTCCGGGCTCTCCCCATCATATTTGCCTTTGGAAGGTTGGAGTCCAGGCAGTACCCTCCAAACACCTCCCCACACCAAACAGCTTGCTTTCACCCCACTGCCCTGGGCAAGCCGCACAGCCGCTGCTCACTGCGCTCAGCCCTGGGCCCAGCCCAAGCTGTGCTGTAGCAGCTCTAGACCGAAGGGTCAAATGGCTGTCTCAGGATTGCTCTGCTGGTGCCCCAATACTGGAAATACGGAGAACACCGCCTCAGATACACTGCCTTGGGGTTAGGATTTGAACTCAAGTTCCAGTTCCCTAAGGCTCATATGGGAGCCAGGGATTTGGGTATGGTGGAAAGGACACTGTTACCCCTTCTCCCCACCCCCACCCCGGCGGGGGGAATGTTAAGAAGACAAAGCAGGCCCCCACTGTCTTCCTTGGACTTCCCCCTAAAGGCCTGCCGGTGCAGGACAGAGTGTTTTGTTAATGGCGCTCATTGGGGTTGGATTAATGGCAAGTTGGCGTGAGGGTTCAGGCACCATTCATTCCATTACCCAGCCTGGCGCTGCAGCCTCACAGAGCCGCACCGGCTGTTTCAGACCCTGCAGCGCACTCTTTCGGGCCACCTCCTCCTAGAGCTGAGCACACGCGGCTCTGCAGGTGTACCTACGGGTGAGTTTCACTCTGCTCTGGGCAAGGAGTGTGGCCCGCAGTGGCCCAGGCTGCCAGTGGGCCACATTTTACTGATCCACAGAGGGAAGTACTACTTGTGTAAACAGAATCGGGGGAATTTCTAGTGTCAAAAGGGTCTCTGGCAGGATGGGGAGGGCTGGGGCCATCAGGGGCCTGAGGAGGCCTGCGCCCCCTACCTGGCCTCTCTCTCTCTCAGGTCACACATAATTCATTGGTGACACTGCCTTTTCCTTTTCAAAGGGGGCAGGAACGGCCTTTCCCTTAGTGGCTACAAGCAAGAGCGATGATCGCCTAATCAGTGCCCGGCTCTCAGTAGATCCTTATCTGAACTGTGCGTGCCAGGCTGCCAGTTCCCAAAGACAAAGCAAGGGCACCTCCGAGTTCGCTCTCCAGGCCTCAGGGTCACCTCTGGGACACCCCCTTCACAGCCCCAGGGCCCCCACAAGCTGCTGCCTGACCAGCCTCCCTCCAGAACCAGAACTCCAGTTCTCCAGCACCACCCAGAGTTCCCGGTTCCCCTCCTCCAAGCCCAAGGCATGCAAGTGAGAGTCCAAGGCTATCATCCCCTCAGCACACCCTGCAGCAGGTAAGCCAGGAAAGAGACAGCCAAGAGCAAAACGTGGGCTATGAAAGCCAGAAGCCAGGGCATCTACGTCTACTGCTCAGTACACCCCCCCCCCCCCCCCGGTCTGAGTTTGCAACCAGTGATCCATCAATCCCCAAATAGAAAGTATAAAATAATGCCTTCTTGGAGTTCCATTAATTAAAAGTTCTCGAAGGTGTGCAGAAAGGGACTCTGCCTTCTTGGGACACACAGCAGCTGAGCCAAGATAATACTCAGCTCAGCGCCTCCAGTACACATGTTTAATAGCCGGCAGAGAGCAAGGTTCGCATCTAGCAATTAACCACTTCTCACAGTATTTATAAGTGATTTCAACGTGTACTGGATTAAAAAAAAAAAAAAAAGCTCAGGACTGGTGCTGTGGCGCAGCGGATCCCATATGGGCACGAGTTCGAATCCCAGCTGCTCCACTTCTGATCCAGCTCCCTGCTAATGCACTTGGGGAAAGCAGCGGTGGATGGCCCAAGTGCTTGGAACCCTGCACCCACATGGGAGACCTGGAAGAAGCTCCTGGCTCCTGGTTTCTGCCTGGCCTGGCCATTTGGGGAACGAACCAGCTAATGCAAGACCTATCTCTATCTCTACCTCTCTCTGTAACTCTACCTTTCAAATAAATAATATTAAAACACACACACACACACACACAAAACCCCGAGTCTTGCTTGAAATATACACACAGGCAGCCAGCATTTTGATGGGGACACATTGCCGCAGCTGTCTGCCCGCAGTTATCTGGCCCCTCTGAGCAAGAATTCGCGTTTTCTTTTTTTTTTTTTTTTAGCTCGAGAAGGGACAGGCGGCCCTCATGGCTCTTCGTTCAGCAGTCCCCTGGCAAGCAGCCTATCCCCCAAAGCACCGGCGACAGAGGCGGCCGCATTAATACTCGCGGGCAGCCCGCTCTGCCCTACACTGTCATTTTTTCCATCGGTCAGGATCGGGCTGGGGAGGGGCGTTCTCCTCCGAGGGGCTCTGCACGGATCGTTGGGTTTTCCCCGGCGAACTTAACACGGAGGCAAAAGGGGCAGATGGAAACCAGGCCTCGGCTGGCCGGGCGCGCAGAAGCGCCGCACTCGGCAGCTCGACGCAAAGCCAGGGCTGGATTTTCGCAGCCCGGGCCGGCGGCCTCCCCGCGCCGGCGCGATCCTCTCTCCCCCGGGCTCAGCAAACGTGCTCGCTTAATTCCGCCCTGGAGACAGCAGCTGTGCGGCGAGACGTGGGGTGTGTGTGGGGGGGAGAAAACCTGCAACTTTTCCAACAGAAAGTGTGTGCGCACTGGAGAGGTGAAGGCCCACCCCGATTCTGTGCACGTAGCGACACAGCATCTAAT
This sequence comes from Oryctolagus cuniculus, assembly GCF_051225735.1. NCBI lineage: Eukaryota > Metazoa > Chordata > Mammalia > Lagomorpha > Leporidae > Oryctolagus > Oryctolagus cuniculus. Next base: position 25,713,490 of record NC_142888.1, read on the forward strand.
CAGTGTCACTGCCAGGAATACGCTTCCGCGGCGGGCGACACCCGCCCCCGCCAACCTGCAGGAGGCGGCGGCGGGGTGGGGGGGGGATGCAAATGGCGTCTCGCGGCGTCCCAGACCCTGCGCGGCACCCGCTGCCGCGACTCGGAGCAGACGTTGCAGCGAACCGAGGTGCAGCGTCTGGGGACGCGAACACGCCGGCAGATCGAGCCCTTCTCCGGCGCCCGGGTCGCGGGAAAAGGAACTAGCACCACTCCCTACTCCGAGGCCATTCTCCCGCCCCCACCTCCGGAAGAACCGCCCTTCCTCGACTGGGGTGGGGGGCGGGAAACTTTAGAAAGACAACCGGTCCGCGCCTTCCCCGCCTGGCACCGCACAGGAACGTGGGTGGGCTTCCCGTCCGCCACCACACCACACTACCTGGCTCTTCCCGGGCCTCGGACCCGAACCTCGTGGTCTAACGGAAGCAGAGTACATTTCGGGCCACTCGGCCGCGGGGAGACACCAAAGTCGGGCATCCCCAAGGGTTCTGGCCGCTGGCCAAGTTTGTGTCCTTTCCCTCCCACGCCGGAGTAGCGCGCGCCACTTTGGGAGAAGTCGGAGTCCCTCACCCCCGGGTCACCCCTGTCTTCTCCGAGGGGGCCGATGGTTTCTCTACAGCACCTCCTCCCGCCTCGCAGTCCCCGCGCGGCTCCCACACCCCCTGGGGAGGCCCCAGAGATAGCCCGCGTCTTCCTGTGCTCGCTCTTCCGGGGGAGGGGGAGGCGGGTTCGAGTGCGTTGGCCACCGCTGCGGCCCGCAGCCCCGCGGAGCCACCTCGGCGGCCCTCCCCGGCCTCAACCAAGGCTGAGGCTCTCCCAGCGTGGCCCCGCGGGGCGTACCCTCCCCCCGCCGCCGCGTACTGGGGCGCCCCTGGGACGCAGGCAGGGATGGCGGTTCCGGGCGTTCCGGCATTTGCATGCAAAAAGAAAACAAGGCCGGCCACTGCAGGAGCGGCGCCTCCATTCTAGGGGGTTCGGACGCCCGCGCAGTCTCCGCGTGGGCTCCGCTCTCGCCGCAGGGGCCCGCTTCCGTCCCGGCTTCCTCCCAGCGATTCCTCGTCCCGCCTGCGCCGCACCACGCGGAGCTCCGAGAGCCGGGGCTCCCACACCGGCCCCTCCATAACTCGCGCGCCCTCCTCGCTCCGGGCTCAGGGCGCCGCTCGCTCCCAGCGCCCCCAAGTGCTCCGGTTCCACCTGGGGCTGCAAAAGCCGCCGCCCCGCGCCACCCCCGCCCGCCCGCCCGGCCCGGAGCGGCCCGGCCCTAGTCCCAGCCCGGCTCCCCCGCCAGCTGCGCCGCCACCGCCGCACGTGACCCGCCCCCGTCGCGGCTTCCGCTAAGCTGCCTGTTCCGGAGCACAAACAATTTCGGCTCTGACGCGGGGTCTCTCGGGCCCGGGCGTCCTCTGCTCCCTGCTACCCCCCCCCCCACACCCCCCTCTTCCGGGTACTAGAACTCCAAACAAGTCGCTGACCTTCGGGCGGACCGGCTCCGGCTTCCACCGACTCCGGCATTCCGTTCAAACCCTGCAGCCGCGGCTTCTAAGATTTCACTCCGCGCCGGGCTCGAGGGGGAGGGGGTGATTTTCTCCGGGAAGCGGGTGTCTCAGATCGAAAGAACCACTTCACTCTCCTTCCCTTCCTCCGAAGTGAGTTTTTAGACTCTCTGGAGGCCCGGGGGGCGGGGTGGGGAGAACGGGAGCCAGGCGCTCGCAAGGACCCCCTCCTCCCTGCACATGCCGCCTTGTCAAGTGTGACCCGATTTCCAGGGTCAGCGGCAGGGGGCCTGGCCGGCTTCGGAAATACCACCAATCGGTGGGCCGTGGCAGCGGCCAGAGCTGGGCTGGAGTGCAGATCCTGCGCTAAATTGGCAGCGCTGGCTCCCACTTCCGCCTCTGTGCCAGGTACTTGATGTGCACGGCCAGAAACTGAGGCATAGCGAAAGGACACACTTGGATGGTTCTCTGGGTTACCCAGCTAGTTAACTGACTTGGTGGGAAGTTGATCCCAGGAATCGCTGAGTCTCCGCAGGCTGTAGTAGGTGTCAGTGCTCCCTATGGTATCAGAAGTACCCACCGATTGACAAGCCTCGAGCCCGCCCGAGGGCTATGGACTTTACCCGTAGCATTGTGGTGCACGTACAGCAGCCGATTTGTGGAGCCAGCAGGTGTCTGAGTAAGGGACTGACAGAATCATTGATGGAGAAAACAACCCTCACCCTTGTCCCTTCTAAGAGGATTGTCCTATCTTAATAAAATCCCTGGTTGTGTTGTGAGCGCAGGAAACTCTTCAAAAAATACTCTGAGCCGCCGCCCCCACCCTTCACTCACTCAGCAAGCACTGGAACTTGCTAAGGTGCATACTCAAAGCAGCTTCAAGTTGGGGGTCAGCCGTTCCCCCCACCCTCTCCTGTTCTGTAGCCTTCTGCTCAGCTCACTGTCAGTGAAGCGGTTCTGAACCTAGCAGGTTGGGAGGCGGGGGCAGCCTTGGCTTGCCTTCCACAGGCCAGGAGCTCAGTGCGAGCGGGCCTTGCAGCTCGGAGGTTACTTTTGAGCCCGGGGACCCCACCGTGCAGCTTGCTGTGAGGTCACATCTGCAGGAAGGCAGTTGCCTACTTTAAGTGACAGCTCTGCAATGCTGGGACCCCACTGATGATTTGGAGAGCTGTGCCCGGGGTGGGGCATTATGGTGCCCGCCCCCGTGGGGGCCTGAGCACTGATACAGCTCAGAACCATGTTTAGGGAGACTGCTTGGATGTAGTTTGAGACCATGTTGTAATCCCCCCCCCCCACGCCAGCTTCTAAGCCTAACCAGTTGTCCCTTCCATGTCACCAATTGGGCAACCCGAACTAAGAACACATTTCAATTCATGCTTTCCAATTTGACCCACCCAACACCTGTTGGCTACCTCTGGGGGTTAAGTCACTGTGCTACACAGGACCTGGAACAGGAAAATGCTTACTGGCTGCTGCTAATTATAGCCATAGCCCCGCCCCCTTCCTTCTGTCCCTCACCCCCTCCCTCTGACAGTTGTCTCTTTTGGCTCTTGTTCCTACGATTATTAACCAAGAAATGAAACCGTGCATTTTATCTCGCAAGTTACAACCTTATCTTGATGATCAGACTGGGCTTTCGGCGGCCTCTGCCACCGTCTGGGCTGGCGTGGCCAGCAGGACCCTGTGACTTCAGCCTGCGCCCAGTCCAGGTTGGAAGCATCCAGCGATCTCCAAGGCGGCCACAGGCCTGAGTCCCACATCGCTGGATCGCAGCTGAGCACAGCCTTACCGAGTCTCACTCCTTGTGCAGAGGGGACTGGTGACAAGTGATGCTGAACCGGAGGTTCGCGATGCTAATTTGATTTATTATCTGTGTACAGCCTGGGGAGGAGAAAAGGCTCATAAAAGCGTTCTAGGCTGGTCATACTGAATGTGAGCATTTATTTATCTGCAAAGCTGCCCAACGTCCCTGCAGGAAGTCGCGGGCGCAGCAACCCTGACTGCACAGACAAAAGTCTCCCCTTTACACAGGGCTGCTTTTATTGTTTCCAACAGCTTTGTGCTTTCCCTGGGGGAAGAGGAGAGTCATACAGTGCGTTTTCTTCCTTTTTTCTCACGCTGCAGAGGAAGTGATGTTGTGGAAACAGTGGCATTCGCTTGGCCTGCAAATCGCACTGGAGCCAATGTTTGGAAAAGCTCGGTGCACAGTGGCACTCGCATGTTTCTCCTCCTCCCGGCCCCAAGACCCCACCCCTAGGCCAGGGCTGAGCGAGGGGACGGTGCTCGCACACAGGTGGCACAAAGCAAGACAAGCCGTTCTTGGGAATGGTTCCCTGGCTCCAGGGGCCTCTGTGGGGTGGGTGTTCTTGAGCCCTTGAGCTTATGTGGGAGTGAGAGTAAAGCCCCCACAGACCCCAGGGAGCACCTTTCACTCCTTCTGCACTCATTGGACCTTTGCCGATTGACCATTTTGTGCCAGGCACTGTACTAGGCTTGGGCGTGCCCTCATGCACTTGACATTCTACTTTGCCCCTCCTACCAGATCCTGGATGTGCAGGACAGATGTTGTGGGGAAGCAGTAAGCAAGCTGCTACTTGAGACGCCTGCATCCCATATCAGAGCGCCTATTCCAGTCCTGGCTGCCTGGTGTTTCTGATCCAGCTTCCTTCTAATGCGCCTGGGAGGCAGCAGATCATGGCTCAAGTACTTGAGTTCCTGCCAAGTGGGAGATCTAGATGGAGTTCCTGGCTCCTGGCTTAGGCTCGGGAAGTGAACCAGTGGATGAAAGTGCGCGCGCTCTCTCTCTCCCTTTCTCTCTCTCTCGCTCTGTCTTTTTAAAAAGATTCTTTAGGTTCTACCCCTTCACAGCCAGCCTCTTCTCTCCTTCATCGACTGCCTTAGTGCAGATCCTTGAGGAGCCTCTGATGGACACGCTTCTCCCTCCTGCCCACACCCACCTCCTCCACCTGCTCCTGCTTCCACTAAGTCCTTCAAGCCCTGAGGAGCACAGGGCGAGGAGTCAGCCTCTCTTACAAAGATGGCTCAGAGGCCGGCGCCACGGCTCACTAGGCTAATCCTCCGCCTTGCGGCGCCGGCACACCAGGTTCTAGTCCCGGTCGGGGTGCCGGATTCTGTCCCGGTTGCCCCTCTTCCAGGCCAGCTCTCTGCTGTAGCCAGGGAGTGCAGTGGAGGATGGCCCAAGTGCTTGGGCCCTGCACCTGCATGGGAGACCAGGATAAGTACCTGGCTCCTGCCTTCGGATCAGCGCCGTGCGCCAGCTGCAGTGCGCTGGCCGCGGCGGCCATTGGAGGGTAAACCAATGGCAAAGGAAGACCTTTCTCTCTCTCTCTCTCTCTCTCTCTCTCACTGTCCACTCTGCCTGTCAAAAAAAATGCATAATTAAACTCTAAAAAAAAAAAAAGGAAAAAAAAAAAAGATCGCTCAGAAGTCCCACCCAGTGACTTCCACTTCCATCTTATTCTCCTGCTGCAAGAAGGGGGTCGAGTGTCTTACTCAGGTCTTGCTGTGAGAACAGATGAGCAGAGGGTTGCGGCCCTCTGCACAAAGCCTCAATTTCCCACAGTGCTGCAAGCTGGAAGTCAAAGGTCAAGTTACTGATGTCTCCGGGTAGGACCCGCTACCTGGCCGCGTTCTTACGAGGGCTCCAACTTCATGACCGAATCACCTCCCACAGACCCCACTTCCTTAACCATCACACAGGGAATTTTGAGGGGGGTATAGATCCACTTTTCCTTTTGAGGGGGGTATAGATGTTCAGTCCATGGCACCAAGAACTTGGGTCCATTGCTCTGGCAAAGTACTAAGGTAAGAGAGAGGGGACAGGTACTGGCTTAGGCAACCAGCCACCTTTGCCCGTATAGTTACAGAAAGCAAGGATGGATAGTATGAAAACTGTGTGGTTGGCCGGCACCACGGCTCACTAGGCTAATCCTCCACCTAGCGGCGCCGGCACACCGGGTTCTAGTCCCGATCGGGGCGCCGGATTCTTTCCCGGTTGCCCCTCTTCCAGGCCAGCTCTCTGCTGTGGCCAGGGAAGGCAGTGGAGGATGGCCCAGGTGCTTGGGCCCTGCACCCCATGGGAGACCAGGAGAAGCACCTGGCTCCTGCCTTTGGATCAGCGCAGTGCGTGGGCCGCAGCGCGCCAGCCGTGGCAGCCAATTGGAGGGTGAACCAACGGCAAAAGGAAGGCCTTTCTCTCTGTCTCTCTCACTATCCACTCTGCCTGTAAAAAAAAAATTCCCTAGAGACCTTTTGGGGTCTCCCTGTTGCTGGGGTTGGGAGGCCAGAGCCTCTATGTTGCTGTAGCTGTAGGTGGAGCCTGCCACAAGCTGAGCTAGTTCAGGTCCTCCCGGGATCAGGAGTGGGAGAGAGGAAGCCGGTTAGTTCAGGTAGGGTCACCTCCATGGGCATGAAGTGAGTGTAGTCACAAGGGCCCCACACTTGGGCTTGGAGGCTCCACGGTTGCCATCTTGAAACTCTGAGCAATGTTATCTTGGAATCTGCCTGCTGAGCGAAGCCTGATGGGACAGTGGAGAAGCCTTGGGTTCTCGGAGTGTCTGCTGGTGCAGAGGCCCACCTCCGGCTGCCTCCTGACTCACCGCCTTGAGCTGCGTCCTCAGATGCCCCTCTGCACTGCCTGGTGCCCTGGCCGTACCCAGCTTCCCACACACCACTCCTGTCTTGGAACTGCAGCCGCAGAGGCCTGGATACCAACACTGGGAAAGCAGGGGTGCCTCATGGCACCCTGGAGAGGTGCAAGATGGCAGCTTTGCTGACCCGGTTGGCAGGCCTACAATAGACTTGTCCGATTAGGATCAAGGTCCTGAGTGTGGCCCAGCTCTGAGGTTGTGATCCCTGGGGAGTCACTTGACTGCCATGGATTAGGGCAGTGGACTTGGGGGAAGGGAAGATTGATTTTCTTGTCTGCCTGGGCCTTCCAACAACCAGGGCCAGGCCAGGCCAGAGCCAGAAGCCTGAAACTCCCTCGGTCTCCAGTGTAGGGTGGCAGGGACTCAACTACTTGAGCCATCACCTGCTGTCTGCCAGGATCGCAAATTAGCAGGAAGCTGGATCAGAAGCAGAGTAGCCAGGACTCAAGCCCAGGCACTCCAATATGGGATGGGATGTGGGCATTCCAAGTGGTGTCTCACCTGTTGCAACAAACACCAGCCCCCCGGGCTTACTCTTTTTTTATTTTTATTTTATTTATTTATTTATTTTGACAGGCAGAGTGGACAGTGAGAGAGAGAGACAGAGAGAAAGGTCTTCCTTTGCCGTTGGTTCACCCTCCAATGGCCGCCGCGGCTGGCGCGCTGCGGCCGGCGCACCGCGCTGATCCGAAGCCAGGAGCCAGGTATTTATCCTGGTCTCCCATGGGGTGCAGGATTAAGTGTCCGACACAGTCAAACCGCACCTGGAGATTCCCATGGCCAGGTCCTGTCCCAGGAGACCTCTGGCCACACTTCTGCTGCTGTGTCCTTCCAATCAGTTCCCTCCATTCCTCGCCCTACTATGAGTGGATCCAGCCCCAACTTTACCATTGAACTAGCTCTGTGATGTTGTGCAAGTTATTCTCCTCTGAGTCTTCATTTCCTCAATCTTAAAAAAAAAAAAAAAAAAAAAAAAACCACTAGACACAGGAGCGGCAACACCGCGGATTGCTAGGGGGATAATCTGTTTACGCCCCCTTTGTTAATAGAAGAATTTAAAGCACAGAGGCATGCAGAAAATGTCGAGGGAAATGATTTCTTTCTCACACTGCTTTCTCCATGCTTATATCTTGTTTATTTCACTCTAACTCCAGTGATCAGAAGAGACTCAAACGAGACGGATGTCATAGACTTGAACATTGGATGTGTTTGCTGAATTTCGTTTCCATGAGCTAAAGCTAAACCTGTAAGGTGGGTGTTCCAGTTACCTCTCGCAGGGGTTTCGTATAAGCCCCATCTCAATAGAGCTCCTGATCTCATGGGTCAGCTACTAGGGCAGGACTAGGGTGGGCAAGTTTTCTGTTCCACTTGGGGTCAACAGTGCTGCTCAGATGGTGGCTGTCCTGGTCTGGAGGCTCCAAGTTGTCACCATGCCCATACATATGTGGTGCTTTAGCAGGGAAGATGGAAAGGCCGGTCCCAGCTGAAGCTGTGAAGCATGGCGCCTGCCTGCGGCCTCCCCAGCATGGTGCTGTTAGGGTAGAAGCACTTCTTGTGTGCTGGCCCGAGTCTGAAGACCAAGCCAGAAGCTACCCTTGGGTGTCATGCCATGTCACTTCTGCAGGTTCATTAGTTACAGGAGCGTCCCAAACCCACCCGGATTCAGAGGCAGGGAACTACAGAGAGGCATGCATGACAACAGGCGTGGGCTATGGGAGCATCCTTGGAGACCAGCCATCCCAGTGGACCAATCACCCCCTAAAGTCCGTGCCTTTAGCTCTGGGTGACGAAGTGTGAATATGAGGATGCGAGGGCTCGGATAGGCTGCCATTCATTGGCGGAGGGCTCCCAAGAAATCCCGAGTGAGGAGTGGGAGGTGGGAAGGCTCTGGGAACCATCGGCCTCTGCAGAGTAAAACTCCGTCCCCGAGCTGAGGCTGTGAAGTCTTAGTTCTGGTTCCAAACCAGCCTTTTGGGTTCTTGAACTTACACGAAGGTCTCAGATCCCTATGAGGGAGTTACTATAATTGTCTCCATTTTCTATATGGGGACACATAATTACACTGCCCAGAACCACAGCTAGAAAACGCTACAGCTAGAATTTGAAACCAGATCCCTTGAACACCAAAGTAGTAGGCAATTTGGTAGTTTACCGTTTCAGTAACTTTCCCGAGGTTACACAGTGAAACCAGAAATACAATTCAACACCCATGTATGGTAAAAATGCTTAGCAAACTTACAAAGAGAATGCAAAGCGCTTTATCTGATTAAGAGTGTGAATAAACCGGGGGTGAGCGTTGTGGCACAGCGGGTTACGCGGCTGCTTGAGAGACCCACATCCGTACTGGAGTGCCTGGTTCGAGTCCCAGCTGCTCTGTGCCCCCTGTTCAGCTTCCTTCCCATGTGCCTGGGAGGCAGCAGAGGATGGTCCAAATACTTTTGCTCCTGCCATCCATGTGGGAGACCCGGATGGAGTTCCTGGCCAGACCTAGCATTGGCTAATTGTAGGCATTTGGGGAGTGAACCAGAACACAGATGATCTTTTTCTCTCTTTCTTTCTCTTTCTCTCAAATAAATTAACAAAATCTTTCTTTTTTCTTTAAAGAGGCTGGCATTGTGGTGCAGTAGGTTAAGCCATTGCCTATGATGCCTGCATCCCATATGGGCACAGGTTCAAGACTGAGCTGCTTCACTTCCAATCCAGCTCCCTGCTCATGTGCCTAGGAAGGCAGTGGAAGATGGCCTAAGTACCTGGGTCTCTGCCATGCATGTGGGAGACCCGGATGGAGTTCCTGGCTCCTTGGCTTCAGCCTGCACAGCCCCAACCATTATGGCCATTTTGGGGGTGAACCAGTGGGTGGAAGATCTCTCTCTCTCTCTCTCTGGCCTTCCTTCTTTGTCTGTCACTTTGTTTCTCAAATAAACAAAAAAAATCAACCTTTAAAAAAATAAAATCTTGGGGCCAGCATTGTGGCACAATGGATTAAGCTGTCTCCTGTGGCACGGGCATCCCATACGGGTGCCAGTTCAAGTTCCAGCCGCTCCACTTCCTATCCACCTCCCTGCTAATATGCCTGGGAAAGCAATGGAAGATAGTCCAAGTGTTTGGGCCCCTGGCACCCACGTGGGAGACCCGGATGGATTTCAGGTTCCTGGTTTCAGCCTGGCCCAACCCCAGTGGCTACAAACATTTGGGGAGTGAACCAGTTGATGGAACATAATCTCTGCTTCTCCCTCTCACTATAACTCTGTCTTTCAAATAAATAAATAAGTCTTTAAAGGAAAAGAAACTTTTTCAAAAAGGTATGTATAAACAAAACTTACAAAGAGTATTTTATTTAATGGTATATACTGAAAAATTCCTTCCTGAGACCAGGAACAAGAGAGATGCCTGCTGTCACTCCTATTCATTACTATAGTGGAGCTCACAGCCACTGTGATAAAGCAAGAAACAGAAATAAGACACCCAGATTGGAAAGAAAGATATGAAATGGAGGCCGGTGCTGTAGCATAGTGGGTAAAGCTACCTCCTGCAGTGCCGGCATCCCACATGGGCGCTGGTTCCAATCCTGGCTGCTCCACTTCTGATCCAGCTCTCTGCTATGGCCTGGGAAAGCAGTAGAAGATGGCCCAAGTGCTTGGACTCCTGCACCAGCGTGGGAGACCTGGAGGAAGCTTCTGGCTTCTGGCTTCAGATCGGCTTAGCTTTGGCTGTTGTGGCCAATTGGAGAACAAACCAGCAGACAGAAGACTTCTCTCTCTCTCTCTCTCTCTATCTCTCTCTCTCTGCCTCTGCCTCTCTGTAGCTCTGCCTTTCAAATAAATAAATCTTTAAAAAAGATATGAAACAGTCATTATGTACAGATGACTTGGTTGTACACACAAAAAAATCACAAAGGACCTACAATCCAATTATTAGGATTAATAAGTGAATTCAGCAAGACCACTTAATTCAATATAGAGGGCTCGATGAGAAATTTATGTAAGGTACTAAACCCATACTTATTTAATCCACACCCACCTGTCTTTGGCTTGAAACAATGGGGACATGTCCTTTTTAAAAAAATGTATTTTCATTTTATTTGAAAGGTGAGGGGGAGAGAGAGAGATGGAGAGATCAAAAGATCGAGAGAGAGAGAGAGAGAGAGGGCTTCCATCTGCTGCTGCACTCCCCAAATGCCTACGCTGGGCCAGGCTGAAGCCAGGAACCTGGAACTCACTGCGGGTCTCCCATGAGGGTGGCAGGCACCCAAGTACTTGAGAGACCACCTGCTGCGTCCCAGGGTGTGCATTAGCAGGGAGCTGCATTGGGAGCGGAGCTGGAGCTCAAACCCAGGCTCTCTAATGTGGGCCGAGGCCGTCCCGAGCGATGTCTTCCGTGCTGCGCACAATGCCCACTGCAGCGCTTCCTTCCTTCCTCCCTTCTCTCTTCCCTGGCCTCTTTGGGTCCTGTCCTCTCCGCTCCCTCTTCGCATTTCTGTCCCAGTCACTCCTGGGCTGAGGCGCAGTCAGGATCGTGTCCACAAGCAGCACTGTGTTGGCCACAGCTCCAGGGTGTTCCGTGCACACAGCTGGTCACCCTGTGGGATCCTGAGCAGCGCCCCCTTCAGGACTGTCCCAGTGCGGGGGCAGGAGTGCGAGTGCCGCTAAGGCAGGTTACTGGGAGAACCAAGAGTCCCAATTGGTAGCGTTGCCGACTGCCATGGTTGATTGCATGCTGCTGGTAGCTCCAAGCTGCCTTGGCTTGTGCAGTGACAATCCTGCTCTCAGTCCTCCTGAGGTGAGCGCTATTTCTACCCCCATATATGGTGACCAGCTGAGCCTGCATGGAAGCCCAGCGAACCCCGTCCGATGAGTTACAGGAAGTCCTCATTGTATTGGGAAATCTTTTCAGGTGCCTTTGAGCATGCGTGGAAAGAGATGGACGGGACACCTGCAGAGCTCACTACCAGGTCTTTGCACCAGCCCGTCCCTCTGTTTGGAATGCCGGTTCCTCCTTAGTCCCCTGCTGAACTCCTGTTCATCCTTCAATCCTTAGCTCCCACCAGCTGGCATTCCAGGGGTAACAGGGCTCTCTTGGCTGGGTACCAGATCTCTTTCTCTCCCACTGGACTGCGGGCTCCTGAGGCTAGGGATGTTGGTCTATTCCTTTCTGTGCCGGGCACCTGTGCTATTACCCGGCATGGTTAGCTCAATTCCTGGCCTAAGCGCAGCTACGTAAAAAACAGATAACTCACCCCACCCTACCTGGGCACAGAGTAACGGGCAGTGTGGAATCAGCACTCCTGGTCTGGTCTCCTCCCCCTCCCATTCATCGATCAACTCCTCCACCAGTCCACAGGTCTCGCTAGCGCGTCATTGCTTATTCCCATCCATTGCCAAAGAGGACTCCAGGCAGCAAGCAGGTGCTTCTCCCGTGAAGGTGCGAGCGACCGTATTTTTCGAAACAACGACCAGGACACGTGATCTGACACATGTTCCGACACATGGTCTGACAATGGGATGGAATATTTGAAATCCCCACTGTCTCGGCGAAGCTGGGTTGCGTGACTCTGTGTAGACGCGAACCGGGAGCCTCGGCCTGCTAACGCGCACCCAGAGCAGGCAGGAGCTTGCCCAGAAAGACCTGTGTGATGGCGAGAGCGGCAGGCACAGATAGCTAAAGGGGGAAGTTGATTTCTGGGGTGCTCTAGCTGGAGCGCTCATAGGGAGCAGGGGAAAATTTGTGGCAGAAACAAGCCGTCATTAAGACCATATGCTCTGTTTCTAATCGATGGCTCTTGGAAGCAATTCCCCGACATTTCATTCATTTTTACTGCCTCCCCTTCAGGGCCAGGGAGAACAGCGCTGTTAGCCTGCGTTTATAGATGAGGGTGTTTAGAAACAGAGAGGTTAAATGGCTCAGCCCCAGTCACAGAGTGAATCAGAGACACAGCCAGCCTCGAATCCAGAATTTCGACTTGAGCTTCTGTGCCAAGATCCCTCGGGGCACATTTCCTCTCTCATTTGCATAAATCATCAACATTTTTTTCCAAGCTTGTGCTGAGAAAGCCCCTTTTCAAACAGCGGAAACTCCCTTTGCCTTCTGTCGCCTTAGTTTTATTTTATGAACCAAATTCTTTTCCTTCAACACGTAGACTTGCTATTTTCCCTTCCGTTGCACCCTTTGCAAAAGAGGTCGTGACCTTTGCTTACAGATGCAATGGAAACGGGTGAACCCGGATGAAATAAAACAGATGATCTGGTGACCACGGAAAGTGCAATGGCAACTAATGTTCAAAAAACCATGCAGTTGATTATAAATCTTAGATCCTGGCAGGTTATCAGAGAAAGACGCCGGCTAAATGCTGCCACCAGTGTTTGAACCCTATGGGGTGTGAGCCATTCCCCCAACTTCGGGAGCAGCTTCATAGGATTAGAAATCAGAAACCGGGCACAGCCGGGTCACACGCGTTTTGAGAAATTTCTGTTTGGAAATATGTAGCGACTCATACCTGAGATTCATGATCCGGGAGCCGGGCCTTCTAATTGCAGCGTGATTACGTAATCATTCAAAATCCTTCCCCATACTGCAGAAATTCTTCGCTCATGACCTCACGTGCCTGAAGGCCCTTAGGTGACTGGTGTTGAGCTTTCTGAGCGTGAACTGAACTTTCTGGCATGTCAGGTCTGTACTTAGCACATTGCTGGTGCAAGAGTAATGATAATAATAATAATGCTCTTGGGAGTAAGAGCATATGTGGTGTGTTTGGGCAAAGAGCTTCCCCTCCCTATCACGTTTATCAGACAACCAACACAGGTTATGGCTGGTATGTTAACCAGCAGGACACGAGGAATTGGATCCATTCGAAATCTTTGGTAAATACCAGTCAGCGTAGAGAAAAAGCTTTTTCTCTACAGAGTTCAGTCAATTTCTTTCTTTCTCTTTCTCTTTCTTTCTTTCTTTCTTTCTTTCTTTCTTTCTTTCTTTCTTTCTTTCTTTCTTTCTTTCTTTCTCTTTCTCTATTTGCTTGAGAGGCAGAGTTATAGACAGAGAGAGATCTTCCATCCACTGGTTCACTCCCCAAAAAGCCACAACGGCTGGAGCTGCGTCCATCTGAAGCCAGGAGCTTCTTCCAGGTCTCCCATGTGGGTGCAGGGGCTCAAGCACCTAGACCATCTTCTACTGCTTTCCCAGGCCATCAGCAGGGAACTGGATGAGAAGTGGAGCAGCCGGGACTTGAACCGGTGCGCATATGGGATGCCAGTGCTGCAGGGGGCTTAGCCTACTATGCCACAGCGCCAGCTCCTAGAGTCAGTTTCTTACAAATGAGTCATTAGTAGTGAGGTATTAATGCGATCATGCTGTGTAATAAAATTTCAAGACATAGCCAAACTTGGTGACCGAACACTTGGATTTCCTGCTCTTGGGTGTGAAGGCCAGCTCGGGTTCCGCTGATCTCACCTGTGTGCAGCTACACACTGTGGTCTGGGTTTGGTTCTGAGTCTGCGGCACGTGGCTCCTCCTTCGCCTTGGGCCGGCAGCTTTCAGGATCATTCTGCTCTTGCAGGAGTTCTCTGGAGAGTAAAGGGCATGTTGAACGGTAGAAGCCCATGCGGGTGGCACATTTGCAAGTTACACAGGCAAACTCAACGTCAGCAGGGCAGGGAAGCGTGGCAGCCCAAGAGGGAAGGGGCGGGGAGGGGGAGGGAATATTTGTTGCAAATCCGCTAGTCGTCTACGATTGTCGTCTCTAACAGCTTGGCGTTATGGGCTCAGTTGTCTGCTTCCGAATCTCGTATGTCGAAGCCCTACGCTCAGAGTGTGGCTACATTTGGCGTGATGAAGCGAAAACGAAGCCATCAGGATGGATCCTGACCCAATATGATTGTGAGGGCTGTGTCTTGCACACGGTGCTGTCCCCTCGCACACTACTTAACACATTGCCCTGTGTGCCTACTGATGTGTCTGTTGGATGAATGAACAAAGGAATGAAATATCCCAATCTCAAAATCAAGGATCAGTATCGTTATGTCTTTTTTTTTTTAAGATTTATTTATTTATTTGAAAGTCAGAGTTACGCAGAGAGAGGAGAGGCAGAGAGAGAGAGAGAGAGAGAGAGAGAGAGAGAGAGGTTTTCCATCTGCTGGTTCACTCCCCAATTGGCTGCAATGGCCAGAGCTGTACCAATCTGAAGCCAGGAGCCAGGAGCTTCTGCCGGGTCTCCCACGCTGGTGCAGGGGCCCAAGGACTTGGGCCATCTTCTACTGCTTTCCCAGGTCATAGCAGAGAGCTGGGTTGGAAGTGGAGCAGCCAGGTCTTGAACTGGCGCCACACTCACATCCCATATTAGAGTGTGTGCTTCAACTCCTGGCTACTCTGCTTCCAATGCAGCTTCCTGCTACTGCACACCCTGGGGAAAAGCAGTGATGGCGCAAGTGCTTGAACCCCTGCCACCCACGTGGGAGACCCGGATGGAGTTTGGCCTGCGCAGCCCCTGTTGGTGCAGCCATCTGGGGAGTGAACCAGTGGGTGGAAAATCTTTTTTTTTTCTTTCCCTCTCTCTGCTTTTCCAGTAGATGGAAACAAACAAACAAATAAATAACCATTAAAAATAATTTTGTTGCCTAGAAATATTTCTAGGGCCCATCTTCTCTATTAGAGATTGCATTTTTCTTTTCTGTAATGGGCCAGGGAATACGTATTTCAGGCTTCGCAGATCATGTGGTTTCTCCTGCAGTTACTCAAGTCTGCCGTTCACTGTAGGGCAAAAGCAACCACAGAGAAGACAGAAAAGAATGGCTACGGCCCTGAGCCAATAAAACTTTATTTACAAACACAGACAGTTGGCTGTGGTTTGCTATGGGATAGGCAGCAGCGCAGTCCAGCAGAAGCAAGTGCAGGATGGCGCAGCTGAGCCGCGCATCCCCAAGATATTTGCCCTTGAGGCAGGAAATGGTCAGAACAGAGAGCGTGAGTGCACTCAGGCAGGCCAAGGGAGCGAGAGTTCGCCTTGGGGAGCAAACCTGCGGATGAAGCCCGTGCCTCAGAATGGGGCAGTTCCGGGGTATTGGAGGTTTGAGTCTCTGGATCAAGGCTTAGCTGAAGTGAGACCCAGCTCTGAGTTTCAGGTTAGGTGAACCGCTGTATGTGCTAATCAGTATTGAAGCCAGTTTCATTTTTTTTTTTTGTTTTTTTTTTTTTTTTTTTAGATTTATTTATTTGAAAGGCAGGGCAACAGTGAGAGAGGGAGAGACGGAGAGACAGAGAGAGATCTTCCATCTGCTGGTTCACTTCCCAAATGGCTGTAACAGCCCGGGGCTAGGTCAGGCCAAAGCCAAGGGCCCGGAAGTCTACCTTGGTCTCCCACGTGGGTGGCAGGGACCGAAGCACTTGAACCATCATCCTCTGCTTTCCCAGGCACGTTAACAAGGAGCTGGACTGGAAGCGCGGGAGCCTGGACTCGGACCTTCTCTCTGATATGGGACACAGTGCCTGCACCTGCTGTGCCCCTGCTGGGTTCCTATGCTGAAAACGCAGAGCAGCCTTTGCTGTTCTGGGAGTGGAGCAGGTTAATTACGCCAGCAAGTCTTTGCTGCAGAATGTTGTGGCCGCGAGCATTGGCATGGGCAGAGGTGTGGAGATTCTCATTCCAAGTGTTGCTCAGCCGCTCTGTATTTGCTAAGACACTTCCCTCTTACCCCTGTCCCTTACACAACAAAATGAACCAAGTTCAAACAAGTAACAAGCAGGGAATGGCATTAGGCACCGCAGTGAAGATGCCGCTGTGGACATCAGGCGCTCCGACATAGGTTCAAGCCCCCGCTCCACCTGAGGAGGGGGAAGACCCAAAACCCCCTGGCTCCCTGGCTCCCTGGTCTCTGTGGGCTCCCGCCACAGACCTGCGCTGTTTCCCAGCCGTCTTCTTGCCTGAGCCAAATAAGTTCCTTTTCTGTTAGGCCATCACAGTTGTTGCGTTTCTATTATGGGCAACTGAAATGCCTTCCTGTGTGACACGGGACTATAAATGTCTCTGCTGTTACCAGGATATCCCTTTACCTAGATGACAAAAACACAGCCGTCCCTCAGTATCTGTGGGAGATAGGTTCTGCCTCCCCCCGAATACCCCCCCACCCGGTACCAAACTCTGCCGGTGCTCAAGTCCCGCACCCACATGGGACCTGCGCACAGCCCCCCCGCATGCTTTAAATCCTCTCTGATTGTAATCCCTAATCCAATGTGACTGCCATGCACATAAATGCTATGGCATATTGTTTAGGGAATTCTGACAGAAAGACACTGTACCTGGTAGGCCAGACAAGTTCTTGTTTTTCTCGAATATTTTCCGGCCGCGGTTGGTTGAATCTGTGGATGCGGAACTGCAGCTACTGAGGACCGATCCTAACGCCCTTTGTAAAAGGCAAGCGGGCCCGTCCCAGAAGGCCTCATCTCTGACCTAGGCTGCAACGCCACACACACGAGCGGTCTTCGCAGAGCTGGTAAATGACGATGGGAGGATCGATCCATGTTTCTTTTTTTTTTTTTAATAATTTATTTGACAGGTAGAGTTATGGGCAGTGAGAGAGAGAGAGAGAGAGAGAGAGAGAGAGAGAGAAAGGTCTTCGTTCCGTTGGTTCACTCCCCAAATGGCCGCCACGGCCAGTGCTGCACTGATCCGAAGCCAGGAGCCAGGTGCTTCTCCTGGTCTCCCATGCAGGTGCAGGGCCCAAGCACCTGGGCCATCCTCCACTGCCTTCCCAGGACTGGAAGAGGAGCAACCGGGACAGAATCCAGTGCCCACATGGGATGCCGGTGCTGCAAGTGGAGGATTAACCAAGTGAGCCACAGTGCCGGCCCCGATCCATGTTTCAAACAAATGTTCAGAGAACCTGGGGAAGATCATATAAGGCTTATTTATGACTCCTGAAGATGAAACATGTGGGGCTGGTGCTGTGGCGCAGAGGTTATCTCGCCACCTGTACACCAGCATCCCGTATGGACGCTGGCTTGAGTCCTGGCTGCTCCACTTCTGATGCAGCTCCCTGCTACTGCACCTGGGAAGGCAGCAGAAGATGGCCCAAGCACTTGGACCCCTGCCACCCACATGGGGGACCCAGATGGGGTTCCTGGCTCCTGGCTTCAGCCTGGTGCGGGGTGATCTGTTGTGGCCATTTGGGGAAGGAACCAGTGGATGGAAGATCTCACTCTCTCTGTCTCTCTCTCCCTTCTCTCTCTCTTTCACTCTGCCTTTCAAATAAATACATGATTTAAAACAATATAAGAATAAAAAATGCTCAGTGCCCCAATTGACATAGAAAAATCAACGGGTCTCTCTTGGATTCTGTTGGAAGTGAGTGAGCTTTCGGAGGCTGAACATGAACACCACACACGGCAATCATGAGCATCCTACATTTCTGGAGAGTTTCAGTGGTCACCAAACCCTTGGACCCTCATGGAAAAGCCCTTTTGTGTTGGCTTCTTGTGCTTTTAGGAATGCCGGTAATTCTCTGCAATTCTCTGCCTGGTCGCTTACCGCAGCACAAGAACACCCATTACATTTTCTTTTCGTTTTGCCTTTGCAGGAGGAACCCTAAGCGCTAGTATTATTTTCCACTTTGAATCCCTGCTTGACAGAGATGGAAAGTTAAGTCATGTAATTGCTTTTGTGTTTTGTAGCTCTTTTCGCTATTTTGGAAAAAAAGAAAGAGTTCAATGGATAAAATGTGGGTTTGCACCAAACCCCAAGCATCACGAGCCCTAATGACAACCATGTGTTATTCCTGAGAATAGACACCTAATTTATTTTGAGGAGGAAAAAAAAAAAAGCTGCAACATTGCTCAATCCGTACACAGAGCGAGGCAGAAAATCCCAAAAGCATTTGAGCACAGATAGCCATTGCAGGTATTTTAAAGGAAAAAACGCATTTGGTAAAATCTTCAGCTGTAGATTGCAACAGGAGTACCTGAGGCAAGATCGCCTTCCCCAAACTCTGCAGCCATAGAACCTGTGTCTTGGGCTTGGCAGACGTGAAATGCCTGGAGGCGATCTGGCCTGGCTCCACGCCTGCTGCTGGTGTTGTCCACAAAGCAGCTAGGCCAGCATGGGACCTTGTGAGCGGCGGCCAAGAAGAAGAGCTACAAACAGGTGGGGCTGCAGAGGGGGCCTGCCCTAGCCCCAGCCGTCTGCATCTTCTCTCTCGCCTTTGCAACCAGAGTGGGCAGGCCTCTAGTGATCTCTGATTGGGTAGTACCTGCTGCTGGGAATGGCAGGGGAATGGGTGCTCTTTGTAGCCATCAGGCCTGGGCCAAGTGCTAATTCTGCCCCCTCTATTGCCAGAAGCCTCCGGTGGCCTGGCGGTAGGATGAACTTGGGTACCCATTGGTTCCTGGGCCCATGACTTTGAACCAGTAAACTAAGATTCCCTGGCGTCCCTGCAGAGTTAGGCACTAGTTTGGTGCGTGCTGGAAGCTAGAATCAGAGCCGTATTTGGAAGCGCTCCAGCCCCAAATTGTAAAGTGGGTAGGATTTTTTTTTTTTTTTTTTTTTGCTTGGTCACAAACTGCTATGCAGAGATGAATGCCCTTTATTTTCTTGACACTAAAATTACCTTGGCTCTTGCGCTCCCATTTCCACTGATGGCAGAAACGGTCAGTGTGCCAAGTCCAGCCAGCTCAGACACTGCCAGTTTCAAGATAGTCCTTTTTTTTTTTAAAGATTTATTTTATTTATTTGAAAGACAGAGTTACAAAGAGAGAGAAAGAGAGGCAGAGAGAGAGAGAGAGGTCTTCCATCCGCTGGTTCACTCCCCAGTTGGCTGCAACGGCTGGAGCTATGCCCATCGGAAGCCAGGAGCCAGGAGCTTCTTCCGGGTCTCCCTTGTAGATGCAGGGGCCCAAGGACTTGGGCCAGCTTCTACTGCTTTCCCAGGCCATAGCAGAGAGCTGGATCGGAAGTGGAGCAGCCAGGACTCAAACAAGCGCCCATATGGATGCCGGTGCTGCAGGCAGCTTTACCTGCTATGCCACAGCACCGGCCCCCTAAGATAGTCCTTTTGGGGGGGGGTGCGGTTCCCCTTTATCCTCACCCTGTCCTTCCCTTCCCCCCAGGAATACTCAAGGGTGAGTCCCCACCCCCCAGGGGTACTCACCGACTTCTGCCCACCTGCCGGTCCTTCTCCAGCCTCTCCCGAACTTTGCAGCTTAAAGCAAGCATGCCAGTTATTGCTCCCAGGAGGGCTGTGACCTGAGCAGGGCTCGGGAGGGGCACCTGCCTCTGCCCCCCTTGGAGTCTGCCGCAGAGACTTGAAGGCTGGGGGCTGGGCTCGTCAAAGGGTCTTCGCTGCCAGCCGACGCCGCTGTCATCTGAACCTCATCTGGGGCTGTCAGATGGAACACACGGTCTGCGCTTGTGGCCTGGGCTCCCTCCCAGTATGTGCCAGTGCCCTTCTCAGGGTAAGAGGAGAGAAAGAGACAGACAGACAGACAGACAGACGGGAGGCAATTTGCCTTTCATGGCCCAGCCCTCAGCTATGAAGTGGTGTCACTTTTGTCATGTTCCATTTGTCAATGGAACTGGGGCCAGCGCCGTGGCGCAGTGGGTTAACACCCTGGCCTGAAGCGCCGGCATCCCATATGGGCACCGGTTCGAGTCCTGGCTGCTCCTCTTCCGATCCAGCTCTCTGCTGTGGCCTGAGAAAGCAGTGGAGGATGGCCCAAGTCCTTGGGTCCCTGCACCCACATGGGAGACCTAGAAGAAGCTCCTGGCTCCTGGCTTCAGATTGGCTCAGCTCTAGCCATTGCGGCCAATTGGGGAGTGAACCATCGGATGGAAGACCTCTCTCTCTGTGTGTGTGTGTGTGTCTCCTTTCTCTGTGTAACTCCGACTTTCAAACAAATAAATAAATAAATAAAAAGGTGGTCACACAGCCTAGCCAATCTCTGTCCCTCTGCCTTTCAAAGTAAGTAAATAAACTTACAAATAATAATAAAATAAGTGTAATAATGGAAAGTTTAAATAATATTTATTTTTATTTTATATTCGTGGAGTACAGAGAAACAGCTGGAGAGAGATCGCCACAGCCAGGAGGTTATGAGTTCATCCAAGTCGCCCATGTGTGGGCCAGGGACCCAACAACTTGAGCCGTCGTTTGCTGCCCCCCAGGGTGCTCATTAGCAGGTAGCTGGCATCAGAAGCAGAGTCAAGGGGCCAGCGCTGTGGTGTAGCAGGCAAAGCTGCTGCCTGCAGTGCCGGCATCCCATATGGACGCTGGTTCGAGTCCTGGCTGCTCCTCTTCCAATCCAGCTCTCTGCTAATGTCCCTGGGAAAGCAGCAGAGAATGGCCCTAGTGCTTGGGCCCCTGCACCCATGCTTCAGCCTGGCCCATCCCAGGCCATTGTGGCCATTTGGAGAGTGAATCAAAGGATGGAAGATCCTTCTCACTCTGTCTCTCTCTTTCTCTCAAAAGAAAGAAATCTTTAAAAACAAATGCTGTTCCTGATGTTCTAAGGCTCCAAGCTCACATCTATCTGGTTCTTGACTCCTTTGGTGTGAAAAACAGCCCTTCGGTTGGTGCTGGGTGCTGGTCCCTGGGGACTGCGCTACTTGCAGCCTCACACACTCCTAACTCGGGACCGGGAGGGCGGAGGCGGGCTCACAGATTTCCTGTCCTGGAGTCAGTGAGTGAGGCTTCTCTGGCCGAGCACAGCGCCCCTGTGGCTGTGGGACTCCCAGTTCTCTCTCTGCTCCTGGAAGTCCCCTGAGAATCCCTCAGCTTCTCCCAGGCAGGCTGGGCAGGGCCCCTGGATGCCGCTCCGGGCAATTGGCAGGGTTGGGAGTCGGCTGCAGCCCGCCCGACCACCCGCCCGCCTCCTGCCTTCCCAAACTCGGGTGGCCAAGAACGCAGGCGGCAACCCTTCAGGCCGGCCGTGGTCTGCTTCGCTCCCTCCCCAGCCTCTCTCCCTCCCTTTTGCTTCAGATGTCGGAAAAGAGCAAACGCTGAAAGAAAGCAGCAAGGATCTAGCCACATCTGGGGACAATTCCGTGATCCCTCCCATAGCTGATGATTCTTTTTGTAAAAGTTTATTTTATTTCTTTGAAAGGCAGGGTTAGAGAGTTGGGGGGGAGGGGGGAGGGAGAGATCTTCCTTGTGCAGGATCAGAGCAGCCAGGACTTAAAGCCGCACTCCCGTAGGGGATGCCGACGTTGCAGGTGGCGGCTTAACCCGCTGTGTCACAACTCTGGCTTCTCGGTCTTGTTTGCTCTTAGATTGTAAGCCCACGGAAACCAGGCTGCCGGTTCTTTGGCCTCAGTGTGCATGATTGTTAACTAGGATTTACTGAGAGCCTATCTGCAGAAGATCCATCATGTTCCAGAACAAGACAGTCTAGTGGGGGTGGGGGTGGGGAGCAATGGGACCACCCAAAGGAGCTCTAATTAGAGGAGCTCTATATATCGGCTCTATGATCATCTGTCCTGGAACCCACTTATTATTTTCATTTACTGGAAAGGTAGAGCAAAACAGAAAGAGAGAGAGAGAGAGAGAGAGAGAGAGAGAGAGAGATCTTCCATTTGTTGGCTCACTCTCCAAATGCCCACAACAGCCAAGGCTGGACCAAACAAAAGCCAGAAGCTGGCGACTCTTACTCTCTCTCATGTGGGTGACAGGGGCACAACCATTTGGGCCATCATCGATGCCCTCCAGATGTAAAAGTGGGAAGCCAGATTGGAAGTGGAGCAGCCAGGACTCGAACCGGCACTGTAATATGGGATGCCAGTGCGGCAGGTGACAGCTCAACTCAGTGAGCTACAACTCTGCTCCAATGTGTTCATTCTTCATTTCCACAGTGTTCTGTCCATGGTCAGCTGCAGGAATGGCTTCCTCCGTTCACCACCGTCATCAAATACTTGCTATGCACCATACGCTCTACCAGGCACTGGAGGGATAGTGGCACACGTGGTCTAGTAGGCACGACCATGAGTCATTACACAGGTGACGGCCAAGTGCGGGGGGGGGGGGGAGCCAAGGTCAGGATGGCAAGGGGAGGGGTTGCTGGAGCTTGGAGCAGGGCACATCCTGTCTTGGTGACACAGAGTGTGTGAGAATCAGCAACTGCGCCCCCTCCCGCAGGCACCAGCCGCCCGCGTGCATGACTCGCAATGCAAGATGAATTTCTCTTTGGCATTTCCCCAGGGGCCCTAAGCAATCTCGGCTGCGATTTTCCTCGCCTGGAACACGGTCTTTCAGGAAGCTGCCGGTGCTCCGCTGTAGAGGCAGCGAGCGAGCAGTGCGGGCGAGGCCCAGCCTCTGGGCTGCACGGTGAGGTGAGCCAGAGAGAGAGCGAGGCACCTGTGGAGCCGTCAGTGCCACCATGGAAGGGATGCTGAGGGGAAGAAAGGGCCACACAAGCACAGCTTTGCATTTGGCTGGGGAGCGTGAAGGATGCGTGCAGCCAGCTCCCAGACCGCAGCCTCGCACGGGCTCCGCCCTGAGGGCGAGATCCCAGGTCCAAGGGCACTGTTTTGTCCGTCCGTCATCCGTCATCCGAGGAGCTGAGGAGACGGAAGAGGGCCGGGCTGTCCTGTGCATGCCGGGAGCGGAAGCCGAGGTGAGAGACTAGGGAGGGTTTTGTGGCCATCAGGATGGTCTGGATTTTGGTGAGCGCCTCTCACAGGAAACACAAAATCCATTATTGGGGATGGACGGGAAGATGCTTACAGTGCGAGGGTAAGAATGGCCCTGCGGAGTGGGACAAGGGCGCACCTCACAGAGGGTTGCGTTTCTGGGCCCCAAGGCTGGCTGTGCCCTTCAGCCACTCAGCTGGCACCTGCTCATTCATTTTGCCCGTCACACATTTAGGGGACACTGACTGTGTTTAGAATGGGGCTGTGCAGGGAGCCGCACCTGTGCTGTGGCACAGCGGATTCAGCGGCTGCTTCTGACACCATCCCACCTTGGGGCGGCCACTCCGCTTCCCATCCAGCTCCCTGCTAATGCTCCTGGGAACGCAGCAGAAGATAGCGCAAGTACTTGGGCCCCTGCACCCATGTGGGAGACCTGGATGGAGTGCTAGGCTCCTGGCTTTGGTCTGGCCCCATCCTGGCCATGGTGGCCATTTAGGGAGTGAACCAGCAGATGGATGATCTCTCTCTCTCTCTCTCTCTCTCTCTCTCTCTCTCTCTCTGACTTTCAAATAAATAAATTTATATATACACGGCCCTGCCAGTGTGACCTTGGGTGTGGTATTGACCTTTAAGACTGCATTGCGTCATCCCTGCAATGGGCTCCATAATGCCTTCCTCACGGGCAGGTGGAAGAGCAGATGCGAAGCAGGCAGGATGTAGAGTTGGGACGTCAGGTGGCCCCTGCAGCAGCCACTCCGGGAGCACCCAGGGGACTTTCATCCCAGACCTGCGGCGGCAGGACAGCTCCCTAGCAGACATAGCAACCGAAGGCCACTCTATCTCTGCTCTGCTCTCCTTGTCCGAAGGCGAGTGAGGCAGTTCTAGGTATCACTTGCTCAGCCTAGAGATAGGGCCCCTTCCTTCTCTGAGTGTCAGATTGCGGACTTGCCCTCAGCGGCCCCTGCCTCGGACTGGGTCACGTGACCAAGCTCAGCCAGTCTTTGGGCTCATCGTGATCGGTGGAGAGCAAAGGGAAGTGAACCACGGACAAAAGGCGGGCTCAGACACGGGAGAGACTTGACCGTGGGAATAACCACACCCACGGTTTAGAGCACAGTTCCTCCCTGAGCCAATGGCACGTTTCCATCAACAGACTCTGAGTCCCTTGCCGGCACATAGTCAGCACTTTATAAACACGTGTTAGCATATGCAAATTATTGTCAGCAACACGGGGACGCAGTTTGCACCTGTTTCTCTCTCTCTCTCTTTCAACACCTGTAAGGACTTTAGGATGCCTAATACAATTTTGGAAGCGGTACTCAAACCGTGACTCTGAGATTCATTTAGGGAGAGAGAGCAAGGAGGAGATGCTACCAAGAAATGAAAGGACATCGTTTTCTGGTAGGAGGAAGTCAGGAAAAAAAATCAATGCCCAGTGTCCATCTAAGGCAGTGAGTACGCACACAGAGACTTGTGTGTGCGCGTGCGTGTGTTGGGGGGGGTGGCTAACTTTCACTTCTTGCTTTACCAAAGCAATTTGCATTGAGAAGTGCCCCTCACCCACTGGCCCTGGTGAAGCCGCTTTGCATTTTGGTTAACCAAACAAATCAAATAGTGGCTCCCAGTGGCTACAAGGGTTGATCAGAGAAGAGCCATCGCTCACTGCGTCTCAGCTCTATGAACTAGAGCCCTGTTTAAAACTCCCACCACTGACCAAAGCATTTTAAGAAAAGGTCTTTGGGCTGAGTCCTGCCCTCCCCCCCCCCCCACAGCAGTTCGGTTCCCACACAGAGCCCATCTAACGGTCTCTCCTTTTGCCTTCCACGTCGGCGTCGGGAAGCCCAGGGCCAACATGACCTCCGGGGCCATCGGGCGCAGTTACAGGTGCTGTTGCAAGCTTGCTTCCTGGGCATTCTCTCTAAAGCTGACCAGGGCCTTCCCCGGAGAGGACATCCCCTCTCCCCCGCCAGGGTGCTGCCATCTGGTCCTCACTGGATTTCAGAAGGCGAGGGAGGGCCGGCGCCGCGGCTCACTAGGCTAATCCTCTGCCTTGCGGCGCCAGCACACTGGGTTCTAGTCCTGGTCAGGGCGCCGGATTCTGTCCTGGTTGCCCCTCTTCCAGGCCAGCTCTCTGCTGTGGCCAGGGAGTGCAGTGGAGGATGGCCCAAGTGCTTGGGCCCTGCACCCCATGGGAGACCAGGAGAAGCACCTGGCTCCTGCAATCGGATCAACGCGGTGCGCCGGCTGCAGCGCGCCAGCTGCGGCGGCCATTGGAGGGTGAACCAACGGCAAAGAAAGACCTTTCTCACTGTCTCTCTCTCACTGTCCACTCTGACTGTCAAAAAAAAAAAAAAAAAAAAAAAGGCAAGGGAGCCCAAGGACATTGCAACCTGGGAGCCAACAGGAGAAGCAGTGAGCCAAATAGGGAGAGGGAATGTGACAATGCCCGGGCCTAGCTTTCGACTCTCCTGCATCCCTCCCACAGTGTGGTAGAAGGGAGAACATGTGACGTAGGCCAGCTTAGTGATTAGCCAGTCACCAGCACTTGGCAAGACTTAAAACCCTGTTTACTGGGGCCGGCACTGTGGTGTAGCATGTAAAGCCACCACCTTTAGCGCCGGCATCCCATATGGGCGCCAGTTCGAGTCCCAGCTGCTCCACTTCTGATCCAGCTCTCTGCTACGGCCTGGGAAAGCAGTGGAAGATGGCCCAAGTCCTTGGGACCCTGTACCCATGTGGGAGACCAAGAAGAAGCTCCTGGCTTTGGATCAACACAGCTCTGGCTGTTGTGGCCTTCTGGGGAGTGAGCCAGTGATTGGAAGACCTCTCTCTCTGCCTCTCTGTAACTCTGCCTTTCAAATAAATAAATAAAATCTTAAAACAAAATAAAACAAAAAAGAAGCCCTGTTTATTAAGCTGTATGGGCGGTGCCTCTGACTCAGAAAAGCAGGTAGGCCCAGGCTATACACTGACGCGCAGAATGAATGGTTTCCTATTTCGAACACGCTGGAAGATCCCCATGGCAGATGCCACTTCTTGTCCCTAAATAGCTGCTGTCCATTCTCCACACTTGTAAGTAATACCTACTTACAAGTAGAGAGAATATGGTGAGTCATGGTAAATATGATGCATTTTCTTTTCTTTTTTTTTTTTTTTTTTGGCCAGGCATAGTTAGACAGTGAGAGAGACACAGAGAGAGTTATATATAGAGAGAAAGGTCTTTCTTCCGTTGGTTCACCCCCCAAATGGCTGCCGCGGCCGGTGCACTGATCTGAAGCCAGGAGCCAGGTGCTCCTCCTGGTCTCCCATGCGGGTGCAGGGCCCAAGGACCTGGGCCATCTTCCACTGCCCTCCCAGGCCACAGCAGAGAGCTGGACTGGAAGAGGAGCAACCGGGACAGAATCCGGCGCCCCAACCGGGACAAGAACCTGGCGTGCCGGCGCCGCAGGCAGAAGATTAGCCAAGTGAGCCACGGTGCTGGCCGAATCTGAGGCCTTTTAAAGTTTAAGAACCACTGCCCTAGACTATTAAAATATTTTCACATTAAGGTGTTTTTCAGTGATTTTTCTCCCAAAATCTAGTATAAAAAAGTATCAAGAACTAAGACATCCTAACATCCTAACATTCCTTTTGTCTTTTCTTCTACCTAACTTCCGCCACCAAATTTAAGAGGACATATTACTAACTTCAATAAAATTACAAAAGAGGCCAGAGCTAAGGTGTATCGGGTAAAGCCCACGTGGGTGCTGGTTCGAGTCTTGGTTGCTCCCCTTCTGATCCAGCTCCCTGCAGGCGTACCTGGGAAAACAGCAGAGGATGGTCCAGGCGCTCGGTCCCCTGCAACCATGTGGGAGACCCGGAGGAAGCTCCTGGCTCCAGCCATTGTGACCATCTGGGGAGTGAACCAGCAGATGGAAGACCCCTCTCTCTCCCTCTCTCTCTCTCGTAACTCTGCCTTTCAAATAAATAAATCATTGAAAAATTATGAAAATACATAAATTCTGTATGGGTGAGGGCAGAACTCCTCAAAGTCTAAAATTATTGACAAGCAAGAGCAAAACTGATACTTCAAGCTAAGTGTGTCCAAGGTTGAAACAAACTGAGCCCATGGTGGCTGATGTGATGGTCAGTGGCAGGTGTCAGCCTGACTGGGCTAGGGAGTGCCCAGGTATTTCCTCTGGCAGTGTCCTGGGTGTGTCTGTGAGGTTTCCAGCTGAGGTTAATATTTGAATCCAGAGGTGTTGGGTGCGGCAGTTAAGGTGCTGCCTGGGATGCCCCCAGCCCCCACAGAGAGCCTGGTTGCAAGCCCTGGCTCTGCTTCTCGTCACAGCTCTCTGCAGATGCACGCTCTGGGAGGCGGCGGATGACGGCCCGAGGCGCTGAGTCACCCCTGCCGTATGGGAGACCCAGGTGGAGTTCCCAGCTCCTGGCTTCAGGTTGGCCCATTCCTAGCTGTCATGCGCACTTGAAGAGCGAGCCAACAGGTGGAAGATCTCTGTCTTTCAAGTAAGAAAAAAAAAAAAAGAATTAATGAAAAGTTCACAAAACAATTTTTAAAAAGAAAGCCTGAGTAAAGCTAATTGCACTTAATGTGCGTGGACTTCATGCACCCAGGTGAAGAGCCCTATGGAACAGGAGCGCCCAGCAGCTGTCTGACTGCTTGAATGAGGATGTCCCGCCCACCGGAACTCCCACCGTCCACTCTCCTGCTTCTCGGGCCTTCTAGCTCAAGCTGGAGCTGCACCATTGGCTCCCTCGGGTCTCCAACCTGCTGACTGCACAGCTTGGGACTTGCCAGTTTCCATAATTGCAGGAACCCATTCTTTATAATCTCTCTGTCTTGCTCTCATTCTCTCTCTCTTTAGATAGGTAGATAGAGAAGTGTGTGTGTGTGTGTGTGTGTGTATACACATGCACAAAATGTTTTCAAAAATGCACATGACACACAAATATACATAGATTTCAAAGATTTTTTAAATTATTTATTTTTACTTATGGGAAAGGCAGGAGGGCAGGGACAGAGGGATTTTTCTATCCACTGGTCCACTCCCCAACTGTCTGCAACAGCCAGGGCTGGGCCAGGCTGAAGGCAGGAGCCCAGAAATCTCTCTGGATCTCCCAGAGATCTGGGTGGCAGAGACTCAAGTATCCAAGCCATCACCTGCTGCTTCCAGGATGCGCATTAGCAGGAAGCTGGGTCAGATGCTCCATATGGGACGCAGGTGTGAAGTGTTGTTTTAGCTGCTGAGCCTGATCTCAAACTATTTCTGCACCAAAATTAATGTATCTTTTCATTCCATTTTCCACCAATGTTTTTGAAGAATCCTCGTGTGCGTGTGCATGTGTGTGTATAAAATTCATATCTTCGTTCTCAGGGGAAGCCTAATCCAGACAGGGAGCTGAAGTGGCAAAGAGAGATTCAGAGAGTCCGGTATTTGGTTTCGGCTTCTGTCACTAACTAGCTACAAAGTTGCTGTATCTTTCAACTCCCACTTCCTTTCTTCCTCTGAAAGACGTCAGAGTCACAGAGAGAGAGAGGGAGAAACAGAGAGAGAGAGAGAGAGAGAGATCTCCCATCCACTGATTCACTCCCCCCGTGCCCACATCAGCCAGAGCTGAAGAAGCCAGGACCCAGCAACTTAATTGGCACCTGGGTGGCAGAGGCCCAAGTACTGGGGTCATCATCTGCTGCCTCCCAGGGTGCGCGTTAGCAGGGAGCAGGATCAGAAGCTGAGTCAGAACAGGAACCCAAGTATTCTGATACGGGATGGGGGTGTCCTAGCCAATGACCCAACTGCTGCACTGCATGCCTGTGCCCCAGGCTCTTTCCGTCTCATCTGTGGTCTGCATCTGCCATTGTCTGCCATTTCTTTCTTTTCTTTTCTTTTCTTTCTTTCTTTCTTTCTTTCTTTCTTTCTTTCTTTCTTTCTTTCTTTTTTTTTTATTTGACAGGTAGAGTTAGACAGTGAGAGAGAGACAGAGAGAGGTCTTCCTTCCGTTGGTTCACCTCCCAAATGGCTGCCACAGCTGGCGCTGCTCCGAAGCCAGGAGCCAGGTGCTCCTCCTGGTCTCCCATGTGGGTGCAGGGGCCCTAGCACCTGGGTCATCTTCCACTGCCCTCCTGGGCCACAGCAGAGAGCTGGCCTGGAAGAGGAGCAACCGGGACTAGAACCCGCCACCCCAACTGGGATTAGAACCTGGGGTGGCAGCGCCGCAGGCAGAGGATTAGCCTAGTGAGCCGCGGTGCCAGCCCCCTGTGTCTGCCATTTCTAAAATCAGCTTTTGGTTCAACAAGGCTGCTCAAGCTCCAGCCAGGGGACCTGGCGCAAAGGGAAAATGCGGGGCTCCTTGTTCAACGGCTTAAGAATTCCAGTACAATGACAGCAGAGTGTTCAAGCAAACATAGAGCCCTTCCGAGCGTGAGGTCTGCACGGTGCACATGTCACACACCCATTGAAGCTGGCCCGCGGATTCCAGCCCGGAGCAGGCAGGGACCACGGTCAGTGTGGCTGAGCACATTCTGGAAAAACCGAGGAACAACGTGGCCAGCACTGCGATTCTGACCTGTCCAGCACCTACTGCCTCTCCTTGTGGTAACCGTGCCTCTGCCACTTATCCATTGCCTCTCCTGAAACTGGGTGGCACGAAGCAACAGCTCACGGGTCCTGACAGTCGGGAATTCACTCAGGGCGCAGAGGGGACAGCTCTGGTCTCCGCTCCATGCATGTGGGAGCCCCGGCGGCACTTCCAGGAGGGCTTCTCCCCTCCCGTGGCCGGAGGTCGGACTCAGCCGGGACTATGCACCTGCCTCCTGCAAGAGGCCAGTTTGCAACTGGAAGGATGGAGTCTGGGCTGCAAAAGACCGTGGTTGCTTTCCCCAGAGTTCCGGCTGTTGCAAGTCTGGCATCCAGGAGAGAGGAGGGCGGTGTTCCCTCTACAGCCTCTGGGGAGAATACTCTCTCTCTCTGTGTCCAGATTTCCCTCTTCTTATGAGGACACCGCTTGTATCTGATTAAGCTCCCACTCTACCTACAACCAGGCTAAATCCCAGCAAACCCCGTGTAAGTCTAGAATGCATGGAATCCCCTGTACAGAGGTGGTGGTCGCCCCCTCGGGACCCAGGGGCTGCCAGGGAGCTGCCCAGCACCGCCAGACAGGGCCCAGCTGCACGGCCCCAGCCTGGAAAAGAGCCAAGGCCAACGCTGGAAGCCCAGCTCCTCCTGAGTGTGTATCACTCTCACCCCACTGGACAGTCGAAACATCAGAAGTTCCCATTCTGAGGCGCTGGATATCTTGGGGGGGGGACAAGGCCTTCTTCCACGGTCACCCTTGCAGAATCTGTACCCGCCCCACCAGCTTTGAAGTCACCAAGAGTCCCCTTGCACTGTTGGCTGAAGCAGAAGTGCATTCTTTAGGTGGGGAGGCATCTCTGTGCGTTCAGGTGCTGTCCCAGAAGACTACAGACCAGGGGCTTAAGCCATGGACATTTATCATCCCACAGTTCCGCAGGGTGGGAGTTCAGGATCGAGGTCTTGGTTTCCGGCTAGGCCTCTCTTCCTACCTCGTCGACGGTTGCCTTCTCACTGCGAGCTCTCTTGGCCTTTCCTGTCTGCATTCAAGGAGGGAGAAAGCGCTCTGATATGCGCTCCCTGCATAAAACCACCCCAGTCCTTTAGGGCTAGGGCTCCGCCCTCACACTCCATTGGATCTGAGTTACCTTGCAAAGACCCTAGCTCCAAACAGACTCACTGGGGGTTAGGGTTTTAACATATGAATTCGGGGAGTGGGTCACAATTCAGTCCATAACAAAGCACTTCAGTATAGACAGTGAGATGTGTATGTGAGTCTTTGTTATTTCAATCTATACGGTGGAAGAGGAAATAGAGTTTGGATCTGAAAAACCCAACCAGAAAGCCACACACAAAAGACAGCCCATCAGCCGTCTATATACATACACGGGAGTTCACCCAGCAGCATAAAGAACGTTAGAAATAAGATTGGGTAAAAACAGGTGGTGCTGCAGACGTGGGGATTGATCCAAAAGAGATGTGGCTGGCCAAGCAGCCCTGGCGACAGGGCCTCAGGCCGCACATTTTGCTTTCCCCTGAGGCGCCACTCTTCCGAGAACCTTGTGTCTGTTCTAACTGGAGGATTAGTTGAGTCCTGATGCTGAAGTATGGTCAGATCGGCGCTCGGTGCACCTTTCTTTCAAGGTGCTTGTTGGCATGCCTAAAGGCAGAGCCTTGGCAGGGCCCTGAGTTACCGGTTACAGTTTGTGCCTGCTTGTGATAAATGTTCTGTGTGCTTTCTGATTCATTTGGAGGCTGGATACAATCTCTGTTTTCACAATTAACCTATTTTTAAAAATT
The DNA here is from genome assembly GCF_051225735.1 of Oryctolagus cuniculus. NCBI lineage: Eukaryota > Metazoa > Chordata > Mammalia > Lagomorpha > Leporidae > Oryctolagus > Oryctolagus cuniculus. Next base: position 25,744,660 of record NC_142888.1, read on the forward strand.
TATGTATTTGAAAGGCAGAGTGACAGAGAGAGAGAGAGAGAGAGAGAGAGAGGTCTTCCATCCGCTGGTTCACTCCCCAACCAGCTGCAACAGCCAGAGCTGTGCCGATCTGAAGCCAGGAGCCAGGAGCTTCTTCCAGGTCTCCCACGCGGGTGCAGGGGCCCAAGCACTTGGGCCATCTTCCACTGCTTTCCCAGGCCATAGCAGAGAGCTGGATTGGAAGAGGAGCAGCCGGGACTCAAACCGGTGCCCATATAGGATGCAGGCGGCGGCTTTTCCTGCTGTGCCACAGTGCTGGCCCCTGTTTTAAACACTCTTTAAAATGTCTTACTTTAAAAAAAGTGTCAATGGACATGCAATGCTTGTACATCCTTATGGGGTACGGCACGCGCACACAGTGCACGCAGAGCAATGCACACACTGAGCCTTGCGCTCCCTTCTCCCTCTGGGGCTCCCGGCTCCTGGCTTCCCATTCCCCACGCGGCCGGCGGCGTCTGCCCCGCCGTGCTGTGGAACTCCAGCACCCGCTGCTGCCCTCTGTGTTCTGGAGCCCCCTCTCCAAGCTCCCTGCGGCCCTTCTGCCTGCCAGGATTTCACGTTTCTGGCAGCACACAGGGTACTGAAATGGTGAGCCGCAGGCCCGATACCGCTCACTTGGTTTCCCACCAGAGGTTCTTCCTCTGACGTTCAAAGTCAGAATTCACAGGGGTCTGTGAATTCGTTGAGGAAGAACAACTGCTTCACTGGCACCAGCCTTTCGCTGGAACCCACCATTTCCTCCCGTTACTAACGCAGGCGACAAACCACGGTGCTATCGGGAGTACCTGTGACTGTCACCAGCAGAAGCACTTCCCAGGGTCGCGGGCATCTTGAAACCTGATGTAAGTTCGTGAACACCAGGAAAGGATGGCCGTTATCACACCTTGACACCTGCCACGTCACAGGGTCTTCTCATTAATGAGGACATACACACAAGGTCGCTACTGCAGATTTGTTTTGCTAATCTGATAATGGTTTCAGTGTCGTTGGTTCCCTTGGAGTCTTCATGGCTAAGGACTCTGTTCTGGAAGCTTCTGCCATCCCCCAGGTAGATCCCATAGAGGACGCACACCCAAGGCCAGGCTTCTCATTAACATGGCGGTGACTGGCAGCTCTGGTTTCTTTTTTTTTTTTTTTCTTTTTTCTTTTTTTTTCTTTTTTTTTCTTAGCTCTGGTTTCAAATTGTCTCTTGATTTTTTCTCAATTTGAGGGCTGACTTGGTCTCAGCTGTGATTAGATTATGGTTATTTTGGCCTCGTAATGGGGTTGACAAGGAAATCGCCCTAGACAAAACATCTGCTTGGCCTCCATCTTGAACACATGGTTTCTTCACAGGAATCATTTTTTTTTTGACAGGCAGAGTTAGTGAGAGAGAGAGAGACAGAGAGAAAGGTCTTCCTTCCATTGGTTCACCCCCCAATGCCCACGGCTGGAGCTACGCCGATCCGAAGCCAGGAGCCAGGTGCTTCCTCCTGGTCTCCCATGCGGGTGCAGGAGCCCAAGCACCTGGGCCATCCTCTACTGCCTTCCCGGGCCACAGCAGAGAGCTGGACTGGAAGAGGAGCAACCGGGACTAGAACCCGGCGCCCATATGGGATTTCAGCGCCGCAGGCGGAGGATTAACCAAGTGAGCCACAGCGCCGGCCCCAAGGAATCATTTTTTTTTAAATAAAGATTTATTTTATTTATTTGAAAGAGAGTTACAGAAAGAGGTAGAGACAGAGAGAGGGTCTTCCATCTGCTGGTTCACTCCCCAGATGGCCGCAATGGCCAGAGCTGTGCCAATCTGAAGCCAGGAGCCAGGAGCTTCCTCCAGGTCTCCCACGTGAGTGCAGGGCCCCAAGGACTTGGGTCATCTTCCACTGCCTTCCCAGGCCATAGCAGAGAGCTGGATCGGAAGTGGAGCAGCCGGGACTCAAACCAGCACCCATATGGGATGCTGGTGCCGCAGGCGGAGGTTTAACCTACTATGCCACAGCCCCAGTTTTTGGACCACGAAAGTTATTGAGTGGGATTGCAGTACCTAATGGAAATCACGCAAGGCAGCAAATTCCACAGAAGGCAGATGTGTGCGGTGACAGACACGTACCTGCACTGCAGCTCTGGGTAAGGAAAGGACAGCTGGACCACTTGATCTCCATTTTGGTGTCATTTCAACTTCATATAAACTACTGTGGGTGGTGCAGTGATTAAGTTGCTGCTTGGGATGTTCACATCCTAGATGGAAGTGGCTGGGTTCAAGTCCCAGCTCCCCTCCCAATACCAGCTTCCTGCTAGTGCACCCTGGGAGGCAGCAGGTGATGGCTCAAGGATTTGGGTCCCTGCCACCCACATGAGAGACCTGGACTGAGTTCCCAATTCCTGGAGTCAGCCTGACCCAGGCTCAGTTGCTGTAGGCATTTGGGAAGTAAACCAGCGGATGGAAGATCATCTCTTAGTCTCTCTGTCTCTCTGCTTTTCAAATAAACAGAACAAAATAAGCATTAAAAAAAAAACCCACTGACCAAGATATTATAGCAATGAAAACTTCCTTGCCAGGGAACATATCATGCCACACTGTGGTGTGATGGCAAAATACTGCCCTATAAAAATGGAAGAAGAATCAGTAACATCTAATTATAATCCAGGAAGTTCTTGTTTAATAAAAGAAAGAACATTGCCAATCACCAGTTTCCATTCTACACATGACAGTGTCTGGATGGGGACATTTGGAAATTTCACTCTGGGGAGACTCTGAGACCATTTGATATGATGATGGAGGAGTTGGAAACTTGATGAGTTCTTTCTCTTTGCTAGTACAGTAAAAAAATTGGCCTGGAGATTTTGTTCTTCCCACATATCCATGGGGATATGGCTGCTGGTGGAGGAAAGCAGGGGCAGAGCCAGGCCTTCTCATCCATGCCTGGAAAATTCACATCTGGAGCAGCTGGGAGCGGCTGGGCTTGTTTGCTGCCATTGTTAGCACCTCCTGGCTACCTCTGGATTTCAGCTGCAGTCAACTGGGGACTTCCAAGCAGGTCTGGTGGAAATGGGCTGTCTCCTGTCACCCAGGGCATCCCTTCCTTCTCACGGACAGTCCCTTCAACTCTATTTGAGTGGCACTGCAGTTTTCTGGCTCACGCATTTTCCTCTTTCTTGATTTCTCCTAACACGTTGCTAGATCATCTCTTCCTGTATTTCCTGAGAAAAGATGTGTGGGCAGCAGTTTTTGAGGTCTTGTATATCAGGTAAATAGTTTCTTTCATTCACACTTAACTGATAGTTTGGCTGGGTATAGAAATCCAAGTCGCTTCATTTGCCCCTAGGATTTTGAAGACAACTATTTCTCAAATTCCAGTGTTGCTATTGAGAAGCATGGAGTCATTCTGACTCTTGATCTGTTGGACGAGTATGTAATGTGTATTTTCTCTTTGAAAGCCTTTAAGGTCTTTGTCCCCCATGTCCTGGAAGGTCATACTAACAAGCATTTATGTGAGTTTATTTTCACCCATTGTTTGAGGTATTCCACAGTTCTTTCAATCTACAAACTCTTGTTCTTTAGGTATGGAGAATATCTATGAATTATTTCTCTGATGTTTCCTTTTCCTCTGCTTCTCTGTTCTCTCCAAAATTCCTTTTATTTGGACTTTTGAACTAAACATTTTTCTTTTTTAAAAAAACCTGTTTATATTTCTCCTCTCTTTTCTTTTCTCTATTTTCTGGGAAATGTTCCCAACTTTATATTTCAACCCTTTTACTTGGTTTTCATTTCTGCTGTCATATTTTTAATTTCCAATAGCTCAATTTTTATTGTCTGAAAGTTCATTTTCATTCCCTGAATGCTGCTTTTGATACTGCTATTAAAACAATGTCTCTTCCGGGACATCACTGATAGGTGTGTGAGTACGTGTGAAGTTTCGACTTCTCAGCAGTCTCTGCTTCCTCAGATGACTTTACTCACTTGTTTTTAATTTTTTCTAAATTTATTTATTTGAAAGGCAGAGTTATAGGGTCGGGGGGCGGGGGGCGGGGAGACAGACAGACAGACATACAGAGACAGAGAGAGGTCTTCCATCTGCTGCTTCAGTCCCCAAACAGCCGAAATGGCTGGAGCTGGACCAATCCGAAGCCAGGAGCTTCCTCCAGGTCTCCCACACAGGTGCAGGGTCCCAAGGACTTGGGCCACCTTCTACTGCTTTCCCAGGCCATAGCAGAGAGCTGGATTGGAAGTGGAGCAGCCGGGACTCCAATCGTTGCCCATATGGGATGCGGGCACTGCAAGTGGCGGCTTTACCCACTACCCCACAGCAGCAGTCCTGTTATTAAATTTTCATTTATTTTCACTTGCATCGAAAGGCAGAGAGACAGAGACACACACAAAGACAAACACCTTCCATCGGCTGATTCCCTCTCCAAATGCCAATAACAAACAGGGCTGAAGCCAGGAGCCCAGAATTCCATTTGAGTCTCCCATGTGGGTGGCAGGAACCCAAGCACTTGAGCCATCACCTGCTGCCTCCCAGGGTGCACTAGCAGGAAGCTGGAATTAGAAGTGGAGTTAGGAATTTAAACTCAAGAACCCAGATACAGGATGTGGGTGTCCTAAGCAGTGCCTGAACTGCTGGGCCATACGCCTACCTGCTTCCTGGAGTGTCTCCCTAAGTGCCTGCTGCTCCCCAGTTGTCTGTCCATGTTTTCTAACAGGGGCACTAACAAGTTCACAGGAAGTCCTTTGTGTGTGGGTGTGGCTTGCCAACGGCAAACTTCCCAGGAGAGCTGAGTGCGCCCCAGATTGGCATCGTCCAAAGGCCCAAGGCCCGCATGTTCTCGGGCCCCACCCCAGATTGATGGCATTGGAAGCCCGGGGGGCCAGGCCCTGCGGTGGGTGAGAAGCCCACCCTCCCGGGATCCGGCCACGCCTTTCACTGGGGAGTCTGTGATAACAGCATTGTCTCCAAGTCTCCAGGCCAAGTTTCCAGAGTTCACTGGGCGGGAGAGCTTGGCAGGGGCCGCCAGATTCTCTGTAAGTTACACCTAAGTTTTCTGTTTGCGGTTGCGCATCTTACCCACAAGTACACCTGGTATCTCTGTCCAAAGACCCCTTAAAAAAAAACCCCTAAAAACTGTCCAGGTTAGCGAGGGCAGGGATGGAGATGGGGAAGGAAGCACAGGCCCCCAGGCGCACAGGGCAGCACGGGAAGCGAGACCCCGTGATGGTGGTCGCGGATCTTTTCAGCGGTCCCCAATGCCAATTTCAAAGTCAGCTTCCTTGGGCCTGCTCTAAGTTAGTCCCCATCCAAGCCCCTGCTTGCCAGCTTCCGAAGCTCTGCGCTGTGTTCTCCTCCCCTGCTCTCTTTATACTCGCAGGTGAATGCCTTGGAAAAAAAAGCTTCTTTGCTTTTATTTTAATGAAGTTTTGAGATGAAGCAGAGCAATGAACGCACGTGTTCAATTCTGCATCTCTAACCAGGCACACCCGCAGTCTCTAAAAGCGGTCCCATGGGGGGGAGGAGGAGCTGTAAACCAGCCAGGAGAGAATGCAGTTTCCAAAATTGCTCCCAGCCGCTGTCACTGTAAATCCATGGCAGGGCTGGGGAGGCTGGCTGTACTGGGACTTGTCTGGGCCCCCTGGGGAAAAGGAGAAGGACCCAGGGCATCCCGTCAGCTTGGGAAGACAGGGCTCTCATCCCTCGCTCAGGAGCCAGCCGAGGCGTGGACTGAGTCCTTTCAAGTCCTGGCTCCTCCTCTTCCAATTCAGCTTCCTGCTAGTGTGCCCCCCCCCCCCCGGGAGGTAACACAGGACTCGGTGCCACCCACATGGGAGACTCGGAATGAGTTCCAGGCTCCTGGCTTCAGCCCGGCTCCAGCCCTGGCTGTTGTAGGCACTTGGGGAGTGAACCAGCCATCGGAAGATCTCTTTGTCTCTATGTCTGTTTCAATCCTTTCAAAGAAAATGAAAATAAATAAATGTAAAAAGATAAAACAAATAATTCGGTGACATTTAGTGTATTCACACTACTGTGCACCTGTCACCTCTATCCAGTTCCAGGGTATTTTTGTCCTCCCTAAATAAAACCCTGTGCCCATTAAGCTGTTACTTCTTATTCCCCCTCTTCCCAGCTGCTGGAGGTCACCAGTCTGCCTGATCCACCTTTGCAGAAATTAATTTTTTTATTGTAAAATATATGTATGATAAAACTTAGCATTTCAATCATTTTTTGGTGTCTTTTTAAAAAATTTATTTGACAGGTAGAGTTATAGGCAGTGAGAGAGAGAGAGACAGAGAGAAAGGTCTTCCTTTCATTGGTTCACCCCCCAAATGGCCGACACGGCTGGAGCTACGCTGATCTGAAGCCAGGAGCCAGGTGCTTCTCCTGGTCTCCCATGGGGTGCAGGGCCCAAGCACTTGGGCCATCCTCCACTGCCCTCCCGGGCCACAGCAGAGAGCTGGACTGGAAGAGGAGCACCTGGCGCTGACTAGAACCTGGCGCCCATATGGGATGCCTGTGCCGCAGGTGGAGAATTAACCAAGTGAGCCATGGCGCCGGCCCCAGCATTTCAATCATTTTGAAGTACACACCGTTCGGTAGCATTAAGCACGTTCACAGTGTCTTCTCAAACACAAACCATGTGCCCACCCCCCCTTTTTTTTTGACAGGCAGAGTGGACAGTGAGAGAGAGAGACAGAGAGAAAGGTCTTCCTTTGCCGTTGGTTCACCCTCCAATGGCCGCTGCGGCTGGCGTGCTGCGGCCGGCGTACCGCTCTGATCTGATGGCAGGAGCCAGGTGCTTCTCCTGGTCTCCCATGGGGCGCAGGGCCCAAGCACTTGGGCCATCCTCCACTGCACTCCCGGGCCACAGCAGAGAGCTGGCCTGGAAGAGGGGCAACCGGGACAGAATCCGGCGCCCCGACGGGTGTGCCGGCGCCGCAAGGCAGAGGATTAGCCTAGTGAGCCGCTGCGCCGGCCACCATGTACCCTTTTAACACTAACTCCCTACTATCTCCTCGAATCTGCATATTCTATGTACCTCATGTAAGTAGGATCACAGAGCATTTGTCCTTTTGTGTCTGGCCTATTTCACTTAGCATAACGTCCACAAGGTTCAACTGTGATAGCAGGTGTCAGAATTTCTGTATTTTTAAAGGTTGAATAATATTCCATTGTATGGTTATGCCGCATTGTGTTTATCTGCTTCTCTGTTGATAGACACTTGGGCTGCTTTTACCTTTTGGCCACTGTGAATGATGTTATGGACATAGGTGTGCTGTATCTGTCTGAGTCTGAGATGATCATCTTTTTTTTTTTTTTTTCTTTTTTTAAAGATGTATTTATTTGTTTGAGAGGCAGAGACAGAGAGACAGAGAGAGAGGTCTTCCATCTGCTGGTTCACTCCTCAAATGGCTGCAATGGCTGAAGCTGGGCCGATCCGAAGCCAGGAGCCAGGAGCTTCCTCTGGGTCTCCCACGCAGGTGCAGGGACCCAAGGACTTGGGCCATCTTCCACTGCTTTCCCAGACCACAGCAGGAAGATGGATCTGAAGTGGAACAGCCAGGACTCAAAACAGCACCCATATGAGATGCTGGCACTGCGGGCAGCGGCTTTACCCACCACAGCCACAGCCACAGCCACAGCACCGGTTCCGATAGTCTCTTTTTACTATGAGAGATATTCAAAAAGTTCATGGAAAATGAGTATCAGAAAAAAACGATGCATGGATTTCAAAACTTTGCACCGAAATAAACTTATCTTTTAATCCCATTAGTTTTTTTTTTTTTTTTTCCTGACAGGCAGGGTGGACAGTGAGAGAGAGAGAGACAGAGAGAAAGGTCTTCCTTTTGCCATTGGTTCACCCTCCAATGGCCGCCACGGCCAGCGCGCCCCGGCCGGCACACTGCACTGATCTGAAGGCAGGAGCCAGGTGCTTCTCCTGGTCTCCCATGGGGTGCAGGGCCCAAGCACTTGGGCCATCCTCCACTGCACTCCCTGGCCACAGCAGAGAGCTGGCCTGGAAGAGGGGCAACCGGGACAGAATCTGGTGCCCCGACCGGGACTAGAACCCGGTGTGCCGGCGCCGCTAGGCGGAGGATTAGCCTAGTGAGCCGCGGCGCCGGCTTAATCCCATTAGTTTTCTTGAACTTCCGAGGTCCCCTCATACAGCTGTGGTGATGCCTTCGACAGGCGTGGAGTCCTGCTATTTCATTTCGCATTGCGGTGCACCTTCCTTTCCTCAACTTCCCATTGGCCTTTATAATCAGCCTTCTCAGCAGCTGCGCAGCCGTCCGTGTGAGTGACTAGGCTTCCAGAAAGAAATGCAGACACAGTTTAGAGAAGTGCTGAGGGCCTTGCCTTCCTGCATATCTCGAAGGTTTGTGGTTGAATGCATTTGGAAAACTGTCCCTGGAAGAAGCCATATGAGCCCACAGCACAAACATCCTGCACCTCTTTTCCTCTGACCCTTCCTCCCATCCCATCCCCAGCAAAGCCTCAGCCAAGCAGGAGACAACTGTGTCGTGCAGACAGGCAAAGGGGGCGAGTGTCTCGGCATGGTGAGTTAAACTACTGCTTGAGACAACCCCATCGCATATGGGAGCACCTGGTTCAAGTTCCAGCTACTCCGCACTTCCAATCCAGCTCCCTGCTAATGCACCTGGGAGGCGACAGGTGATGACCCAAGTGCTTGGGCCCTGCCACCCATGTGGGAGACCTGGTTGGAGTTCCAGGCTCCTGGCTTCAGCCTGGCCCAGCCCTGGCCATTGTTACCATTTGGGGAGTGAACCAGGGGATCAAAAGTCACTCTCTCTTTTTCTCTCTCTCTCTGCCTTTCAAATACAGAAAATAAATTTTTTAAAACAAAACTAACTTTAGAAGACCCAGAGACTCTGTGAAACAAAGTGTTTTCGTTCTTTCTTTCCTTTTTTTTTTTTTTTGGCTTTGCTCTGTTGGCAGGCCAACTCACCCTGTCTCAGTGGAAGTCGCCATTTCAAACTTTGAACTAGGCAGGCCCAGATTCCTCGTGCTGAAAGAGCGTCCCTGCTCAGCCTAGTTTTAAAACCCTCACACCAAGCATGAAAATTCTATAAATACCAAATGCAAACCTGGAGTGTAACCTTTAATTATTCTAGCCTCCAGCTCAACCTCCCAATCCCCCCATTTTCTTTCTGCACATATGCCCTCTTTAATCTCTGTCCGGAGCTTGATCAACATTAATAAAAAACTCTCCTTGGGAAGACTTTCAGAGCTGCCGAAAGAGAAGTTGAAATCGTCAAGTGGAGTGAGTGAATATATACCCGTTTTACCTGCCCGGCAGGCACTGCACTGATTTCCAGCCATGAAACAGAGCCACTTTCTCCCAGGGGATCTCCTGGACACGTCTGTTCTGAAGATCCCTGCTCTGCTTACTTATTTCTGTGCCATGAGCCCCCACCCCCACCCTCACCCCAATTAATGGCTGGGGTCCACCACAATCAGGCATTTAGTTTGCTCCCAAAGCTTTGAGCCAGGAAAAGCCAGTGTGTCTGGGTTGTCGCTGTTTCAGAAGAATCCTCTGCGGTGACTTAAGGGAGGAGGGGTACAAGCCGCACTGTGGCGCACTGGGCTAAGTTCCGGCTGCTCCACTTCCCATCCAGTTCCCTGCTAATGCGCCTGGGAAGGCAGCGGAAGATGGTCCACGTGATTGGGTTCCTACAACCCACGTGGGAGACCCAGATGAAGCTTCTGGCTCTTGGCTTTGGCCAGGGCACCAGTTGGGGAGTGGACTAGCAGATGGAAAATCTTTCTCTCTGTCTCTACCCTCTCTTTCACTTTGCCTTTCAAAAAAATCAGTAAGTAAATCTGAAGACATAAACGAGGGGGAGTGGCGGCATCGTGGCACAGCAGGTAAAGCCATCTTGTACGATGCTGTCATTGCAGAACAGAGCGCTGGTTCGAGTCCAGTGCTCCACTTCTAATCCAACTCCTTGCTAATGCATCTGGGAAAGCAGCAGAAGATGGCCCTAGTACTTGGACTCCTGCCACCCACTTGTTTCTGGTTTCATTGGCCTGGCCCAGCCCAGGTGATTGCAGCCATTTGGGGAGTGAATCAGCGGATGGAAGATCTCTCTCTGTCTGCCCCCCCCATACCATAACACTGCTTTTCAAATAAATAAATCTTAAAAAATGAACGCAGGCTGGGGAGCACTCAGCAGTTGGGAGCCAGAATGGACGGAAGGCTCACGCACTCCCAAGTCCGCTGGCGATGCTGACTGCCTGCGGGGAGCCCCGCTGGCGTGTCCGCCATGATGTCTCCGCGTGGCGTCTCCATGTGGCCTCCTGGCTTCCTCACAGCCTGGCAGCTGGGCTCACAGTGCGAGTGTCCCTAGGGCTGTCACTTGACTTCACTTCCGCTGTCTTCTGTGGGCCGAGGCAGTCACGGAGGCCCGATCAGCTTCGAGGCGACTGAGTGTAGACTCCGCCACTGTGTCACTCTCATCCGTGTGTCACCGTCACAGCGGAAAAACAGCCCGAGGGACAGAAGATACTGCAGTGGCTGTCCAGTCTGCTCAGGTTGCCAGAACAAAATACCATGGACCCAGTGGTTTCAGAAGCAGGCACGCACTTGTCACTGTTCTGGAGGGCAGAAGTCGAAAATGGAGTTGTCAGCAGGTGCAGGGTCTGGTGAGGCCTCTGTTTCTCGCTTGTAGGCAATTGTGTCCTCAAGTACCCTTTCCTGTCTGTGTTCATGGGGAGACAGAGAGAGGAGGGAGAGAGACCTATCTGTGGTGTCCCCTTAGAAGGACACTGGTCCTATGGGATTAGGGTCCCGCCCTTGTGACTTCATTTAACCTTAACTGCCTTTTTATACGCTCCATCTCCAGATATCTTCACAGTAGGGGTTAGGATTCCTATCCCCAATATGAAATTTGGGGAAATTTGGGGGCACACAATTCAGGTCGCCACCTCACTGGACAATGCGCTCTTACCATATGCCATTAGCTACTCCTCTCTTGCTCCAAGTGTCTCAGGTTGACCTCATCCTCTGTGAGTGACAAGTAGGTCAAAAGGACAAGGTTGCACTTGACCTGCAGGCGAAGTAAGGAAGACGCTACCCTGAGAAGCCAGGTCACTTCAGGAGCCAGGTGCACTGCCAAGCCTGGGACCAAGACATGTCTGAGGACAAGCCCCGTGCTCTTCACTTCTAAACTAGCTGGGGAAAAGGGCACCCAGGGGCCTCTCTGGCCTTACTTCTGACCTTGACCCCTGCAGTGGGTTCGTGTTGTGTGACCTTGGCTAAGCTGCAACAGTTCCAAAGTAGAGTTGGTCAGAGGAGAAATTTGAACATCGGGAAGGTGAGGAGGAGCAGCTGTCATTTTCTTCCTTCCTTCCTTCCTTTTCCTTTTTAAAAGATTTATTTATTTATTTGAAAGGCAGAGGCAGAGACAGAGAGAGAGGTCTTCCATCTGCTGGTTCACTCCCCAGATGGACACAACAGCCGGATCTGGGCCGATCTGAAGCCAGGAGCCAGGAGCTTCTTCTGGGTCTCCCACGTGGGTGCAGGGACCCAAGGACCTGGGCCATCTTCCACTGCTTTCCCAGGCCATAGCAGAGAGCTGGATCAGAAGAGGAGCAGCCGGGACCCGAACCGGCACCCATATAGGATGCTGGTGCTTCAGGCCAGGGCTTTAACCGGCTATGCCGCAGCTCTGGCCACACAGCTGTCATTTCTCTCTGGTCACCATGGTCAGATGTAGTGAAAGATAGAAGGTGCCAGAAGGCACCAGCTTGCCCTTTTTCTCTCCTGCTCTGCATCCAGTTCACCTTCCCAAGTGCCAGTCCCACTGGGCCACAGCTACCCCAGGCCCACCCCTGGGACTTGGAGCTGCAGCCCCCACGGGCTTCTTTCTCCCTGAGATGCCCACTGTCACTGCAGGCTCCTGGGTGGGCATGGCTTCCCAAGGCTGGCCAATGACTTTCTTCAGATCCATCAGCAATCTCTCCCAGACTCCGCCCACTGTTGAGTTAGGTCTTACTCCAACAGGAAGCTGTCACTCCATAGCACTCGCAGAATCTACCTCTCCTGGGGCTGGCATTGTGGTGGTAGCGGGTTAAGCTGCCGCTTGGGATGCTGGTTCAAGTGCGGCTTCGTGCTCATGCCCAGGATGGCCCAAGTACTTGAACCCCTGCCACCCACTGGGAGACAAGGATGCTGTTCCAAGCTCCTGGCTTTGGCTTGGCCCAGCCCTGGCTGTTGTGCCCAGTTGGGGAAAGGGGTAGTGAACCAGTGGATGGAAGGTCTCTCTCTCTCTCTTTCTCATTCTACCATTAAAAAAAAAATCTTAAAAAACAGAATCTGCCTCCCTGCTGGAACCCTGACCGTGCAACCCTCCTCACCCTCTCTGCCCCAGGCTCTTCCAGGGAGAATTATTCACCAGGGACCCGGAAAAGCCTGGGAACAAGGATCCCACTTCCTTGATAGTTTCGTTAGGTAGGAAGCTGGAGATCAGCCTATGGGTGTGAGAGAGGCCTGAGGAAGACAAAGCAGCTGCAGAAGCTCCCCTGGGAAGCAGCCCTGGATTGCACACTACCAAGTCCTGCCCAGAGCCCAGTAACTCTCCTCTCTCCTCAGCACCTGGCCTGCTAACACCGGGTGATAAAACCTTCACAGCTTTCCCCCAGGGCATGCACCCTAGGGCAGCCCCTCTGCCTGGTGCCAGGGGGGCCCCCCAGTCTGACAGCACCGAGTCCTGAACCCTTGGGAGGAATTCACCTAACGCACACTCAGCAAACCCTTCGTCCTGGAGGAGGAGGAGGGGGAGGGGGAGACGCGGAGAGAACTGGGCCCATCCCCTTAGAAGCCCCAGCGTGAGTACAGACTGCGCTCAGCTCTCAGCGCTCTGCTGAGCCGCCCGCCTGGCCTGCCAGGTGCATTCTCTCCATGGAACCCTGTGACCCTGCCTTCCCCAGCCCGAGTGAGTGGGCGCTCTCTCTCGGATTCCGTCCCCTCCCTTCTGACCTTGCTACCTTGCTTACCACCGCTCTGTCTCATGTCTGAATTTTTTTCTTCTTCGAGGACAAGAACTTATCCCACCCACCCATCTCCGCCAATGGTTTCTCCTCTTATGGGAATGTCAGGTGCAGGTGTCCCCTCCTTGCACACACGAACAGTAAGTCACCACAGTAGGGGAGATAGAAAGGACATTGCTCAGGGGTTCAAGGCTGGAAGATAGTTTGGGGTGAGGACAGGCAGTGACCTGGTTGATCTGACAGTTGGCTTAATCAGAGTGACTCCTGCCGCCAACAAGATTCTCACAATGGAGGGAAGGGCAACCAATAAGACTCAACAGAGGGTGTGACTCACAAGGGGCGGATCTCATGGTCCTCAGGCCCTGAATAGGGTTAGTGGTGGTGGTGTCGGGAAGCCGGGTGCCTTTCCCAGACTTTGCACAGCTGGGAAGCACCCGGGGGCAGGGGGCGGGGCCTTCACTACAGGTGTCAAGATCCCAGGGGCAGGGGGTGGGGCCTTTGCTCCCTGTGTGAAGATCTCTGGGTGCCTTGTCTGTCTCAGAGGCCACAGCTGCTGGGCTCGGAATGGTTTTCCTTGGCCACAGGTGTGTCCTCACTTTTACAGTGTCAGTCATCATCCTGTCCCTCGGGCTGTCAGAAACAGCAGTGAGCCGGTGAGCCCCTACGTAACTCGTAACTCAACTCGAAGACTCAGGTAACTCGCATAACTCGCAGCCAGGCAGACTGTGCTTCTAGGGGACAGTTCTTTCTCACTGCCAATGACAGCCCCAGAATTCCTCGACACTAAAAGCGCACACACTCCTTTGGCATGGAGACTCCACTTTCAAGTCTTCTCGACCCCAGTGGTGAAACATTTTCTTAAAGATCTATTTATTTATTTGAAAGGCAGATAAAGGGAGAGAGGACTGCGATGCTTGGGGCTGGTCCAGGCTGAATGAAGCCAGGAGCCTGGAACTCTGTCTGGGTCTCCCTTGGGGCTGGCACGGGCCCAAGGACTTGGGCCATCTTCTACTTTCCCAAGCACATTAACAGGGAGTTGGATTGGAAGTGGAGCAACCAGGACTTGAACCAGCACTTATGGGGATGCTGGTGTCACAGGTAGAGGCTTAATCTGCTGTGCCACAGTGCCAGCCCCAACAGTGGAGCATTTTTATGATGCTCTCCCCACCATGGGTATACAGTTGGCCTTCCATATCTGTGGGCTACAAATCCATGAATTCCACACTGGTGGATTCAATCCATGGTGGACTGAAAAGATTTGAGGTCGGCACTGCGGCTCACTAGGCTAATCCACCACCACCTGCGGTACTGGCACCCCGGGTTCTAGTTCCAGTCGGGGCGCCGGATTCTGTCCTGGTCGCTCCTCTTCCAATCCAGCTCTCTGCTGTGGCCCAGGAGTGCAGTGGAGGATGGCTCAAGTGCTTGGGCCCTGCACCCCATGGGAGACCAGGAGAAGCACCTGGCTCCTGGCTTCGGATCGGCGCAGTGCGCCGGCCGTGGCGATCATCTGGGGGGGTGAACCAACAGAAGGAAGACCTTTCTCTCTGTCTCTCTCTCACTGTCTAACTCTGCCTGTCAAAAAAAAAAAAAAAAAGATTTGAAAAAAACATTGCCTCTGTGCTGAACACTTACCTTCTTTCCTGTTAGGTTCCCTAAATAAAACAGTAGAACAACTATTTCCATAGCATTTACACTGTGTACAGTGTGAAAAGTCATTCAGAGATGATTTAAACTATCTGGGAGACCCTTTTCTACAGGGGGCTTACGTGTCGGGATTTTGGTCTCCATGGGTGAGGATGGGGGTGGGGGAGGGGCAGGGACAGAGGCTCCGGAGGGATGATTGCATTTGGTTATTTATTTGTAAATTACACCCACGCACTCATGTTTTCTGCTAGAGCTCGAGGCCACGCTCGTGGGTCTGAGGTCCGCTGTTAAGGACAGAAGCTGGAGGTCCATGTGCCCAATCTTCTTCTTGTGAGTTTGGAAGGTTTTGAAAGACGCACCTCGTCAAAGCTGATGCCTTCCAGTGCAGCGCGCGGGGCTCTCGTACTAATGGAACTCTGTCCTGCCCGTGCGACCGTCCTCAGTGCCAGCTCCAAGCCACAGTTTCTTCAGGGGAACCATGGTACACTGCTTGCCCATTGTTTAAAAAAATTATTTATTTGTTTGAAAGGGAGGGAGGGAGAGAGAGAGAGAGAGAAGAAGGGGAGAGAGAAAGAAAGAGAGAATCTTCCACCCTCTGGTTCACCCCCCAAATGCCCACAACAGCCAAGGGTAGGCCAGGCTGGAGCCAGGAGCTCAGAACTCCAAACAGGTGTCCCATGTGAGTGGCAGGAACTCAAATCCTGGGCCATGACTTGCTGCCTCCCAGGGGCATTAACAGGAAGCTGGCGGGAAGCACGGAGTCCCGGGGACTCAGACCAGACACTCCAACATGGGACGCGGGTGTCCCAAGCGGCACCACAGTACCCGCCCCTCCCCTCGCCCGTTTTGTGACCATCAGTGTCGTTGGAGGTGGTGCATGGCCTGAGAAAGGGACCAGGGCCCGCCCACAGAGTTCATGTCCATAACTGTAATAGCTAACTATCACTCCAACCTTGGTGCGTAGCAAACACTCGAAAACCCAATGGCTTGCGGCTCCAGCTCTCTCTCCACCCTCAGCCCTGCCTTTCTGCAGTGCTGAAGGGCTCTGGGCGTTACATTGATCTTGCCTGGGCCTGGTATTTCAGGCTGCAGGTTGCCAGGCTCGGCTCTAGGTTGCAGGCTTTGTGCAAGTCGGAGCCCAGACACTGCAGTTACAAAGTTACACGGCAAGACACTGTGGCAAAAAAAAAAAAAAAAAAAAAAAAAAAAAAAAAAATCTCTGTGATAGAAACCCCAGCAGAAAGAAGGGGCCATCAAAGGAGGAGGTACCTTTCTCTGAAGGGAGGAGAGAACGTCCACTTTGACTATGACCTTGTCTAAATATGATCAGAGTTTGTAGATTCAAAAGGCTTCCATAGCCTAGGCAGCTCATGTCAAGAGCCTCGATGGTCATTGACGTCATACATAAGAGTGTTAATTGTTAAATTAACAACAGGAGTCACTGTGCACTTACTCCCCATGCAGGCCCTCTGTCCTCAATGAGTTGTACTGTGAGAGTTAACTGTAAAACTAGTTCTCAAACAGTTTTGTGCGTGTGTTGTGCGAATTGTTGAAATCCTTACTTAGTATAGAGTTGGTCTTCTGTGTATAAGGTAACTGAAAATGAATGTTACTGGAGAATGGGACTGGGAAGGGGTGAGGAAGGAGGAGGAAGGGTGGGAATGGAGGTGGGGAGGTGGGTATGGTGGGAAGAATCACTATATTCCTAAAGTTGTACTTATGAAATTTGTACTCATTAAATAAAAAATTTCTTTGGGGGAAAAAAAAGTTCCATGGCAAACAGTATTGATTCTATCGCAGGTGAGTACGAAATTGGGATCACCAAGGCTGTGTACCACAGCGCTATCGCTGGAAGTTCAGGTGTTTATTTTTCCCCACCTGTATTTGCTTACCAGGGCTGCCGTAATGAAGTCTTGCAGGCTGGCTGGCTTCAAACACAGCAATGTATCCTCCCGCTGTCCTGGCCCCATCACTCCTTCCATCACTGTGCCAGCCAGTGGGGCGGTTCTTTTCTCAGGGCTGTGGGGAAGGACCTGTCCCGGAACTCGCTCTGGTTTGTCTTCTGCCATCTGTCCGTATCGTCTTGCCTCCATGCATGTCCCTGTCCACATGGTTCGTTTATAAGAACACAAGTTGTATTGGATGGAGCGCACCCTAATGACCTCATTAGACTGTGTCCCCTCTTTAAGGACCCTGTTTTCCAATCAGGTGACATTCTGAGGTCCTGAGAGCCAGGACTCCTACGCGGACATTTTGGGAGGATACAGTTCAGCTCCTAACGCTGCTCCTGAAAGGATTATCTTGTGTACCGCTGGGGCGTGGGTTCCTCCCTCTCCCAACTTTGGAGAATTTCTGGCATTGAGACCTGCGAAGAAGTTTCTCTCGCCCCTCACTTTACTTGAAGACGTTAGCCCCAGCCTCATGATGCCCAGGAGAAGCTCTCACCTCTTTGGCCACATCATACCCAAGGCCAAGGTCAAGTTTGCCAATGCAGCTGTTGCTTGTGCCCTTGGCTGTAAGGTTTCCAGAAGGCCACACCTGTGTGTGGCTCTTCCCACCTGGGAGACATTGTCCTGCTCCCCTCGAAGCGGGTGTTGTGGCGCATTAACGCTTACCAGCAGGGCCCTGGAGGAAAGGCCAGAAGCAGTCCCCGTGAGGATTCTACAGACCAGCCCTCGCCTTTCTCATTCACGCTCAGGAAGGAGGCTGGGACAAATTAGCGAACTCCCACAGGTTCGCGTTCCCAGGAACAGAGCTGCACGGGCCAGTGTGCACACACATACAGTAACTAGCTTGAACACTCTCTGGGGGCGCGGAAGGAGGCCACTCTCTTAGCAGGCTGCCCGGTTGCGCTGGTCTCACTCCTTTCCTGACTGATGTGGCCCACATGTGCTCCCTGCCACAGCAGAGACAAGTGGCCTTTGTGCCCCGGCCGTGTCTGCCATGCTGGCGTCCATTAGGTGCACTCCAGGCCATTTCATTAAGAAATTATGTCGCTGATGGGACAGATGTGTCAGGTTTCCAGAGGTGGGGTCAACCATTGCTCCTGAATACAATGGCCTCTCGCATTGGAAGTACCGCTGCCGGCATGGCCAGGGCCAAGACCATCCCGGAATGATCAGAAACTCTGTGCTCTCCCTCCCTGCCTCCACCCCCGGCCCTGCTATGTTACAGACATCTGGAATTATAACTGCTGAAACACAGTCAAATACAGATTTCTTTTTGTGGAAATATTCTGATCTAAGACCCAGGAGGGCAGGGGTATTGGGTAATTGCCATGCTTGCAATAAACATATTATGGAAGTTTATAAACTTGGCCTATCTCTTGGCTGCTTTAGGCTTCTGGTGAGCCTGGGATGGCTTTGATTTTGAAATGACTGAGACGATAGGCAGACTTTTCCTCTGCTCAGATTTGCAGTGCAATCTGATAAACACATCTGTGGCGAGTCCTGTTTTGGCTAGTTTGGGGCAGACGAAAGGATAGAGTACTTTTGACGAAATAAATATCCAAGAAGCATTTACGTGACCCAACTGGAATTGGGAAGGATGGAAAATATCACAAGATATTCTGCGCGTGCGTGCGCGTGCACACACACACACACACACACAGATCTAATCTCCCTTTTATACAGAAGAAATTCAAATGAGCTTCTGCCATTAAAACTTTGATTATCAGAAACTTCGTTTTAATCAGAGCTTGCCATAAACTCTGCGTGCTCAGCTGACTTGTGTATTTAACATTCTTGATATTATATGCTGTGCCAATTATCCAAATTTTTCTTAAACTCAATTTCCCAGGGCCTCGTGGTATTCAGCTAATCAAGCTTTAACTTTTTAAAAAAGTGTTTATCTCCAGCTCGCTCTATACACGCTGTGTATATATACACACAGGCACCAGCTCGGAGGAAACGTTGGAGTGCATTTTTTAAGCAGCCAAAATGCACACCCACGGTGTAATACTTTGCTGATGAAGGAAAAAGCCCGTGATGCCGTTGGGAATTTCAATGCCGCCAGCTTTATTCCCGAGTACCTCAGTGCCCTGCTAGCTTGAACAACTGGCCTCATTTTCCCACTGCCTGCTGCTGCCACTCCGCGCTCTCCCGTGGCACCTGGTTCTGGCCGCCAGAGGCAGATGGCCTTGCTTTGCCGGCTGCTGGTTTCCCTGTGCCCCACTGTGCAGTCGCTCAGGAATGCGGCTGGCACACGCGGCACTCAGAACTCAACCCCGGGACAGCGCACAATCACAGGAAATACCGCCCGTCCTTGCAACATGTGCATGCACAGGCAGCAGCCACACGCACACACGCACACCCCTCGCCACCGTGTGCACACGTACATGTTGTACCCAGACACACCCCCTCCAATCTGCACTCACACACCCTCCACTCTGCACTCACAACTCAACTCACTTGGATCAGGACTGCTCGGGGTGAGAATAGACCCTTTCTTTTTTCTTTCTTTCTTTTCTTTCTTTCTTTCTTTTTTTTTTTTTTTTTAATGCTTGTGCTGCTTTGCTTCCTATTCTAGGCTCTGGCCACAAGGGTCAAGAATTGTTAAGAAAGTCAGTCTTGGCCTCCGTCCATTCCAACCGCCGGAAGGGTTGGAGCCAGAGACCGCGTTCTTCCAGTGGAGGGAGGGCAGCCCGCAATTTCTGCCCCACTCCGCCTGCCTGGGATGCGGCGGGCTTGCAACCCGCACCAAACCAAATGTCCACTCGGCATCCTGCATGCTTCGCAAGTCCTTTTACCCTTTGAACCAAGGTCTTTTCTGCCACTGGAATGTTCTGTCCCCCTTTCTCTGCCTATTGAAGTCTTCTCTTTTCTAAGCCCCGCGCCAAGCCCTACCTCCCCTGAAGAGGCCAGCTGGAAACGATCTCTCTCTCATTTCAACTCCTTAAAGTCCTTATTTTCTATAGCACTCATTGGCTCCAAAGTAAACACTCCCATTGGGTATTCGGGCTGGTTTTTGTTTCTTTCTTTCTTTCTTTCTTTCTTTCTTTCTTTCTTTCTTTCTTTCTTTCTGTCTTTCTGTCTTTCTGTCTTTCTGTCTTTCTGTCTTTCTGTCTTTCTGTCTTTCTGTCTTTCTGTCTTTCTGTCTTTTTTTTGCACATGCAAGCACAGGGACATTGTCTCATACTTCTCTGCTCCTGATGGAGTCCAAATATGATGGCTTGCACACAATAGGCACTCAACAAATGTTTGTGCACGCTAACAGCCGCCATTATTGAGCACCTACTGTGTGCCTGACATTTTTTTTTAAAGATTTATTTATTTACTTGAAAGTCAGAGTTACACAGAGAAAGAAGGAGAGGCAGAGAGAGAGAGAGAGAGAGAGAGACAGAGAGAGAGCAACAGAGAGAAGGGGTCTCCATCCACTGGCACTGGTTCACTCCCCAGATGGCCACATTGGCTGGAGCTGCTCCAATCCAAACCCAGGAGCCAGGAGCTTCTTCTGGATCTCCCATGAGGGTTCAGGGGCCCAAGGGCTTGGACCATCTTCCACTGCTTTCCCAGGCCATAGCAGGGAGCTGGGTTGGAAGTGAAGCAGCCAGGACTCAAACTGGCACCCATATGGGATGCTGGCACTGCAGGCTGCAGCTTTACCCGCTACACCACAGGGCTGGCCCCTGCCCAGCACTTTTTTTTTTTTTTTTTTTTTTTTTGGCCAGGCAGAGTTAGACAGTGTGAGAGAGAGACAGAGAGAGTTATAGACAGATAGAGAGTCAGAAAGGTCTTCCTTTCTGTTGGTTCACTCCCCTAATGACCGCTAAGGCCGGCGCTGCGCCGATCCGAAGCCAGGAGCCGGGTGCTTCCTCCTGGTCTCCCATGCGGGTGCAGGGACCCAAGCACTTGGGCCATCCTCCACTGCACTCCTGGGCCACAGCAGAGAGCTGGCCTGGAAGAGGAGCAACCGGGACTAGTACCCGGAACCCCAACTGGGACTAGAACCTGGGGTGCCGGGGCCGCAGGCGGAGGATTAGCCAAGTGAGCCACGGCGCCGGCCCACCCAGCACTTTTTTATAGATGATTTTCTCTTTCTCTCTGTCTTTGTGGTGAGCATTTTAGTATTTCTGAAGGTATTTTCATTTTCTCCACTATACAGCTACTGCATCCTTTTCTTTTAAAGTCATTCTATTAGTTAAGCTTTTGGATTACCATGGAATACTTGTACATGTTTTCGGGGTGCAGTGCAATATTATAAGAGACACGCCAAGCAGCCACTGCTCAGAGCAGCTCACCTTTTCCTCTCCTTGTCTTCTTTGTGTTTGGGACCCACCAGAGCCTCTCCCAGAGCGTGTTACTGGGAACTGCCGTCACGCTACTGTGCTGCGGGACGCTGAAACTCCCACTCCCACTGAGTCTGTTTGCACACCTGTTATCCAGCCTCCCTCCCCCCTCCCCCTCCACCTGATGCTTCTGCTTTCGGTCAGATACATTTATGGGGGCTGGAGTCGTGGTGTAGCGGGTTAAGCTGCTGCCTGTGATTCCGGCATCCCATACAGGCGCTGGCTCGTGTCCCGGCTGCTCCACTCCCAATCCAGCTGCCTGCTAATATGCCTGGGGAAGCAGCAGAGGATGGCCCAAGTGCTTCGGCCCCTGCACCCACGCGGGAGACCCAGAAGAAGCTCTTGGCTCCTGGCTTCGGATCGGTCCAACTCCGGCCGTTGAGACCATCAGGAGAGTGAACCAATCTCTCTCGTGCTCTCTCTAACTCTGACTTTCAAAGAAATAATCTTTAAAAATACATTTTATGTGTATGATACTTTAATATATTCTATTTTAAATGCTATTTATTTATTTATTTTCATTTCATTTGAGAGAGAGAGACAGAGAAACAGAGAGGTTCCATCTACAGGGTCACTCCTCAAATATTCACAACATCCAGGGGTGTACCAAGCCAAAGCCAGGAGCCTGGAGCTTCATTTGGGACTCCCACATAGGTGCAAGGTTCTGAGTACTTGTACTGTCATCTGCTGCCTCCTGGGCTGTGCATACTCAGGAAGCCGGATGGGAAGTGGAGCAGCTCAGACTTGAACCAGGTACTCCAATATGGGATGCAGGCGTTCCAAGCAGGGACGTAACTGCTGTGCCAAATGGCTACCCTTTAATATGTTCTCTTTGTAAAAACATTAAAAGTGAATGCCCAGGGGCTGGCATTGTGGTGTAGCAGGTAAAGCTGCCCCTCTCTTGCAATGTCAGCGTCCTGTATGCATGCGGTTCTTGTCCTGGTAGCTCCATTTCTGATGCAGCTTCCTGCTAATGACTTAAGAAAAGCCATTAGCCCAAGTGCTAATGGCCCAAGTGCTTGGGCTCTTGCCACCCATGTGGGAGACCTGAAAGAAGCTCCTGGCTCCTGTCTTTGACCTGGCCCAGCCCTGGTTGTTGAGGTCATTTGGGGAGTGAATCAACTGATGGAAGATCTCTCTCTTCCTCTGTGTCTCCCTCTCTTTCTGTAACCCTGACTTTCAAATAAAAAACTCTTAAAAAAAAGTTAATGCCTAGAGTGAAAAATCAAAGTGTCCCCCATTCTACAACCTCACCCTATTCTCTTATCCATCCATATTACTCCTCTCCCTAGAAATAACCAGCCCTAATTGTCTGATTCACCAGACCTTTGTCTAGTATTTCTATCTATGTAAAATAGAAATACATCCTGTACAGTTGTAAAAGGCAATTTACCATATGCATTCACAAAAATCTTAACGGAAGTGTCATCATTTTGATTTCAGCATTGAGAGCAATTGAAGCTGAGAGGCTAGTGAGCTTTTCCCAGGTCACATAGGTAGGAAGTGTAAGAGGCAGAATTTGAACATGACCTTGCTCTCATCATCTGAATCACGGTGGGGTTTCAGAGCTGTGTCTGGACTGCGTGTGTCAGAACCCCCAGGGAGCTTGTGCAATGTATAGATGCCCACCTGCCTCTCAGCCCTGGATTCTCATCAGCAGGTCCAAGGGGAGGCTCAGGACTCACTCCAGGGAGCCTCCCCTACAGGTGGTTTGGGAGTATGACAGGTTTTAACAAGGCTCCTGTGAAAGTACCCGGGGTGGTCTCCTGCCTTCTGGCACCTTACACTCCCCATCGCACCCTCTCTCACTAGGGAGGCCACTTTGGGGGGGGGCGGTGTAGAGGGACCATGTTACCCTAGGGATTCAACTATCGAGGCTCAAATCCTGGCTC